>NC_060288.1:34423564-34741427 GCF_021613505.1 Equus quagga | reverse complement strand
ACGTCCTTCTCTCCAACACCAGGCACAGCACTGACTGTGTCCTTCCTGCATTGCTTTTCCAGTTCAGTTGTACCTCCCGAGTCCAAAAGTGGAAGATGTGTGCCAGCTGCTGGCTAAAGCGTGCTCTATACCAACCCTGCAAATCAAGCATTTATTTCAAAAGTAGACATTCAGCCCCTTGGAGCTGAAGAGATTCAGAGTGGGAATGTTTGTATTAAGAAGAAGCATTGATAGAGGAGGCAAATTCCTTAAAACACTGTGGACTAATCGTTCTATGGAAATTGTTATCTCTGAGACTCAGTTGCTTTTTGTATGAAATGGGGTAATGATAGATGCCTGGGAGGTTTACTGTGAAGACTAAATGTGTCCACCCTCTCTAAATGGTAACCTCTTAGAAGTCAGGAATGATGGATACTGATATCAATATTGTTGTATTTTAGCACAAGTCTGGAAAATTAATGATATTGAGAGTTTACTATAAGACAGACACTGCACTAAATGCCTGTTTAATTCTCAAAATAGCCCAGTGAGGAAGGGGCCATCATTATAAGTACCTTTGAAATGAAGAACCTTAAAGTAACAGAATTAAGCAGTCTGTCCCAGACCAACATGGCAGGTAAGTGACACCGTAGAAACCAACCCCAGGCGATACAGCCTGACAGCTTTCACCCTTGAAGTTTCTAATAGACCACACTCAAGAACGGCACGAAGGGAAAGAAGCTTTATATTGTGAAGCATCTTCTCTGGACCAAACCCTGAGTTCCTTCAGAGTAAGAGAGATGATGCTATAATCCACCTGCATTCCAAGAACGAGTTTCTGAAGCTCTCACCTGGAGAACCCTAACTCATACTCCACATGCACAGGTGGCATAAGCATTTCTTTATGTCACTTCGGGAAAGTTGATTGCTTTAAAATGGGGAGGGGAAGGGTTCCTTAAGAATGGCAGTGCTGTCTTATTTATGTGAATCCCATATTCACAGGAAGGATACTTAGAAAATTTCTTCCTGAATTTGTCTATACTGTCTAGGCATAAAG
The DNA here is from genome assembly GCF_021613505.1 of Equus quagga. Classification (NCBI taxonomy): domain Eukaryota; kingdom Metazoa; phylum Chordata; class Mammalia; order Perissodactyla; family Equidae; genus Equus; species Equus quagga. Next base: position 34,740,391 of record NC_060288.1, on the reverse strand, counting down.
AAAGACAAAGCAGCATGACCCTTTCCAGGGTTAGCTGTTTGCAGAAGCAAAACCAGGTGGAATTCGTAAAGCACAACCTTAAAATATATACTTTTAACTCCAAGAGTCTTTACCAGTGATTTTTTGATAAGAAATACTAATGGAATGGTCTGCTTCTTTTCAGAAAGGACCAGATATGTCTCAACAATAAAATCAGGCACTTTTATTATTTGATGAAGCTTTAAATAAAGCCTTTACTTTAATTAGTAATACAAGTATTGGTGATACAAAATATGTAATTTTCTTACAAAAATCAAGAGAAATATTATTTAAATCAAGATTTCTAAGAAAACAGAATCACTTAGGGTCAGTTAACTGTTACCATCTTTGGTTTTTTAGCTCATCAATTTTTTGCAACAACACAATTACAACTTATTTTAAAGTGTCCAAACTTTGAAAGTGTGGACTGTGCAAACGTGTCCCATGATCTTCTAGGGGCACTTTCACGGGGAAATCCTCAGATTGTTTTGACCCTTGGAATGAATCGTGGACAATTTAAGCTGTATTGCTACAGCTTTGCTAAAGAGAACGCTCTGACACTCTGGTTATTCCCCGTCCTGCAAGCATCACAATTTAGCACTTCTTCCTGTTCTTTTCCCTCCAGACTTCAAAATTCACTTGTGAACTTACTTCCACCTCTTAGATAAAAGTCTGAGATGAGATGAAGAACACAAAGCCAGAAGCAAGGATCAGGAAACTAACTTGATTGTAGGAGTTTCTTGGATGTCTCTACCTCTGGCCTTTTTATTTTATCTTTTAACTCAAAGAGAAACTCGTTTAGCCCTGAGGATGGGTGTCAAGTCCCATTTTTAGTACCTTTCAACAAATATTAACCTTATAAATTTCTGCTTAAAATCTCCTAATGTATTCCTAATTTACTAAAATTTAAAAAATGCAGCTTATTCCAAACTTATCCTTCTTTTTTTCCTATGCTCTTTGTATTTTTTTTAATAATATGAGAGCCAAAAATTATACTATTTTTTTTTCTATTTTCTGTTGTGGGTGTGAGGGTGTAGACAGATGCTTATATAGAATGACTCATTCATTCAAACTTGTGGTGCTGTAAAGAAAAGTAATAACAAAAAGTTACTTCATCTGTCACCAAGTTCTGGTGATTATACCTTCTAAATACACCTCGGCTCTGTTCAGTTCTCTCCCATCAATGCCGCAGTGAAAACTCATCCTGTGGACTGCCACTGTCTCCGAACTGGTCTTTTAATCAATGCATCACCTAGAATTCATTGCTTGTGAGGCGGCCACTCTTCTTAAATAAATTCCTAATCATGGACCTCCTGTTTAAACACTACTGATAACTTTCCATTGCACTTAGAATAAAGATCAACACCTTTAACACAGCCCGCGGACCTAAGTAACTTCATCTCAATCTGTTCCCACGAGCTGTCATTGCCCTGGAACTTGCTATCTCACAGTTTTGCCTAACTTTTTTTTGATTTTCATTGAAGTATGATTGACAAATAAAAATTGTATATGTGTAAGATGAACCATGTGACATTTGGATATGTGTATACAATGTGATATGTGTATACTGTGTGAAATGATTACCACAATCACGCTAATTAACATATCTATCACCTCACACTGTCATCATTTTTTTGTGTGTGTGGTAAGAACACTTAAGATCTACTCTGTGAGCAAATTTCAAGTATACAATACAGTATTATTAACTATAATCACCATGTTGGGTGTTAGGTCTCCTACAGGGATTCTGAACGTGCTGGACTCATAGCAACAGAGAGGAGAATGGTGGTTACCAGGGCCTGGGGGAAGGGGAAATGGGGATATATTGGTCAAAGGGTACTAACTTTCAGGTATAAGATGAATAAGTTTTGCCTGACTTATTTTATCTTCAGTTCTCGTCTTTGAATGTCAGGTCCACAGGGAAACTCTCCCTGCATCCCTTAATTAATTGGTGCCTGTTTTATACTTTCTCACAGTACCTTGTATTTTTGGACAAGGCAGTCTCATCTGTGAGAGCCTCTTTATGCAGCCAAGATTTATCTGTTGCATGTCTGTCCCTTAGGGGGTGGTTGCTTGATCACCACTCTATGTGTTCAGCCAAATGGATGGCAGGCCCTAAAGAAATACCCAAAACACAGGTTTAGAAGATTGTTATGTAGTGTAGAAATAAATCAGTGCTCAACTTTAAAAAGAATAGTGACATTTCTTCCATCCATGGAATTTGGGGTGACTTATAAACGGGAAACAAAGAAGAAAAATGGAGACAAAATGGAAGAAATAGAAATGTCATTCATCACAAAAGCCATTTTATACTCTCCTACCAATTAACTCAAAACAAACAAGTTGTCAAAAGGATTGAAATGCAAAACAGTCTTTTAGACAAATAAGACAAATTTATTTGTCCCTTGTTTTTACACCTTCTGTCTACTGGAAATGAAAGGGGATAAATTAACTTACATAACCAGGCAAAATTTTGCATTAGTGTGAATTCTCAGAAGGCTCTAAGAATTATACAGGTCTTTATTAACATAAGTCTCCCAAATTAGATACACTTCTCAAAATAATATTTTTTAAAAATCTTGAATGCAAAGAATTGTGATTTTTCAAGGAAATTAGATAAGAAAATTGCCAGTCTTTATAAACACCATAATATGTGAATGCTTTAGGGTGAAGGGCAGAATAAAAAATTTACAATAGCATGACTACAAATGATTTGTAAACAGGAAAATGTGCAACCTCCCTAGTAATCAAAGAGCTGTAAATTAAGCAAGAAACCACTTTTCCCCCTAGCAAATGAGCAAAGAACAAAATCTATCATAATACTTTAAGCTGTAATAGGACAATTGTAGCAAGCATAAATTAGTACAGACTGCTGGAGAGCAATTTTCCAATATTTATTAGGTGCCTTAAAAATGTGTTTAACTACTATTTCACCTTCTTTCTAATAAGTGGTCTTAAAGAAAGACTCGAAAACGTTATCAAAGATAGACACACAGACAGATTGATAGATAAGGGTATCTAGCCACATCTCTATCTATCTATCAGGGTGCTGCTAGTCCTCATGGTATCTCTGTGTGATTGGAAAATAGAAGCCCTGTCTAGACAACAGATCCCAACCCAGGGCTCACCATTCAGTGGGTGGGTGCCCTGCTGCCCTCTGGAGGAAGCTCAGCTGCAGAGCTTAATCTAAATATGTCTGGATGGAAAGATAACTTGTTCCTTCATTTGTGGGTAGGAGGGAACCCTTCAATTACAATCTACATTTGAATATTACTGAAGTCATTAGATAAATTATAATAAAGTATTTTGAAGAAACATTGTAGGGGCCTGCCTGGTGGCATAGTGGTTAAGTTTGCATGTTCTGCTTTGGGAGCCTGCAGTTCACAAGTTCAGATCCCAGGAGCAGACCTACCAGCTCATCTAGCCATGCTGTGGTGGCATCACATATAAAATGGAAGAAGATTGGCACAGATGTTAGCTCAGCAACAGTATTCCTCAAGCAAAAAGAGGAAGATTGGCAACAGATGTTAGTTCAGGTTGAATCTTCCTCACACACAAAAAAAGGAATATTGTAGTCATGAAATGAATGTTTTAAAGGGTTTGTAAAATGAAGAAAAAATGATCAATATAAAATATTGAGCAGAACATCAAAATACAAAATTTTATATATATTACAGTCACTAATGTGTTAAATTGCAAATGGAAAAGGAGACAAGAGCAGCAGAGCTTTCCTCTGAGTGGAAGTGTGACCATGATTCGCTCCAGGACCAAACTCCGCTCAGGCTCCCCTGAGCTCTTTTTCAACTAGATCTAACTTCTGGAATTCCATGTTCCTGTCTGCATCATCCAGTCTAGCAAGAATCCTGCTAAGTCACTTTACCTAGAACCCCTCACCCTTGATATCTGATCACCCTCAACATCTGATCAGATTCTTCAGGCCCACCATTCCCCAGGTGACATGTGGCCGCCTGGCCTGCCTCTAGCAAGAATCATGTTAGATTAGTTTAGCCAGAAGTCTCGTTGCCCCTGATGTTTCCTCTCAGTAAACTTCCACCCACTGGCCTCACCCTGCTCCTTGGCAATAAATTCCACTTCCCAGGCTGTATTCAGTGTTGACTCGGATCTCTCTGCCCCACTGCAAGACCCCATGGCAGTGGACCCCGCACCTGCCATGAGGGTCTTAAATAAAGTCCGCCTTACATTCTTTAACAAGTGTCTTGAATAGTTTTTTAACAGATATTTTCTTCAACAAGAGTCAAGGATATTTTCCTCTTTCATAATGAGGTCTTAGTCTGGACTTGCGAACGTGTTCACTGTGGAGAACTCAGACAAACTGACTGATTTGAGAGGGGCGGGAGAGAGGGTTTAGGAGAGGGCTTCGGGCCGTGGCTGAAGGACCGATGGCAAACTTTTTGCCTATTAGAAGAGACAGGAAGTAGAGAACACAAGCTCAGATTTTGTTCTTTCCTGGTCTCATGGACTATTCCTGGATGTTGTGGCAAGAAGACTATTGGCCGCACCTGAAACAGCTATATGAGGTCTTTTAAAAGCCACGCAGGGCTGTGCGGGAGCCCAAGAAACAGAGCTGGACTCTGAATCATTCTTCTTCTGCTAACCCACTGTATTCCTTTTCCCTCCCGCTGTGTGTTACGTCCTCCCTGAGTCTGACTCCCCATCAACACGGCCGACTCCACACAGTCATTTCCTAATTTTAAACAGTGAGCTTGCGTTATGTTCATCACTAGAAAAAATCAAGGGGAAAAACACCCATAATTGAACATATGGGTAAATAAATTATCCATCTCACTCCATGATGCCTTCCTTAGACACAGAAAACACTGAAAAACTTTATTGCTCCTTAAAACACACACATGCGTCATATTGAAACCCCATTAAAACCCCATCTCATGCCATGATATATCTGTAACCTGAGTCCATAAACAAGAAAACCTCTCTGTTCACGTCATCACTCTGTTCACTATCCCGTGAAGGAAGAAGAGAAAATAGATAAAACAAGTCATCCTTACAATTAAGAAAGATAGATAAGATAACAGAGTAGAATTTGTGTTAACATTCTGATTTGTGGATATTGTTTTCTCCCATAAATGCATACTATTAGCAAATGGTTTACTACCCAAAGTGATTTCCGTAACTAGAATCAGTGTGAGCACTTGGGAACTCCACTCAGGCCTCACCTACATAGACCAGGTGATTACAGCATCAGCAGCTAAGCTTGACATATTCAACTGAGAACATGGGCACTGAAAGGATGTCTGTCCTGGTGCAGTGTCTCTGGGAAAGGCGCCACACAGAATGACTGCTGCCATCCTTCACAGGTGACAGGAGCCCCAGGAACTGAGATTCTCAAAGGTAGAAGCAATTGCAAAGGAAATCCTTATACTAATAAATGTACATGAAGTTAGTGGAAAAGTGAGTCTTTAAATTCATGTCAAGTAGAAAAAAAAAGCCCCAAAATTACGGCTATATGAGTTTGGGGCACTATAAAATAGTTCAAAGTGTTATCAAGAGAAATCAGGATAACTCTTTGTATTTCAAGTTTAATGGGAAAATACCATGCAAATAACTATGGTAGATTTCCTACCCAGAGCACTGCACTAAAAACTGCATATGCTCCTAAAAACCTTATGGTTTCTAAACAACAAATTTAAATTGTGTTCTTTGTTTTCCACACATCATCCCTCTATTTCTAGAAATTCTTATTTCACTTTCAGTTACTACAAGGACATCTTTTTAAGACTGAAGAGTTTCACTGGTTAAAGAGAAAGAGAAGGGGTACCTATTTCTCAAATCAGAACTCACTCCGAAGGAATGCCAGCAAGAACTCGAAGAAAGCCTCAACCTGTTCCTTCTGGGGTCATTGTAAGTGGGTACCCTAAGGATCCTAAATCTCTGATTGATGGGATATATAAGAAAATTCAACTCTTCCAATCTGTTGTCACTATTGATTAAGAGCAGATAAGCATTAAAATAATCAAAAGCCTAAAGTGAAAAGCAAATCAATAGACTGCAGAAAAATTATATATATGTATTTAAAATATAAAATTACCCTATACTAGAAAATTTGTGTTATAAGTATTTTTCCCATCTGTCTTGAGTGAATCATGACAATCCAAATCTCGAATATGTATTCTGTATAGAAATATGGAGAGAGAGAGAAAGACAGACAGGCAGACAGAGGTGGGCAGGGTATGAGAGAGAGAGAGAATGAGAAGGAGATGGAGAGAGAGAAATGGAGAGAAAGATGGAGAGAGAGACACAGAAAGAGAGAAGGGGGGTAGGCAGAGAGAGAAAGAAATGCTGGGAGAGGAGAGATTACTATTCCTGAGCCGACCTTTTCTGTCATCCTGACCACAATCACCAGAAACCCAAGTTAACTAAGAAAAACCCTTTATGAAGAGCCTAAGGTCAGCTATTTCTCAGTCCACGGTTTCTCTGTGCCGTGACGCCGAATGTTGGGAAGGTTGATGAAATTTGGGTTCACAAATGATTAGCTTGTTTCCTCTGGTCAAAAGGCCAGCCCAAGGAAAATTGAGACCCACTCCATCTCTGAACCACGAGTTAAATTCTTCATACGAGGCTGTGTTTTTAAGTGTTCTCCTACGACATAATTCTCTTGGTGACCCTCAATCCCTGTACCTAATTCTGTCTTTTTCATATCTTACATTTCTCTTAACAAAACAGGCTTACAAAATGCTGAGAAGTGTGCACAGTCACATAATTAGAACGCTGAGCCTAAGTCATAACACAAGGTATATATTTCACATATGGCATTTCAACTAGTGACTTTCCCAAGTCATTAGAACAAGTTCCTTTCTAAAGAGTACAATCCACCATGGCTATGGACAGGGATGCCTTTGTGAGTGTCCCACCGGGGCCAGTTCTTAGAAGGACCCTGCACTGAGTTTAATGCTTTGCTGTTGCCATCTTGAAATTCTTAGTAATTTACGAACAAGACACTCTCCATTTTCTTTTGCACTTTTGCACTGGACCTCAAAAATTATGGAGCTGGTCCTGGTTATGGAGATAATTTTTTTTCCCTTTGTTTAAAGGAAATCGTAATTCTATTTTGAAATTTGCATTGTTTTACCTAAGATGCACCATGAGAATTTTATTGAAAATGTTCTTTTAGAATTCTTCCTTAGACTAGGACACATCTAGATTTGTGTAGCAGGAACACATTTCTGAGGCAAGAAAAGGCAACAAAAAGTAAATCAAAATTTATTTTTTAAGAGGGGGGAAATAATGGGAGATGCATTAAAGCAAATGTGTAGGAGTTTTAACATAAAATTCTTACTAACGTGTACCACAAAAAAAACCCAGAAGATTAGAGTAGGGTTATTTTCTAACAGTATATTATACAAGAAGAAAGCAGATATTATTGATGGAAAAATTATCAAATAAAGAAAATCAGGCCCAGAAAAATAGTCAAGAAATTTTATTAAGCAACTATTCGCAGAGTTTAGAACTGAACATGCCTTCAGAAATAGCACAGAAGAGCGATCGTTCAAACACCTTTTCATGCATAAATCTTTCTTCAAACAACCTTTATGGGAGAGAATATAGATATTGCGGAAAAATATAGGAAAACTATGGATGAAGTGAGGGATTAATTGATTTGTTATTCAACAAATATTAACTGGGCACCAACTACGTGCCAAATGCTATTCTAAGCCTCGGAATGCCAATGTGAATGAGATGGACAAGGGCTATATTGCAATGGACCACACAATCTAGTGAGGAAAATCTCAGTAAAGAAGAAAATGCATAAACGGTGTTGTCAACAATATCACGTTCCTATCCACATCCCTTTATATCACATAACACAGTTTGCACAGCAATTCGTGGAACAATCCCTGTAAAAATGAGGAAAGGACTCCCAAATAGCTAATTAGTCGCCACAAAGGAAAAATACAGAGATAACCAAGATTCAGCTCATAATCATTTGACCTCATCATACCATCATTTTTCATAAAGACTGGTATACTTTTTATACTTACTGCTGTGGACAATGTAGGGTCCATCATAGAATTTGAGCCTATCTCCAGCTTCCAGGGTTTTGCCTTCTAAATTAGCCAGAGCCCACGTGGCAGCCTCCTTGGAAATGCCATTTACCTCAATGACATTTAAGCATGCTAATTTTCTCTTTTTATACAGACATTTAATTTTTCTTATTAGTATTCAAAGAAGCAAAGGCTTTCAAGAACTTCCCATACTAATAATAAATATTTTTGTTAAGTGGAACTGTATTATATAGTTACAAAAAGTAAAGTAGGGGTATATTTTAAATAAATTATCATCCATTTAACATATAAAAGAATTATTTTTATAGCAACTCCTTTTGTAGTTCTTCATATTGGTAGATTTACCATAATAACATTCCGAAAATGTGCTATAATAACTGTTAATATTTGGAAGCCTAAAGGCTTACCACAGAAACTGAAAACACTTCTGCAGAAGGTAAGAAATTCCATAACATCATTGTTGATGTTAAATTATATCACATTATTATACAAAAATAATGCACATTATTTTCCCTGTTTCCTTCAGGGGGAAACTTGAAAAAATTCTAGTGACTATTTTCACCTGTATATTAGCATTACTCATAGACATTGATCAAATATTCATGAAGATTTTTTAAATCGTCCTTTGAAAATCGCTTCCTCCAGTCCTCAGATGAAGCCAGCTCTCTGTGATGGTGTATAGATCCGTGGCTCAGATGAGTTAGTAATGATCAGTTGAATAAGTGGAAGAGTTTGATTGTTGAATGATAACTTTTTATTTTTAGAGATCATTATATTTACATATATTTCCAATTTTCTGCAGCAAACCCACTATTTTCTAAAGTTAGAAAAAAATATTGCTTTGAAAACTGAAGCTCAGAGAATTCCATGACACATTCAATTTCCTACAGTGGAGAGATGATGGGGCTACTCGAGCAACATACGTGGCTTGATTCCCAGTCCGATATCCTTTGCACAGAATCATCTGAATTTTACCATTCATCAACCACCTATGCGCAGTGTCCTGGCATTCAGCATCACATCTCTTAATCAGTGCTGGCTCCCAGTGACCCCACTATGGGCATTAGAGAAGAATGCAGTCTACCCTGTTGGGCTATACTATCCTAGTGAAAAATAAACAGGCCAGTCCTTACCTATGAATATTTCTGAAGTTTTACCCCTTCGAACAAGAAGTTTTTAAGCTTTCCTATAGACATGTTCTCTTTCCCATCTGGCTAACTCTCATCTCCTTCAAACCTCTGCTTTCTTATCACCTTTTCTGTAAGACCTACCCTGACTACACTATTTTATACTGTAAACTACCACCCATCATCTAACCCACATATACCATATCCCAGCCATTACCAATACCCTTATCCTGCTCTTTTTCTTTCTTGTATAATATTTACCAACTACTAGCATCCTCTACTTATTAAATTCATTGTTGACTGTCTGCTTCCCCCACTAGAATACAAGGCAAAGACTTTTGCCTGTTTGGGTCACTGATGTATCTCAAGAACCTAGAACAATAGCTAAGACACAGTAAGCACTCAATTAATGTGTTGAGAAAAATTTCATTTATAGCATATTGAGAATTTCTGCTTAACTCTCATAGATGCTTAATAATATGTTACAATTAATATAAGAAATCAGAAATACACGTAGTATACACACGACAATGTATGTAATGAACTTACAACAGTACCTAGCATGGAATAAATGCTCAGTGAAGTTTTCCTTAGCCTTCCTTGGTGGTGACATTTATTATTACTACTAGAGAGTTCTCAGTCTCCCCAGTTACATCAAGCTCTAGGGGGAAAAGAGAATCAAATGGATCACAAGTTAGGTAGAGTTCTTCAGGCTTGACGATGCCACCATGGGGGCTAGGAGGAGATTTTGGTAAGAGATGTAAAAAGATCAAAGAGCTTCTTTCATTATTTTGCTTTTCACTTCTGAAGATGTGAATGGTAAGATTGAAATGGCCTAGCAAAATCTACTTATTTCGGAAAAGAAAAGGATAAAGCAATCTTTGGTCGATAGATATTTCTCATGTAGCGTATTCCTCGGAACACAATTTCTGCAATGTAAAGTAAGTGTTAGTAAAACAGGGTCCCATGATCAAACACATTCAGGAAATGCTTGGTTTAAACAAGGTGAGTATTTTCTTAACTACGGGACTTCGTGGAGGAGCACATACACTAATCAGTACTGTGATTCTCCAAGAAGGATACGGCAGGCTCAACCTAGGGGACCTAACCCAGGTGGCCGTGGAACTGCATTTTGATAGAACAGCACTGAGGACTGTTGTTTTGCTGAACACACTTGGGGAACACCGGTCGAGGTGTGAGGGTCCTAGGTTCTCTTCTGCTGCTGGCGGGGCAAGGCAAGTTCTGAGGACTCGGCCTGCACAGTGGTAACCTCAAGATTGGAGACAGGGTCTATTAATAGTGTAGCTCAGGGAAATGAAGAACTCAGTGTCACTTTGGAACTTCTTTAGTTTAGGTTTTAGGCAATCAGGACAAAAATTTCCTCTAGTGACACAAATGGCACAGCCTAGCCTAGGAGTCCAGGTGGAATCTGGACTAGCTGTCCAAGTTATTAAGAAAGAATGGTACAGCCACTCTGAAAGACAGTTTGGCATTTTCTCACAAAACTAAACATACTCTTAACATAAGGTCCAGGAATTGCCCTCCTTGGGATTTAGCCAAAGGAGTTGAAAACTTATGTTCACACAAAAACCTGCACATGGATATTTATGGCAGGTTTATTCATAATTTCTAAAACTTGGAGGCAACCAAGATGTCCTTCAGCAGGTGGATGGATAAATAAACTGTGGGCCCTCCAGACAATGGAACAGTATTCAGCGCTAAAAAGAAATGAGTTACCAAGCCATGAAGACATGGAGGAAACTGAAATGCATACGACTAAGTGAAAGAAGCCAGTCTGAAAAGGCCACACACTGTGTGATTCCAGCTGTATGACATTCTGGAAAAGGCAAAACTATGGACACAGCAGAAAGATCAGTGGTTTCCAGGGCTTGGAGGAGAGAGAGATGAGTAGGTGGAACGCAGAGGATTTTTAGGGAAGTGAATATAATGTGTATGATACTATAATGATGGATACATGTCATTATTCATTTATGCAAATCCATAGAATGTACAACACCAAGAGTAAACCTAATGTAAACTATGGACTTTGGGTGAGTATGATACATCAATGCAGGTTTATCAATTTTAACAAATGTACTACGCTGGTAGAGCATACTGATTATGGAGAAAGCTGTGCATATGGAGGGGGCTAGGGGTATATGAAATCTCTGTGCCTTCCCCCTCAGTTTTGCCATAAACCGTAAACTGCTGTAAAAAACGTTTCGGGGCCAGCCCAGTAGCCCAGCGGTTAAGTGTTCACGCTCTGCTTCAGTGGCCCGGGGTTTCCCTGGTTCAGATCCTGGGTGTGGACATGGCACCGCCTGGCAAGCCATGCTGTGGTAGGCATCCCACATATAAAGTGGAGGAAGATGGGCATGGATGTTAGCTCAGGGCCAGTCTTCCTCAACAAAAAGAGGAGGATTGGCAGCTGTTAGCTCAGGGCTAATCTTCCTGGAAAAAAAAACAATTAAAAAAAAGATAAATTTTTTAAAAAGAAGAAGAAACCATAGGGTTGATCTTCTTCTAAAAAAAAAAATGAGAAGAAAAAAAATGCGTCTTTCCTAATGTGAATTTGTACATACAGTCCCCATAGTAGGAAGCTGATTGAGTATTCAAGATGGTAGCTACCTCTTCCCAGGAAACATGGGTGATGTATGGGTCATTTGTGGGCTCATATGGCCCAATATTCTGAGTGATGTAATGACTACTTGGGAGAATTACATATATCCCACATGATATCAACTTTCAAAAGTTTAGACCAGAAAACCACTTTTCTTTTAATAACCACCCATGATTTATAATTCCTGGTTTCACCAAGATGGTACAACAGTCCTTTCCACCTCATGTTCAATGCTATTCTAATTATCATTTCTAATTTTCGGTCTCAGTAAATATTTCCTTTTCAACACAAGTCCTTTCCTTGAGCAAATCTAAAGAAAGTTTGAAAAGATAAAACTGCAAATATGTATAAATATGCCAAGAATTCAAAGATTCTTTTTCTCCGTTAAAAGCCTTAATTGTACCAGGTGGAAAAAAAAATTTTAGAATATGCCAACATTCCATCGCTATTTACAGGATGTACTCACCACCCTGATGAGAAGAGTGCCTTTCCAACAATAAGGTGTTAATCACCGCTCAGCCTTTTCTTTAGATGACATCCTTCCCTGTACGTTAGTGGCTGAATTGATTAGACACTGATAGTTGTTAAATCACAGCTAATGACGAGCATATTTTTAGCTATTGGACACAAATTCAAGCCAGTAATATGCAGGTGCTTGTGAAAAGCTGTTCTCACTACTTCCCTGCCAATTTTCTGAAGGCTACCTATAAATCAATTTTTAAAAAAAGAAAGAAAAGAATAATGTTATAAAAGGCCAAAAGAGAAGAGAATATATAATAGGAAAAAGAGTGAATGAATTTACAATAAATGTAAAATTGAACAGCTAAGAAGAGATCTTTTTCCCCCTTCAACTACATGAGTATATGGAATGCTTATTTTTTTTAAAAATCTGTTAAATATATTGGTTTATAAGAATATCATATCATTTACATTATACCATACCTATTTAATGCAATATAACATTAGAATTTGGAAGGATTGATTTAAGTGTTTTGAGGTCCTCCTATCAAGCTCTTGCCTTCTGAGAAATAGCTGTAGATAAGACCCCAAAGGCTAATAGGTCGCTACCCCACCCCACTGCTCCAGGAGTCCATGTAACAACACAGAGGATATAGTGGCTGTGTTAAAGTAAATATTCTAAATGGTCTCTAACAAATTTATCAGAGAAGTATTCCAAAGTTGACTCCTTATCCCAACCCAAAAGTAAGTAGACAGGTTTTATTTCTCTAGGTATCAAAAGTTGGCAGCTGGATCATGACACTTTTCTCATATAATGTCCTGGAATTCGTGGAGAGTGTGGAATTTGGATGGTTAAATGTACATGTACCTTGTCCTGGTTGGATTTTGAAACTATAAGTGTACAAGTGAGAGGGATAGAGGGAGGGAGACGAAGATGTAGAGTGGGAGATAGAGAAAGGTAGGGGCATAGGGAAGGAGAGAGGGGGTGAGGAAGGAGGGAGGAGAGATGAAGAGAGATGTAATGGAGGTGAGGAGATAGGAAAGGAGATTGCAGGTGTAGCGAACTTGCCAACAAATGAGTTGTGTCTGTTTGAAGATCTTTAAGAATACAGGATTGTCATCAGCTATTAAATTGAAATTGATGGATATGGGAACAATGCAGAAGATAGAGGGCAACCAAAAATTACAATTTTAGTTTTGTTCTGTTGAATTTCAGTGCACTCCACTTCAGCTGCCCGGGTTCAGTTCCCAGGCACGGAACCACACCACACATCTGTCAGTAGCCATGCTGTGGTGGCAGCTCACCTAGAAGAACTAGAAAGACTTACAAGTAGAATGTACAACTACATACTGGGGCTTTGAGGAGGAAAAAAGAGAGAGAGAGAAAGATTGGCAATAAATGTTAGCTCAGGGCAAATCATTCCCAGCAAAAAAATAATAATAATAATAATAATAAGATACGGGTAAACAAACTTGGACTCTGCCCTTTCCTCTCTTGGTTTCAGCCTCCCATTAGTCTCATTTCTGAGTTGTCTTCTAGAAACACTGAAAGTGCACAAATAAACATTTTTGAAACAGATTTTCTATAATGGGGTATGTACAATGCTGACCTTTAATGCAATAGATCCTTCAGTTATGTATTTTCCTTTCCCAGTTACTAAAACAAAAACTGAGATTAAGGAAGAAATAAAATCTAGAAGACCTGAATGAGAAACTATACTGGAGATTAATACTTTTTCGTTGCATTTGACAAGCCAGAAGCATGTCTGTTTCACCAAACACAATAGAAGTCTCCTTAGAGTCAGAAATTGCTAGATGCCTACCCAATATCTATTCTCAAACATCTTCATTAATAAAAGAACCTAATTATAGTTTTCAGACATAATACTCAGCTTAAAAATTGAACAGATTCCAATGTGGAGTGGGTTAGCCAATGAGACATCAAATATCTCCTTGGTTGAATAAGACTTATGGAAACATTTTAAGTGGGACTTTCATGGCAGACAGATGTGACTTGCCACTTAGGTGTTTTCTTCGTTATAGTTCCTTCATGCCAAAGATGCATCAGTGATGATTGGAGATGCAGCAACCTTCTTTGGACCATGAGGAGAAGGCAAAGAGAATTGCACATACCCTGGTACCTCAAGCTTGACAAGCCTAAGTCACTGCCCCAATGGCAGAAACTACCAACTTCTAGATCTCACTTTTAATGACAGCCGAATAAGCCATTATGTATTTAAGCCACTGTTATATCTTGGCGCTAGCAGCTGAACAAAATTTTTCATGGACCCATGACTTAAGATGAGATTGCAAACTTTCAAAGGGAAGAGGCCCTTGCAAAACCACCTAGCATTATGCCTGGCATCAGATAGGTATCAGATAAATGTGTTCTCATATGACAAACCAGTTAGGAAATGTTCCATCTGCCTGGCATGTCCTCCTTTTCTCTTCTCTGAACCCAACACCATCCTACTTATTTCTCAAGATGTAGATGATATCTCTAAAGAGGCTTACATCCTCGATACCCTGAGAAAAAGTTAGTCATTCTTCCCTATTGATATTGTACTTCACATTTTTGCTATTGCAGAATTTGTCATTCTATGTTGTAATTTTTTTGTTTGCATATATATGTCATATGTCTCCTTCATTAATTCTTTAAGCCATAGATGAGAATTTATATTTCTTTGTATTCTCAGAGCTTACATAGCTGGGGTGTAATATTCAACACCTAATAAATGTTTGTTGAATGAATGAAAGTTCTTACTATGCAACAAACCCTAGGCTAGGCTCTGGAATACAGAGGAAGGAGGGAAAGGATGATGTTATTTAATCTTTAGGGAACCTTTGGTTGAGATAATTCAAAGCAATAGAGTGAGATTTTGAAAAATATCTTCAAGAAAATGAGAGTTTAAGTGTAGGGCTTTTGTAAAATTCTGCAGAAGAGATAATATGTTCCAATTGGAGGTGAGTAGAGATAGAAAAAGATGAATAGAATTAGAATCCTGAGATGTGACATGATGGAAGTAGAAAGTGATGGGAGGTAGCCAATAGGCACACAATAGGCACACCGCTCTTTGAAACATCCTTTGGTTCAGTAACACAGCAGTTGCCACCTCAGGGATTCTTAACCACTTACATCGACTCTGTGATTCATAAAATTATATGCTTGAAGGCCAAAAATGAAAAAGCATATGGAAGTTTTGCCTCTAACTACATGCTAGACAAAACACCGTCGTCATCATCATCATCATTGTCATCCTCCTCCTCCACATCTTACTAAACTGGTAAGAATGGGAATCCTGCTGCTTTTATCCATAAAGGGGCAATCAACTTTAGACTGCCAGAGCCATACTATTTCGTGCTATAACATCTTCAGCTTTCCCTTTCCTGAGCTCACAAAGTCGGTTAATACCTGTGTGAGTTACTTTCCTCAGAATACAGAAGTAGGAATTAGATCTTTCTTAACATTCACTCAACCAGACTATGTACTTATATACCGAAGTACTGGACTCTGTAATCATTAACTTCAATACAGTACCAGAGCTAGAAGGTGTCCAGCCCTCATTTTAACCTAATCCCCTTATGTCACACAGAAGTGGACTAAGGAAGCTCTTGGTGGAGTTGGGTGCCAATTAATTTTCACAGGCATATTTAGTCCCTGTAGATATTATTTTAATTTTTGTTCCAGTGAATATGTCCTTTATCACACTGTCAATCTATCAAAAGCTCTTGTTTTGGTGAGCCTAAGGAGAAGGGAGCTGTTGTGGTGTGTAGTCATTGTTCTTCAGCTTGGTGCCCAAATGCGAGCAATAGAATAAATAGAGCACAAAATGCAGAACGTACAAATGGACCATTTTCCACTTAATTTGAAGTCATAATATTAAAATTATTCTATGGAGACTAGCTCATTGCAGAAGATCCCATTTCAAAATGTAACAGTGGATTAACTAATTAAAGCTACCACTCTACTCTTTTCATCTTCTAGATAGGGTTCTTATTCTGTAAGTTACTTAGAAAGCTTTGTGTGGAGTTGATAATATTTGATTTTATCAACAATTAAATCACATTGCATCATTTATCTTAGACTTAGCAATTATTGTGAATAAAGACATAAAGAGTAAGATATTTCAATAGGCTTAGACACCATAATTTATTTGTACAAATAGCTTATAATATATATCCTGATCAATCCTAAGTTTTTAATAATTTACCTGTGTTTAAATAAACCCCAAATGCAGTTCCACGGCCTCCAGCGCCCTGGCTGGTGCTATCCCTGCCCTCCTCTCCATGTGCATTTTCTGGATCTCCATTTCCAATCTCCCAACGATAAACCCATGAAAGCAGGGACAGCACTGATTTTGTTCACTATTTTATCCCACAGCCTAGCATGGCATCCAATATAGCTTTGTTGAAAATATAAATACATGCGGAGTGGCAAAGATCACTTTATAAATACAGTGTGGAAAGAATGCTGCTTCTTGGGTGCCAAGATTACATATATTTCCATGGATTTTAGGCAAGTTTAGGCGAATTCTGGACTACTTTGCTCTTGTACAAAATGCTTTTTGAGCAGCAGTAATCAACACAAGCAACATGGAGGCCATTGGCATTTCTTATGCAAATCTTCACTCCATATATTTCTGCTTCGTCATCACTAAAATTAAGTGCGTAATTGCTAAAATCAGTCTTCACTGTGTGTGTTGAGTCGCATGATCTGTATTTCACTAATATAGTGAAGTGAAACAGGCAACAATCCTGCAGACAGACTTGCAACTGAATTTCTCATTCTTATTTTCGGTCTTAATTGTATAATCTTGCTCAAATTACTTAACCCTTATTGATCTGCACTTCCTCCTGTGAAAATAACATAGAATTGTGAAGATTAAAAGAGACGATAAATGGAAATGCCTTAACACAGTACTGGCAAATGGCAGGTGCTCAGGTAGTGTAAAAATAAACAAATAGATGTGAACATGTCAGTCGAATATAAAAACATCATTTACTTTAATGTTAAAAACTCTGAGGCAAGGGGGTCATTCCTCACTTTAGAGAAAACCACACTGAGGTTTAGAAGACCAGTGGACAGGGGTGCCTCATGTCCCACGTGGGTGCTGTGACAACAGGAACAATCCCAGGATATGGCAGGGCACAGTGAAGAGTAAGATGGCGGCATGGATACACACATAGAAGGCAGTGGGAGAACATGTGCTCTCAAGGAACTTACAACAGAGCTGAGAAGTTACAACCTTAAATAAAGGACAGATTTCGCTAGAAAGGCCATAATCATATAAAGAGGAGCAATCCTGGCTAGATGAAGCAGTTCAGAGAGTGTGCAGGATTTATTTTCCTTCCACTCCCCTCCCTGGTCCCCTGACCTCTAATCACAGGCTGTAGGTATTCCATCTGGAAGAGCTATGTAATTTCCAAATGATGGAAGCTATTGGTACCAAGCCATCTAGGAAATTTGCCTGTGTCATCATTTTAAAATTGATCGTCTCTTCTTAGAACTTTTTAATACCGTGTTCTCCATACTATATGTGAGTCATACCCACTACTTTGTAAGTTAGGGCAAATTACTAAAAGTTTGACCTTGAGTTATAAATTATGGTACTACTTTTTAAGCATGAGAAGTTTTATTGAAAGAGACTAATATGATTCTGCCATGTATTTTAATTTTATTATACTAGTCTTACTGTACCCTTTCTGTTATGGCTTATTATTTCACAATACAATTTTAAATGATAACTATTTTTAACCAGCCATTCAAGGGCTGAATAATTTTCTCTTTCAGAAAATTAAATATTACCATTTTTCTTCATCTCATGTATAATCATAGATTTGCACTTTTCCCTGTCTTTAAATTGATTAAGAATTCCTTCTTTAATAGTTTTAAGAATGCATATATTTCTGGTAATTTTAACATTTCTTAGCCCTTTTTGAATATAGTTATGTAAGTGCTTTCAATTACTTACTTTAAATTAGGAGTTAGAGAGTTATAAAAATCTGTTTCTGGTGGATAAAAAAGTTAGGAGAAAAGTTTTGTGTCATCGTTTAAGGAAAAACAGTGTTGTGGTTAACGCACAGACTACAGAGCAAAGCGGTGCCAGGTATGAATCCTAACGTCACTCTTACTGCCTACTGTATATGGCTGTCTATGCCTCAGCTTTCTCATTTGTTCATCTGAAGATAATACTACCTTCCTCATAGGATTGTCATTAACATGCACACAGCAAACATGAAACAAATATTAGTTATTATAATAACTGTTCAGTTGTGGTGTACTAGTCATTCTGCAGCCTTTATCAAGTCTATGTTAATAATCATAATCACTTTGAGGATAACAATGTTTTTCAAAATCATTAGTGTCTTAGTCCCTTGGGACTGCCAGGACTAAATACCCCAAACTGTGGGGTTTAAACAACAGGAATTTCTTTCTCACAGTTCTGGAAGTCCAAGAGCAAGGTGTTGGCTGATCCCGTTTCCGGTGAGGGCTCTCTTCCTGGCCTGCAGAAGGAGTTGCCTTCTTCTGGCTGTGTCCTCACATGGCCTGTCCAGGGTCCTTGTGCAAGGTGGGTGGGGGAGGAGGGGTGGGGAGAGCTCTCTGGTGTCTCTTCTTTACTGACAACAATCCAATCATGAGGGCCCCACTCCCATGACCTGTTCTAACCCTAATTACCTCCCAATGGCCCCATCTCCAAGGACCAGCACATTGGGTAATAGGGCATCAGTCTACGAATAGGGGAGGGGACACAAACATTTGGTCTATAGCAATTAGAAGGTTTACCCAACTGAAATTTAAGAGGACTCTGCGAGACAGTGAGCAGAAAGATAAAGTGCATGTTCCTTGGAGAGAGGGACTGGAAAAGTTCTCATTTCGACCTGGTCCTGCCATGTGCTCTGTACTTCGTTTTGCTCTCAGACTAAGGTACAGAGAAAATTATTTTATATATTTAACATACTAAGATTTGTAGAGCTTTAATCTCAGAGTTAAAGAGACTTCCTGGGGAAACCGAGCTTTGTTGGAAGCATCGCTCTTTAAAGGGGAACATGTGCAAAGACTCTGAGCTTCAAGATTGACTGTTCCTACAAAGTAGTTAACCTCAGAAAGGTCATATTCAAAATATCAGAGCTCATTGGGGATACCTCCAGCATATCTCCCCATGAAGCTAAGTGCCATCCACCCTGGAAGTTACATTCTAGACCACAGCAGGTTTCATAGTACAGCGAGACACTGGATCCATCCTAGTTTGATCTAAACCGGGAAATGCATCCTTGGGTGACATTTTGAATGAACAATTCCTCAAAATTGTTTTTCCTCCCTCGTCCTGAAGAAAGAGATGACTTCAGCATGGGTAGGCTATTGGACCTCAAAGAAAGGTGAAATAAGTCACCCCCAAACAAGCTTTACCTACTTAACAATTAGACCAGGAATTGTCCTCATGCTATTAGAAGAACATTATTTTGTCTCAAGCATTTTTACTTACAAATTAACTTTTCATAGAAAGTGTATGTCCCATTTGTCCTTTCTTCAATGGAGTTCAAAGTAAAAAAAAAAAAAATTTTCACTGGTGTTTTAATGGTGTTTACAACATAATGATCTCTGTGCCAAACTAGGATTGTATTTTTAAAAAGCTTCAAAACATTACAAATAATCTCATCCAAAACAATGCCATTCCTGCCCCACAGACAATACCTGTCCTGAATTTTCTGATCATCAGTTAAATGTATGTTTTCATAATTTTATAACATACACCATAAACAATATGGGGAAGAGTTGAATATATTTTTTAAAACTCATATAATGGTATGATATATATCCATTATTTGGCACATTATTCTCAATATTATGTTTCTGAAATTTATCCACATTAAAACATACAGCTCAAGCTCATTCATTTTTTGCCATCTCATAGTATTCTACTGCATGATGCCTCAATTTTTTATCCACACTGCTTACAAATGTGGTTGTTTCTATTTTTCATTATTACAAACAAGAGCTACAATGCACATCATTAAACATACCTTCTTGTGCACACTCCACAATGATTTTTTAGCACATATATTTGAAACGGCATTGCTGAGTTGTGGAGCACACATATTATCAGTTTTACTAAGTATTGCCAGATTTGTCAACAAACCAGCTGTATCGATTTAGCCAATCAACTTTGATAAGAGTTGCCCTTGGGCCACATCCTTGCCAGTATTTGATATTACCAAGTTTTGTCATCTTTTCCTATCTGATTGGTGTTGAATAGTCTGTCTTTGTTATTTTAATTTTCATTTGTTTATTACTAGTGAAATTAGATGTTTTCATTTGGTAATTGTACATCATTTTCCTCTTCTATGATTTGTCTGTTTATATTTTTTGCCCAATTTTCAACTAAGTCATTATTAATTTGTAGGCAACATTTACGTATTTTGGATTTTTGTTAACAAGGAAAATTAAACTAACATGCTTTTATGCACTTTCCTGAGTGTGGGGTCCGTGGAAGTGCTCAATGCAAAGTAGATACGAGGCAAACTTATATAACGTTAAAGCACCTTAGCCTCACTACTTGAATTTTATTTAAACAAAGAGAAAATAGCATAATATTGTTTTAAAATAACATATATTTTATTTTTAAATAACAATTAGGAAAAGCTGCATAAAAAAAGAAGTTATAATCAATGAATATACAAAGAAATCAAAATTTTGAGTATTACTATAAAGGAATAATTTAAATACACTTGAAAATAATTTAGCAGTGTAAAGGTGTATTTTGGGAAGTCACAGAAATATGCATAATTTGGAAAAAATACAATGTTACCTATTTTCTTGAATATTATCATGCAAATAAAATTAATATTCTGCTTCCCATACAACAAAAATTCTGAGAAGCTTGCGTCAAAATTTGGTGCTCTCCTCCTCTATTTCCCTCAGTGGTTTCTCAGAGTAGTTCCCCATTTTTTATTTAAAAGATGACAATTGATACTTTTATGCTGATGTCACCTTCCACATCCACAAAAATTACCCATCTAAGTTTTTCTTAAATCTTAGGCTTTTCTTACTTTCAGATTTTTAGTATTATGGATATTTCCTTGGAATTGATTTCCATTTATTGATATTTCAATTTTTGCAAGAGGTATATTATAATTTCCTACTTTGTTGATTTATCAATGTGTTCGTATAATTCTAGCAATTTTTATTTAAATAGTTGAGGTGAAGGCGTACAAGTTGAGAACTGCCATCTTTCCTGGAGGATGGTACCTTAAATAGCTTTATATAGACTGTCTTTGACCCTAATGATTGTCTTCCCTTGAAAATACATGTCTTGGGGCCAGCACAATGGCGCAGCAGTTAAGTTTGCACTTTACACTTTGGTGGCCCAGGGTTTGCAGGTTCAGATCCCTGGTGCGGACCTACACAAGGCTTATAAAGCCATGCAGTAGTAGGCATCCCACATATAAAGTAGAGGAAGATGGGCATGGATGTGAGCTCGGGGCCAGTCTTCCTCAGCAACAAGAGGAGGATTGGCAGCAGATGTTAGCTCAGGGCTAATGTTCCTCAAAAAAAAAAAAAAAAGAAAGAAAAAACCATGTGTTAAGGTCTGCTTTGCCTGATATTAATATAGAAACACCATTTTTAATTACTAAGTCTTTACCTGATAAATACTTTTTCCACTCTTTAAATTTCTCAATGTCCTGTATCTCTTGCAAACAATAAGTCACTAAACTAAAAAAACAAAGCCCTGTGTAGCAATCTCTGTGTTTTAATGGTGACTTTGGGATTTCAGACACCTTGTTTTGTGTTCTCTATCATACATCTTCTGTAAGCCTTTTACATGTATCTTACTGTCTTTGTTAGGATTAATTTTTTTTCTTAATTTTATTTTTCCCCTTTACTGGCTTGGAAGTTACATAATTACAATTTAATATGCATAATTATGTTAAAGTCTTTCTCCTCCTAAATGTGTAAAGTTCTTAGACTATTTAATCCTCAGCATCCCTTTCTTATTGTGTATTATTGTCTCATATTTTCATTTTACCTTGGTTTTTTTAAATCCCTAAAGTTAGCCATTATTATTGTTAATTCTTTTACACAGATAATGCTTGGAGTTCTAATTCTGCTCTTGTTCTTAGCACAGATTCTCATGCAAGTCACCTGTTAGGTGAATTTTGGCACAATGACTCACATTTGGTTGAGATCTTTGAGGGAAAGTACAAGACATTGGTTGAAGACCCATCCCTCTGGAGAGGTTTCGTGTGTGTTTATTTCTGCCAGGTGCCCCAGGGCACCACCCTCTGGGCCCTCTTTCCTTTTGTTTTTCTATTTGGGGAATCTCAGAACTCAGAGCAGCTTAAAGGGAAACCCAGACGGAAGGAAAGCAGGCTTGTGGTTACAAATTTGAAGGAGTCCCTTCACATTTTCCACTTAGAGTACTAGCCAAAACAAAATATTTTCCTTCCCATTTCCTTTTCCTGGTAGGCTGGTTTCTAAATTGGACTGGAGGTGCTGCATTTGAGTATTCTGGACTCACATGAGCTCAGATCCAGCACACCATTATCAGTGGTCTGAATCCCTAAATTCCCAAACGACAATGACAACCCAATCTCTTGGTACTAAAATTGTAAAAAACAATTAAAAAACCAAACAAATAAAGCTTCCTTCCAGGACAGCCCTTCTTTAGCGTCAGTTTGCCATTAGGTTTCCACCTTCCTCTTCGCTTTTGGTCCTGAATGTTTTCTTTAGTTTCTTGCAAGCTCAGTCAGGAGTTACGAGTCATCCCACTCGAGATCCAGACACTGAAGCCAGGGAGCATTTTCTAAGTCTCTGATTTGGCCAAGACTCAAAAACAATAGAATCATCATGAGCAACCCAAAACTACAATCACAGCGGTAGACATTTAAAATAATAATGGACAATTAACAACTATCCAGTCAAGGAAATATGCCCCAAGGAATATCACATTTTATATCATTTTAGACCAGTAACTATTTCCATCTCAGCCAAATAGTGTAATAAAAATATAGGAAGATAATTTTACACTGTATGAGAACAATAATTTTAATGAGAGATATATCAATTTCCATTTAAAAGCAATATTCTTTCTTGCCGGGTTCGTTTGTTAACTTATTTTTTTCAAAGATTTATTCTTTAAAAGTAATTTACTGAATGCCTGTTGTCCTAGGCATTGTGTTAAAAATCATTATAGCTGAAGTCCCAACAGTGGCAAAATTTAGCCTTTGCTCTCGACTTGCAATTTAATGGGAAAATAGCAAATATAATCCAATGTAATGATCCAGTTTAGGAATAAAGTATTTAAATTTCTTTCTAATGTGAAGTAAATTTTCAAGAACAAGTAACTCTGGCACAAATAATCATTACATTAGGGTAAAATTGCTGAGGAAACTGAGTATTAAAGAAAAAAGAAAAAGAAGAAAAATCAGTTTCAGAAGTATAATTTGAAAAAATTACTTCCTCCTGTTTGTTTTCTGTTGAGTGTCAAGGGCCAGGCTGTTGTTTGATGCCCGAGAAGAATTTGTCAGCTGAAAGGCTAGATTCTTAATCAAGGATATACAGGTGTACTCCTCCCACCAAAAAGTGCCTCTGGGACGGCTTTTCCCTTCAGTTCTTGGGAGCAAACAGGAGCAGAATGAAAAGAGAAATGTTGGTTTGTCTTTACTTGCATC
This sequence comes from Equus quagga, assembly GCF_021613505.1. Classification (NCBI taxonomy): domain Eukaryota; kingdom Metazoa; phylum Chordata; class Mammalia; order Perissodactyla; family Equidae; genus Equus; species Equus quagga. The sequence goes on along the minus strand of NC_060288.1, from coordinate 34,716,455 downwards.
CAGTGGAGGCAAAGGAAACAGTGTGGAGACCATTTCTAGATTTGTGATACAGCTGTTTCTTAGAAATTAATTCAACTCCTGAAGTTTTTGCTGTGATAATGTTTTTCTCTGACACTTGTTATCAGAAACTTTGATGTCTTTTTTTTAGAATGAATCATCAGTAATCATGAGTCAATTTTCACTGACTTCCAACAATCTAGTTCTCAAAAGCTCCCAAATGCAAAAACATCCTATCTTATCAATACTGTCTATATGTGTGACCCACATCGTTTTGAATTATTTATATCAACCTTACTTTAAGGTAGCATCTTACTGGCAAAATAATACCATATTAGATTGTATTTTCCTTTTTTCTCTTGTTTGCTATTTGGAATAATCAAAATGAAAATACTAACTCTACCTGCAATAGTATCTGGTTTACCTGAATCATACATATGTTTTCTAAATCAAATTCATAGCACTCAAAAACATTAAAATGGTACTATCTTGACCAGGATGACCAGAACAAGTATAGACAAAAGAATTCTCTAGTTTCATAAATAAAATATTTAGCTATAAATCCTACGTAATGTGGTATAGCACAAAAATTATAGTCGTAGGAGGCAAAAACTCATAATTGAATCCTGATTCTTTCAAATGACGAGCTCCATGAATCTGGGCAATGTGGTTCTCCTTTCTGAAACTCATCTATAAAACAAGGATGACAAAATAAATAGGGTGCCATGTGCAGGACGAAGAACCCAGCTCCTGATACTAAGATTTTTTGCAAGAAGCTGAAACTGTTACATGATGATGGTGATGACTATTAGAATTTCCCTCTTATCCTATGAAAAATCAGTTAGAATAGTCTCAAACATTACTCTAATAACATATTGTTGTAGCATGTCCAAAAGACATGATATTCAACTGTTTATTAACAATACTCTTGTGATGAGGTAGCCCTACCTTGCCACTTTTTACAAAACGACACAAGAAACATTTAAAGGTTATACATCTCAATCCAGTTTAATAAAACAATGATTTGTGTGAAATTTGCAGATGATAGTTCTCTCTCATAGATCTAGCTCATAAAGGAATATGTAGTTCCCTGAATCTAAGAATTTTTATTTTTTAAAGCTGTAGTGTTTTAAAGATTACTAAGCATTTTCCTCTGGAAGAATGGCTACTTCAAGTACTTGGGTAGATGATAGTGAAGATGTCATATCCTTTGCTTTTCTCCCTGACACATGAAAACCATTTTTGTCAAGGTTGGTCATCTCTAATATAAGGTTGCCAGGGTCTTAAAACTAATACCAATTAATAACCCACAGGTAGGAGGCATTCTCGTTAATATCTAGAAATTTCTTTGACCAAGATTTCTATATGATCTTGGGAAAGTTAATAATTTTTTCTGAGTCTAATCTAGCAACTACAGATAATATCAAGCATACAAGAATAAGTAAAGTGGCATATATAGGATGATGAACAGAAAATGCCTACAAGAACTGGGTATGAGGCCCATTTACAAACTTATTGGTTGAATCAAAAATTTGAGACAGGGCAAAATATGCAGCTGAATCGGTATCAAATCTCAATAGTAATTTACAATGCATGAAAACAATAGTTAATCATAATGAACACTTATCTATGTGTCAAGAACAAAATAATAAATAAACTGTGAACCTATTGTCAATCAGTTTTTAGTGCAATTTAGAAAATTAGTGTTCTTTCAAACTTGCCTCGAATCAGAAGTTGCTTGTTGTCTAGAATCATAGTACTTAGAGCTCTTAAGAGCCAAATGAATAAATAGTCCTGTAACTTAATTTGACCACTATTATCAGCAGGAAAAAAAAATATATATATATATATATATGTATATATATATATATATGTATAGCCTGTTCTAAACATTGTAGCAAAACTCCAAAACTATATTTATATCTTTATGAATTATATACATGTGCTTCTATACTATAGGCAACATAAAATAAAGAATAGTTATTAGAAATAATAAGATAAAAATTAATGTTTTTAGGAAAAAAACACTTCCATCAGCATTTGAGTGGCTGACCCAGCTTCTGGAAATTATGGATAGATATGTTAGAATTAGGTAACAGTTAATGGTCCATGTAATTTGGTTGATAATTTTAAATAGAGTAAGTCACTGCTTAGAAGATTTCCTAATGCAATATTGACTTTTATAAACTCATACCCTTTATATACCATTTTACCTACCATAAAAGTCAGCTATTTATATACATCCATAATCTCCCCACAGATGAAGATCCCCAGGCAAATTCAAAATAAAATTGAGATAATAAATCCATCCCCAAGAGCCCAGGGGGTTGGGGAACTGGTATGGATTCTTTAATATCCACCTTGTGTCTGTGTGTGTCATTAGTCATTCCTAACTCACCACTTTTCTTGGAGCTGCTCAGCAGATTAGCTGGTAGTGATTATTCAGAGCTGATTTAAGTAACCACTTTATTTAAGCTACTCCAAGCTTAAATAAAAATCCCAAAATCCAGTATGACTCAACAAAGTGAAAGCTTTTAATATCAAATTTTATGAATAGAGAAGTAACAGATTTCTACAAAATGGACAGAAAAATTTAATACCGCAGGAAAAGGGAAATCAGCTACATCATAGAAACAATTCATTCTGGGGGAAAAAAACTCCCAACTCTTTAGTATAACCAGCAACCAATTTGCAAATATTAATATAAATTCATTTTGATTTCATTATAGTATGTAATACTATATTGATAATTGATGAGATAGAAGCCAAATATAGAAATTTATAACTCTCGTAAAGAATCCACTAAATTTAAAAATAGGTAACTTTCATAGTGATATTTGTCCTTTAGAATATCAATTTTAAACAAACATACCATGATTATGTACATGTTCCCTCTGAAAGCCTAAAATGATCTGAGTTGCATTTGAATCTTCTGTTCATTATTTTATGAACTAACATGATATCATAACTTGAAAAGTACATTATCAAAAAATTTATACAAAATAATCTTTCTCATAAATTTCATGAAAACTTGCAAATCATTTACATATTAGCACATTAGACTCCAGATGAAACTTGAAATAATAAATCATTATTAAGTTATATTTACCAAAATCGAAAATATAGTTTAATATTTGGAAATATTTTAAGCTAATATGTTAATGTGGAGGAGAAAAACAAAATAATTTACTACATAGAAGTCAAAAAACATTTAATAAACTTTAATATCCATTCTTTAACGGAATCAACAAATTCGGAGATAGAAGAATATAACATTTTATGTGAATTTTACAAAATAAGAGCCAGCATTCAACTTCATAATGAAACAGAAAGCATTGCTATGAAAGACCCAAAAATAGGGGGCCTACTTTCTTAATGTTGTTTAACTTTTTGTTTTTCTGGAAGTGTTTTCTTATGCAATTAGAAAATGAGATAAAAAGTGTAATTATTTGAAACAAAAAATAAAATATTCATTAATTCAGAAGACTAAACAAAAAAAATCAATGAACAACAATTACTAACTAGAAATGAGTTCAGTAAAGTTGCTAACTAGAAAATAAGTCATATTTTAACGCTTATTGGTCATAACTATTTAGAAAATATAGTGGAAAAAAATCTCATGCAATACTAATATGGGTTAAAAAGTAGCAATAAGGATTTAAAACAAAGTCTTAGGAATAAACTTAAGAACAGTGAAAGGTCTATGTGAGGAAAATAATAAACCTCTACTGAAGAGCATGAAAGGTTTAAATAAATGAGATATTGATAATAATGGATTTAAAAGTTTCCGTATCTGAAGTGCTATCATTATTGATCTCTGCAGCATGATACCTCCAAATATGATAGAAACTGCAATTGCAAGAGGCGGCACCCTTGGTCATCATAACGTATTTTTACATCGAACATTAAAAATTAAATATGTATCTCTGTAGGCTTTAGTTCCAACTACAGGTCCCACGCTGTGTATTGTCTTACCCACCTTTATGTCACCACTCAAAGATTCTGAAGACATTGTATAATGTTAGGGCTCACTCTTGGTATCAAAATGTATATTTTCAATTAGATAGTGATAAATAAACATATTGTACACAGCAGATATACAAAATATAGTGTACACACAATTTAACCTCAATTATTAACAATGATCACAAAAACATATTGTTCCTGCATTTTGAAAGTTTTTTTTTTTACAAATAGGTAACATTAATTGCAGTGGTTATCTACCTTCAAATTAAAATATTAAAATAGAAGAATATTTTTAGGGTTTTAATGCCTGAAATAAAAAAGCATTTACTCATTCGTGCCTGATACATATTCAAAACCACATTTTTAGTGTATTTTCTAGAATAGTTACAGGGTTGAAATCATGGAGAGGAACAAAGAGAAGCAAGCCACAGATGTGAGATCCTTCTGGAAATTATGTTCGTAATTTCAGAATCTATGCAACTCTAAAATAGAAACACTGTTGCAAAAACGATCTAAATCCAAGAACATTGAGCCTCCTACTTAAAGGTATATCCAAATCCACAATATCTTTCCATAACAAAATAATTTTGATGCTTTGCCTGAAGTTATCATAAAGCGATTGTCATTGTGTTAAAAAAGAACAATGGAAAGGTGAGCACATGTCCTGGACATTCTAGCTGAGCTTCAATATTTGAACAAATTGATGGCTACAGCTATGTGTAAAACAATTATGACCTGAGGTAGGTATTAATTAGATTCTCCTTGGCAAACGTTTTCCTGTTGGGTCAATACACTTAGTTAATTCTCTCAAGAGAAATAATTATTGTAGCTACCAGTGACCAAAGATTGTTTACAGCCTGCAGTGGGTCTAAAGTACTCCAAGGTGGTATCGTTGCTTACGTTTGTGAATATTTTATACTATTTAGAGAAACGTGTATTCAAAATAAATTTAAAATTGCATTTCATTCACGTGAATGACCAAAGACTACTATCCTCATTTCAAAAGACTATTTCATTTTTAGAAAAATTTAGAACACACATCAAGTACAGAAAACAAAAATATATCCAAATCCCTAATATATACAAAAAAAAGTAATTCACACATGCTAAACTGAATCTTTTAAAGTAACATAATCAAATGCCCAGGCTTCACTCAACTGTCAAAAAGCAAATGTCTGCAAATTATACAGTATTTAGATAGGAAGAGATGGCTAATTGGTCGATAAAGGCCTCATAGTAATTCTAAAATGTCACTTTCATGAAACAAGTCCCTTTCCAGATAGGATGTTAATTCGTGATGCATCATATTTTCAGCAAAATTCTTGCTACTTGGAGAACAACAATTAGTTTCTCATTCTAGTGTTTCATTTTATTAATTTATTCAATATATAAAAGAAACATTGTCTTAATGAATTTCCTGATTTCAAAATAAAATCTGTGATTAAGTACATTTTCTCCAGGTGTCCTCTTCATATTAACTTAGCTTTGAACCATGTTCCTTAGGCTGTGCTGCTTTTGATGTTGATTGTGAGTTTGTGCTTTCAGGTTTAATAATGTATTTTTATTAGAGCTCAGGCAGGCTTGTTTATCTATGAGCTTTTGAATATGGGAAGTATATTTTATCGGTTCTTTCAAAAAAAAGCCCTAAGTATATCTCCTTCATCTGGCAGTTTTGTTCCCTTTTCTGCAACCTCTGCAAAGTAGCCTTCACATACAGTAGTTTATCTCATTTTTTTCCCCATAAATGTATTCTAAATAATGCATGTCTTTATCATGTGTATTGCTTGCTTGTCAGTGTAGATTATGTGTTTCAAACACAAATGTTTTTCTAAGTGTTTCTTTTAAGTTGATCAATTAAAGTTGAGTTTATCAACTAACCAGGAGATGTTTAAGCCATAATGTTTACATTCTAATTAAAATACTACAAAGTTCATCTTCATAAAAATTGGCAGTATCCAAGTTATAGGTGGTTGATGTCCAATCAAGTCTCTAGAATTGCAAGGAATGCCAATTCATCCTTCCCCTAAGAACTTCGTCACAATCACAGTTTCTATCACAGTATTTTACTACAGAGGGAGGATGGCGGAAGGTCATTACAAGAAACGCAAATATTAGGAACCAAGTTGGAAAAAGTAAATGATGACCTATTCGGGGAGCAGCAAATAGTCTGAATGGAAGAAGCAGGTCCTGAGGGAATGCTGGCCTGAGAGAAGGCTGGGGAAAGGGCTGAGGGCCAAATGCTGGATGAACTCGATTCCATGATGCATTTGGATATTCTTCTACTGTCAACAAGGCACTACTGGAAATTTTGTGAGGTAACATGATCAGTTCAATATTTCAGAAGTATAGTTCTGAGTTTTTGGTTGTGAGTAGGGCGGATGGATCAAGGAAGAGAGACCCAGAGAGGGCAATCAGGGAGAAGGTACTGAAGCAGCAGGTTGGTGCTATAACCCATGCCATGCATTTCCTTCTCATTGCTCTTAGGAATATTTCCCTTTTTGTATATATATTATATATATAATATATATATTGTGTATATATATATATATATACTGAATATATATATTCAGTAGAGTTACCATATCTCAATTCTTTATACTGGAGCTAAGTTTTATTATCAAACCAAAATTTCAGTTTTTGTTTCTACTTCATCCCCTGGGATTCTTCCCCTCCATCCATTATCTCCCTTAGACTGATTGCACTTGTTCTTCTACCTTCTGGAACCACCTCTTTACTTTCCATGTACCACAGTGGTACTGGTGAGGCTTTTCCAAAGAAGCTTCTAGAGCTTTGCTTTCCTTTGTGTGGCATCTCTCCAGGTTTAGCTGAGTGTTCTGTCTTGTGACACTCAGCTGTCACTAGAGCAGCTTCAACCACAGTGTCTCTGATCACGGCACAGTCTTGAACCCTCCTCCCTGTTCAACCTTATTTTGAATCTGATAGATTAAACTTGCTCCTTAATTGAAGATGGCCTACCTGCCAACTTAGCTGTTTTCCATTGTTCTGTCTTATATTAAAAGCATCTAATTATTGTTTTTATCCATAATTAGAAAACAGAAAAATTGTGTTTGAGACGAGCCTCACTTACAGTCTCCATGAGACGTCCTGAGTTGTGGTGACTTCCCTCCACCTGGGTCCTCTCTGCCTCCCCTGCCTCCACCTACTTCCTCATCAGTGCCTGAAATCCCACTCCAAGGACTTCATTCCTTCAGCCAAAGGTGTGGTGTTTGTGAAAATGAGCCTGCCCTAGAGAGAAGGAGCACTCTAACTGCCACCAGGCATTTTCTCTCTACTAAGATCGAATTGTAAACTGTATTCTGGGGAGGGACCTGAGAGAAAAGGAAGAAGGTGCACCAAAAATTGAAAGGAAACAGAGTGGAAGGTTGAAAATAGTGAGAGATCAAAGACAACTTCTTTTGTTATTTCATAATTCCGCCTAGAGCTGACTCTGAATTATAATTGCCATCGACATCAGTGCATTACATATTTTCATTTTGGATCGAAAGAGTACAGTTATGTGCTTGTTAATGTCTTCTATTTTTTGCTTTGCCATATATGTCACCTCCGGGCACCGGATGCTTTTTCTGAGAACCATAAAGCTGCGTGTGCTCGTACAGGACTCATTAGCATCAACTTCCCGAAGACTGTGAAATAGTTCATTAGTAATAAGCAGTTCATTAGTAATAAACACTAGCTGTGCTTGGAAAATGTCGAAAAAGGAACAAAAGTTAAAACCCCTTTACTTTTTTCCTGATAGTCTTTCAAATTTTTTAGAAGACTTTTATAGTTCACTGGAGAAAAATTCACTATAATTCAATAGATTTTCCAAGAGAAAACTGAGTCAGAATCAAGAGAGACAAAATGAGCCAAAATGTTACCATTATAATATTTATAAAGTATTATAAATGTTACTATACCATTATAAATACCATAACATTATAAGCATTATAACATTTGAAAACATGAAAATAGAAAAAAATCTCACATGTCTGAGAATTAGCTCTTTTATGGAGAAGAAAGAAAGAGAGAGAAAAAGAAAAAAATCATAAGATGTTTCAATTTTAGGCTATAAATTACAACAAAAACATATCATTGGTATCACACCACTGAATCACAGGTCTACATGTTATAAACATACTTAAAGATTCAGAAGTCAAAATAGCATCTTAAGACTTTTTCACTTTTTTAATATTCTGAAACAAGAGAAACAAAGCTGTTTAAAAGCCAAGAGCAGGAAACCTTCTCAAAGTCACTTTTGAGATGTACAGCTCATTTATTACTCAAAATTGTTCAGAGAAAACTCCAACTTCTGAGAGGTGATGAGAGCGCCAACAGGCTTCAGTGGTGGGCTATTAATGTATTACTTCATTTTTTCAATCATTTTTTGAAAGATTAATTGAGCATCTACCAAGGACCAGGTGTTTTTTTAGTTGTGTCCAGAGGAGAGAGTGAATAAACCAAAAAGGCACGGTGGCTCATGTGGTTCAAAGATGGCTTCTCAGGGCCAGGTACCTGACCACTCTTCTGATAAAAGTCAAATGCGCACAAATGACTGAGAAGTGGGGACATAGTTAAGTTACACGTTTTAACAGTGGGGAGAGTAATCTAAGCTTCTTGCAAGTCTTTTTTATCCACGATAAAGAGAAAATTCTGTGAATGTCAATGTGTAATAGATAAACAATGCCGCATTTGTGACATTTCTGCAGAAATGAAAAACACATGGTGTCTGCTCCTAAGTTGTTTAGATTCTATGATTAGTAGACAAATAAAGAAGAATCAAATGCTAATACAAGACAATTACTGTTAAGGTCAACTTTTAAAATGTTGAAGGAATACAGGAGAGTAAATTTTCATGCAGTGTCTCAGCTGAAACCCAAAAGCAATACTCATGAAAACATGAAAAGAGATGCTGGTTTATTCTTCTTCGTATTATTATTAATATCCTTCCAGCTGTAAGCTAACTTGATTCTTAGGTACTGGTGGTACTATTCTCAGCACACAGACTGTTCCGCAATATATACACCTGCACCCTTCTGGGAGTACGTACACAAATACACACATAGAGTCTTTCTGCTTCCATCCCAAACAGTTGGAGTGTATCTTATTATTAGAAAAAAACTAACTAAAACAAGGCTTCCATGAGTACATATGCACAGATCCAAGTAATACAGAATGATAATATTTTAAGAGTAATACATAGAAGTCATATGCATCCCAAATAGTTTCAGATTACTAAGATCGGTTATGTATTGACAGCCTACCTTGATGATGACAGGATATGCTATTGTATTTTAACTAAACCAAGAAACAATTACCCTCTTTATAACACTTCAAAACTATTGTAGATTTATATAAAATTTATTTGGGTGAAATTAATTTTTAATCTGTGATTCCCCAGGAAACTTTCAGTAGACAAAATGAGATTTGCATTAGACTGCCATAACTCCCCCTCAGTGGTGCATACTTCTGTTCACATCAGTCTTAATGACAAATTAGTCTCACACATAGATGATAGATGTTTGATAGACAAAAATTTCTTAAGAAGTTGAAGTCTGATATAGTCACAGAGACCAAATGAAAGGTAAGTATCTGGCCAGAAATGAAATTAGTATCCAATGATATTTTTCATTACAAAGCAAGAAACACGATAAGCGTAATTCAGCAAGATTCTAAATGTTATCCATCATTTAAAAAATTTGGTGATCACAGTTTTGCCATCATTTTATTTTGTTAGATGTAAAGCATATAAACAAACCAAAAAGAACAAGATGACAGAAAAAAATTACCATTTTCTCTTTATCTCTTAAGAGAGAGAATTGAATAACATGTTGTAAGAAGAAGATAATCTTGAAAACATAATAACTATCTTTCATAAGAAAAGGACAGTTTGTATTCATAAATTGGCCCTTAGGGTATTTATAGGATAAAAGATTTTAAATCACATTCCCCATTTCAGTATAACCAGAAAAGAGAGAGCCTCCTATCTAAGTACTCTGAAAGCGACAACACTCATTTGATAACACGGTTTTGGTCTGTATTAAAACTCTGTCAATATACAAAGTAAGACTGATATATTGATATCACCATTTACTGATAGTTGTGGACACATTTCTTTCCATGCATGTGTCTCTACTCTTTTTATGTTTGAACATTTTCATAATAATTTCTGAACAAAACAGCAACCATGTCAGACAACTTCTATGTGTCTCCGTTTAGGCATGAAAAGGAGATTATCTGACCTAATTAAGCTTACTCTTTCCGTCTCTCTCTACACAACATCCACGCAGACAAGTGTGCATAGACACATGCACAAAGACAATGCCACAAAAGTACAAACCACACGTTTAAACACTTCCCTAAATTCAATATAAAAAGACAATTGCTTCAAACGTGTCATAAAGAAACACACAGGGCTAGACAGATACAAAAGGGCAAAAAGACGTTTGAGTAGAAGGTCAAATTTCATCCTGGGTTTTTAATCACTCTTAAATGGAAAATTCGGGAATCCTGGCAGTATTGTCCTTTAGAATAGCAAGATTTATTGGCCCATTTCATAGCATCACTTCATAGGCAGTGATGTTAAGTTTATCACTCAGTGTAAATATTGGGTAAGAAGGTATAGTTTTAGCTACTTAACCTCCAATACCTCTTCTACACAGAGGGTGCTATTGTCTTCAACAAACACGTTAATTGGGGTTAGGTGTGGAAATCTGAACAAGGTAACTTGTGAAAGTATCTTAACACTTCAGATTATAATTAGGCAACTTTGAATATCCATTTTATTCTATTTGTCATTCACAGCAGATTTCAATGCAGAATATATATATATTCTAATGTAAGATAGAGAAGGAGGCCAGGAGTGCCAGGCTGTGTATTTTTGATGATAAAAAGACTGAGTGTTTGCCAGCAGCAGCTTGCTGTCAGTAAAAATGAACCTGAAACAGATGCCAACTGCGTCAACAGCTTGAGTCCTATACATTTTTCATTAAGCAACGACACAAATCATGGGAAAAGTACATAGGTGCAGAACACATCAAAGGATGACGTTATTTCAGTCCAACACACATGGGCCCCTCAGATGCACCCTCCTCTATCTGGAACACCAGGACCTGGAAGCTAGAAAACTGAGTATTAACTGTGTTATGAATTCTCCTGTTCTATATGCACTCCTTATTTTGGCAAGGACTTAAATTTTAATACCATTCTGCATTATTTAGAAACATGCTTAAAGGAAAACTTAGGATAGGCTGCTATTTCTTAAACAATAATAGACTAATCAAGGATTACTTTCTCTCTTTTGACATATATTTAGCTCTTTACATTACCAAATCTGATACTATCATACTTTTTTTCATTATTTAATATATAATAACAAGTCCTTCGAGATAGTGGGTATATCAATACAGTCTACCAAAAGTAGCTTCCAGTAAATACTTATTTAATAGATGTGGGTGCCAGAATTTTTCTGCAGCACCCAAGAACCTGAAAATGGATGAAACTTAATGTAGGAATAGAAGTGAGAATAGGAACCAGCTTGAACACTCGCATGCATTACACATCAAACTTTCTTACACCCTGCATATTTTAGTGGAAAAAACAGAAATATATAAGCAAATTGTTTATAGTTGTTAAGGTTGCTTATAAATACATTAAAACTTCAGATGGAACTATGCTGGAAAAGTGGGTTTTGTTGGAGGGTAGACATATGCTGACAAGAACTTTGTAGAAAAATTGTCAAGCTTCATGTGAAACAGTTCACAAACGGTTAAACCTGACAAAACCATCACTGTCCCATAGTAATATGGTGTGAGCAACCAATGTAATTATAATTTTCTAGTAGCCACACTAAAAAAATTAAAAAGAGACAGGTGAAATTAATATTAATAACATTGATTTAAGACACTATATACAGGACCATTATCATTTCATATTATAATATGAAAAATATTAAATCGTGTTTTGTTTTACATTCACTTTTTGTACTAACAGCACACTTACAGCACATCTAAATTTTCATTAGAAATACTATTTTGGTACTTAGATTTCATAAAATTTACAATTGAAAAAGTAGATATGCATACCCAAGTTTTTCCAAACACACTTAAAATTTGACAATGATAGAACTGAGTATTGGTTTTTAAAAATTTAAATTTATTAAAATGGAACTAAATTAAAAATTCAGTCCTACAGTTCCCTGAGTTGCATGTCAAATGCTCAGTGGCCACCTGCAGCTGGTGACCGCCCAATGGGACAGTACAAGGATAATGTGAATCCATCATGGGCCCCTAGGTAGCTCTTGGTCCGAGGAGAGCTCCAGACCAATCAGAATTTTTTCAGGTAAATGTGAATAAAATGGACCTCAGAAAATAAATGTGGAAAAGACTTGACTACCCAAGTATGACCTTGGGGAGTGGCAACAATCTCTCAACAGCAATGTGGAAAATAAAAGGAAGAGGTAGACAAGGGATGATGACCGAAAGAGGAAATAGGCTGAGGGTCCCAGAATCAAACTCTCCAAAGGCTCTTTGCTGGGCCACTGCTCTTGCATCAAAGAAAAATATAAAGAAATGGCTTAAATGATTATGTCCAAAGTTATGAAATTAAAGTTTAAGTAGAGAGGTGAATTTGAGAATGTATATTCCATTCTCTGAATCTGTTAGGGTTTACTGCATATTTTACTAAGATATTTTTCACATTAAAGCTTATACAAAGGGCCTTTTAAAATGTTTTATTAGACAAATATGAGCATTTATTTTCTATTTCATTTTTTTAATCTAAAAACATTTTAAGAAAAAAGTTTGAGCTCCTAATTAATATATTTATATACTGGACTTTTTCACTTGATATATAATTCTGTATAATAACATCTATATCTATATATGATAACATATATTGTATGTACATATATATGTAATGCATATGTATTAACTTCAAATGTGATGACATTAATGTACCTACTCTGTCTTGAAAACACATAATGGAAAAATGAAGTGATGATCTTATTATAATTTAATTTGGTCTTTTTAAATTGTAAAATGTTAATTTGCTACCACTACCTCATAAACACACCCAACATGCATAAAAATTTGTTTTGCAAGTGATAAAGCAAAGACTTATAAAAGTGATCTGTTGATGACAGAGCGGCTGGTGAATGTACGGAGTTTGACCCGGGTCTACAGACGGCAAATCTCATCCACTACAGCAAGGCCAGTTCATGTTTTCTTGAAATGTGAGAAGCTACAAATACTTTTTCAGGAAGAAGCAACCAAAGGAAAATATTCTTTTATTAATCCAAGAGCATTTTAAATTTTTAAACATTATAAAATATTGTTTGAAGACTTTCAAAATAGATGTTTTTTTAAATTATGCATTTTGATCAGTAGAGCCCTAATAATGATTTGCTTCTGAAGTAAAAAATAGGAAAGTAAAATTTTATAACTGTATAGAAGTATAATTATCACCTATTTGAATCTGTCATTTTACAGATAGAGCACAAGGCTCGAGGCATGGGAGAGCCACGATCAGAACATTGCTTTTCCGGCAGCCAGAGGAGAATGCTTCTTTCCTAGGTTTCTTGGACTAGTTAGCACATTGATGTCACAAGAATGTCCTCTTTTCTAGCAAGTTTATTTAATTTGACACAGTAATCTCTCTACTTTGAGTTTGTGTCAGTAAAGAAACCAATGCGTTCTTGTTTTCTATGTAGCACCATAAAAATATATTAAATGGTTTGAACTTAGGTGACTATAACCAGGAAGAGAGACAAGTCTGTCACTTGTAGGCATTCATCTTTCAGTTTCATTTATTTGAATACCACGCAAGAATTGAGTGTGACAGCATCATAACAACCCTGTGGAAAGGAAACACTTTTAATTACCTGTGGAGATAATTTGTTTAAATGGCAATATTTTGAGAGCTTTTCATAGTAATTATACTTCATAATGGAGTCAGGTATATATCAGATTCAATGAAACATCACTCAGAACCTGACAAGCATTTTCACTTTCTACAGATCATAATTAGATTTTGCATCATGTCTGAACTTACCACAGTTCATTCCTTGTTGTTTAAACATTTTAATTTCAACTATGGACCTGCAGTTTTCAGACTTGTATACCCGACTATTTCTCTTGCAGTGTAGTCATTCTCCACTTGTAGAATCCTTTTGAAGATATTTCCATTTTCAAGATGCTCTATAGCTAGCAATAGACTACTTTTTGATGAAAATATCCTGCTTTTAGCAGACTTTAAAAAATGCTACCTGTAATTATCGGTGAAAATGCTAAATTGTTGGTTTAGTACAAGCATGTTGAGGATCTTTTAAAAACATTATTTTTAAGTGATTGCTAAAAATTATTTTTCTCTTAATTCAGATTTAAGGTATCCACTTTCCTCTGTAAACAGCTTAGTTGGGGAATTTTAATGCAAATTCTCCACCCCTGACCTGCATCTGATGTTGTTGATTTCTTTGCAGTGTGAGTTCTTTATTCTTGTCATGTGCAAATACATCTTGGCCATCTTAACAGTATAAGTATATCGTAAACTGAATTAATTATAAGCATAGATTCTTTTCATTTAGGTACAGGCTTTCCAAATGTAAATCATCTCTTACATTTTTCCTCCCGCTTTGTATAAATATATTTTCCTGGTTTTTTGCCCAACATTTGTACCTAAGGACAAACATTTTATAGAACTATAAGTTTCTTATTTAGTTCAAAATCTTCAACAAATGGATTAGGAAAGGGAGGCAGAGGGAAGACAATTGACTTTCCCAAGATGCATCACAAGCTAATGACAAACTCAGACAGGCACGGCTCAATTTTGTGCGTTCATCTTAGGTTTTGGAGAAGCACGTTTTTAGTTTTTTAATTACCCAAGTTATATTTTATCAGATTGAAATTCCAGATGAGAAAAAGGAAAAGAAAAAGAAAGCATTTGTTTTTATTCACCTCTAGAGTTCTACTCTTCCCCACAAACACTGCTAACAGTTCAATGCACTGACTTCCAGACTTTTCTCAATGTATTTGCATATATTTTCATCTTAAACTTTTTGCAAATCTTGATACACCATTCTCAAGAATACTGCTATCCTTAAAGAGATATGTGGGCTTCTAGGAGACTGCCAAGCGGTGTCGCCTGTTCAGCACCAGGTTATTGTTTTTCACATGTTGCTTTTGTAATTGTGCCCATCCACTACAAGAACATAGCTTCTTGTTACACATACTTATAGTTCATATGCTAAACCCAACCTTCATTGGGCAGCCTGAACAAAACACTTGACGTTCTCAAGTTAGGAGAAGATGGTAAAATGTGGAGCAGTTCTTCTATGAGAGTGGACGTCTGAGGGTCCCCAAGACACGTAAAGCAGGTAGAGAAGGTCGAAGTTATTTTTGTAATAACATTAAGACTTTTTTCCCCCAAGTGTGTTGGCATTGACACTCATGTTGCAAATGTAAGTGTGGCTAAAATTGCTGGTGCCTTCACACGAATTAAGACAGTGGAACCGAAGTGTAATAGTATTCATTGGATTCTTCAACACACACCCTCATCCTTACTGATGACTTGTAGTGCATGTCTTTTTAGTCTTTGGTGTGACAAAACAGGTAGCAAGCACACAGCACTTCTGCTGCGTACTGAACGAAGAGTGAAGGGTGCTTCAGGGTAAAGAATTGTGCAGTTGTCTGAGTTGTGAGCTAAACTCACAGCTTTGTCAAAGAACACCATTTTTATTTGAAAGAAGAACTAACCAGTGATGGTTATTTAGATTTAGGTGTTTGACACATGTTTTCTTGAAAAAGAACCTGTTCCTTCAAAGAAAACAACTGACAATACTTGCAGGTCAGTGAAAAAGTTTGAGCATTCAAGGAGAAAGCTAACATTTTGTTAACATTGTTAACATTTTAATTTATTGGCTATGGTGAACTTGAGAGTGTCACATACTAAAAGAATTTTCTGAGGAGTGTGGCAGGGTTACTTCTGAATGTGATTTTGAGAATATCGAATAATGAAATGTGGCAACTGTTGGAGGAGCTGTGTAACGCAGTGAACCAAGAATTTCCAAATGACCAATGCACCTTGTAGCAAAATTATGCATGGATAAAAGACCAATGCAAGATGCAAGATAGACCAATAAATTTTAATGTAGCAGAGTATGAAGTGCTTATTGACATCATTTCTGAATTACGGAAATAATTGAATACAGGAGCAAATATAAGAATCCAGATTTATTCTCCTGAGGCAGACGCTAGAGATTTGCAAAAATGTAAATCAATGCCATTTTTCCCATTAGCTATTTTTTTCTTTTAGAAAATATGGCCATTCTTAAAAAAATATGTTCTTTATGTCAACATATAAAGAGTATGGTTTTATTTTTAAGTGAATTAATACATACCTTAAAATGTTCTTGGCTTTAATTTCTAATATGTTAAATATTTACAGAGCTCCACAAAATGAAAACTCTTTGGAGTCATCACTAATTTTTAAAACAAACTTCTTACTTTGGAATAAGGTTAAATGTACAGAAGAATCACGAAGATAATAGAGTGTGTTGTTGTCTACTCCTCACCCATTTTTCCCAAAAGGCGACATCTCACATTACCATGGGGCATTTGCCGAATCTAAGAAGGCAACCCTGATACATTGCTATTAACTCAACTCCCAACTTTACTTGGATTTCACAAGTTTTTTCACTAATGTCCTTTTCCTCTCCCAGGATTGAATCCTGGGTAACACATGGCATTTAGTCATCAATAATTTTTAAGAGCATTAAAAGGTCCTGAGACTAAAATTTGGAGAAATGCTGTTCTAGGAGAATGTGTCTGTGATGTTGGTGACTCCTGCCCTCCAGCCACTGTCTAACTTGCCACCAACCACTCATTTTACCCATTTTTACCTCCTTCAATATATGTAGCAGTGCAGAATATAAGCTAGATTAAAATACACTTGTCTGTCTCCTGAGCTTAATTTCTGGAGCTACCACTTCATTAACTGTATGACCTTGGGAAGTTCCCCAGTCTCATTGTGCCTCAGCTCCTTCAGCGGCAAAAGGGGACTAATAACAGCATCCCTTTCACAGATTTCCTGTAAGAGTTACACACTTAACAGAGCAATGCCTAGGGTGTAGGTAATGTTAGCCATTATTATAATTGCTTATGAGATAGTTGCTTTTTATTTGTATATTTAGGTTGTGCAGAATTTTTACTCCATGGATTTCATTCCCTGCTCGTCTGTCAAGGAGTGACTATGATAAAATTCAGAATGCTCACATCAATCCATTTCCATTACCCAGCAGATAAACCACAGCTTCAAAGGACATTTCATTCTTATTTCAATAATCAAACTGCTCTTTGAAGCAATGTGCATTCTTTTACTTCACACTTCATGTATAAAACCTATCAGAAACTACAGCCTCATCCCATTCTGGGGGGAAACAGACTTGTGGCCACATTTCTTGAACCAAATCTATCACTAGAACTACCCAGATAGGATAAGGTATTAATTCAGAGTTATGGGATGATCTAGGAAAAAATACTTTCCCAATAAATGGAAACTGAGAGTCCAGGGATATCTGTACATGGACTGGGCTTTCTCTCGTTGGATAAGAAAGCAGACCTGCTAATGCTGATTTTGGATCAAGCAACTGGAGAACTTGATTTCACCAACATTTCCCTAAATGGGACAGCACAGATGGTGCCTGTACACTTTTCTTGAATGGCAGTGGCATAGGAAGAATTTTTCTTTCCAGATATAGTCAGTCAAGGCCATTGGCTTCTGTTTGTCCTGTTAGGGAGTGTGGAGGTCAAAACGGCTTAGCTGAGGCCTGACACTTCTGCTTCTTCACAGGGTACCCATCAAGTTTCCACAATGCTGTCATTCCATGTAAGGGATGAGCCACCTTCACCTTGGACACGGAGCAGGTTTTTGTCCAGCTGTCTCTGTCTTGGCTTGAGGAAACTCATAGTTATATCCCTAAGCCCAAAATACTGCTGGGCAAATAATTAACATTTGTTTTTTCTTCCTGCTTTCATACTTTGTAATCCCCAGTTACGGACTGAACGCTTCTGTCTCCCCAAAATTCATATTTGAAACCCTATCCCACCTCATGTGATGGTATTTGTGAGGTAATTAGGATTAGAAGAGGCCATAAGTGTGGGGCCCTCATCAATGAGAGTAAGGCCCTCACAAGAGTCACTGGAGAGCTTGCTTCCCCTCTCTGCTCTCTGCCCTCTGAGGACACAGTGAGAACTCTTCAGTCTGTGGACAGGAAGAGAGGCCCCATCTGACCATGTTGGCACCCTGCTCTAAGACTTCTCACTTCCATATCTCTGAGATATCCATTTCTGTTGATTATATGCCACCCAGTCTATGATATTTTTGTTATAGCAGCCCAAGCTAAGACATTCCCTCTTGCCAAACTCCATTGCGTCTATCTGCCACGTGTGCCGTTTCTGAGTTACTGTCATTTAGTGAGGGAGTCTGTCTTTGTGGACCACGGTCCTCGTGACTCTGGCACATCCTGGTGTTCCAGAGAACCGTGTTTCCTCCCCTTGCGTTAGTTCAACACTGTAGTCCTCTACCGAGGTCTTCAGTTCATGTGTGATGGAGAAGCACAGTGAACTTTACATTGATTTGGTTGCAGTATTAGCCACCAATCTTTTCTCTTTGTTTGAAGAGGATGGTTGTGACACAGCAAGGAAAGTGCCCGCCAGGACAGCGTGATATAATCATCAAGAGCATGGGGTTCCACATCAGTATACTTGAGATGGGGCCTGATACCATCCATTATTAGCCTTGTCACCTTGAGAGCATCATCTAACCTCTCTAAGACTAGTTCCTCCTTCATGAAATGGGAGAGCACTAATTCCTATTTTGTAAGACTGCTGTGAGAATTAAATGACAGAATTCACATAACACATTCAGTACAGTCCCTAGCATATAATATGTGATAAATAGTAGTTTTATTTCCCAATACTTATTTGTCTGGAAATGTTTCCTAGAAAACCGAAGGTCATCTTCTCATTGCTGGTGCTGTTTGTTGTTAGAAAGTACCTTCTTTCACACCTGAGCACACTTCATCTCACTGGGGAGGAGTAGAACTGATTAGTCAGCTTTATGGTTTGGTAAGGGTCCCCCCAAAACCACATAGAGGCAGCTGTATGAGGCTGACATTAGTTCTAAGAAAATGGCAAAATTTCACTTGAAAAATGTGAAAATAGGTTAATCTAGTTTAACACATAAATTAAGGGGACTAGAGTTATTCAACACCTAGCCTGTTAATGTGGAACTATGTGGACTGATTCTGTGTAATTTAGAACTAAACAGTTTAATTTTACTTGTGTTGCTAATTAGATGTCTTGACTCTATTTCCTAGAAAGTTCTAAAAGTCTTCCTTCACTTTTCCTGTACATAATTACTGTTTCAGTGTATGTCTATATTTTCAAATACATCAAGTACATTTGGAGAAGGGACTTACTGATGTCTGTTAAGGAGACACAAATAACCCAGGAGAACAACATAATGGAAAAGAATCATATGGTATTCGATGATAAACATGAAATTTCTAACTAGCCTTTATTACCCTCTGTATTGAAAGAGTAATGTGAGCAATGACAAGTCTAAGGAACTTATCTTTAGAGTCTAGATGTTTGGACCATGCACACTGCAGCTTCCCATTGTTGGTGTAGCTAATCAAGAGGAAAGGTCTATAGTTTTAAGCTCCTATTACATTTCAGGGGCCAGGCTAAGTATTTTACATGAACTTAAATGCAAAACTGCAGCCCTATGACAGGTATTAGTATATGTGTTTTTGCCAGGGAAGTGTCTGCAAGTTAGTGAGGTTGAGTCATGCAGAGTCACACACAGTCATTGGAAGCGTAACCAGTCATGCATCTGTCCTCTGACCTGACCTGGTCACTAAATATATTCACTGGGGCCAGGCCTTCCCCTGCCTCTGGGTGGACATGATGGCAGCGTTAGGGCATCTCAGCTTCCTCTGAGGAGATAAAATGCACTCTGGTCATTTTCTGTTGCAAATACTGTATTTCTCCAGACAGTGAATGTCCAGATGATATAATAATCAAATGGAGAACTTGACATAAAGTTAAAACTTCTCCCTGCCTTTTTTTCTTCCTGAGGCCATCAGAAGAGAGAAGATTGGAACCAGAAGGATATATTCCATTGCTTTTACTGTTCCTAAATTTCCCCCATTTTGCTACCATGCTTTAACCATGCTTCTGTCCCCATCAGTAATGAAATCTAAGCGACAGAGGAAAGGTCAGGGAGTGGAAGCATTCCTTTTTTGGCTGGCACTGTCATTGGATGGTTGTGTCCACTCTGGGTCAGAGGGTTTGGGGTTGCTTCCATGGGCTCCTGAGAGGCGCCCACTGAGAATATTTAATTCCCTTTCCTAAGACACAGATAACGCATTTTCCTCCTGCCAGCAACTCCTAGCCCTTGTCACCACAAACTATCCTCTGGGCCCCTTTCAACATTTCAAGTCTCTTGAGCAAACCTTAATGATTCCAGGCAGACTGTGTCACGAGTATGACCTACAAAATCCCAGCTTTGTCCACACACATCAAGAAAGTCTAGATTAAATAACACAGCCATTTCTCCTGCAGTGCTGATGTCAGGACCTTAGGCTAATCCAATGACGCCTTTAGGTTTCTCAGGAAGGAGCCAACACCAGGGCATCAGTGGTGTCTTCCTAACTGTAGGGAGCAGTGTGTGTGTAAACTCAGAGCACGTGTCACTAGCCTTAGAGTCAGGGGTGTTGCCACCAGCTGCCTCTCACCAAACTCCTCAGCCACCTTGTACCCTTGATGGCAGTGACCTCTAGTTCATTTTCAACCAAATCTATTGTTGCAAGATGTCTCAGATGCTCAGTCTCACTCCTACTTTAGGATGTGAAACCTGTTGGATCTGCGTGTTAATCAACGTAGAGCAGGGCCAAGTTCCATCACATCATGGAAGGGTGAGACTAGGACATGGGATGCAATGGGTTACTGGAAGCATAAGTATTAGTTCCTTGACAACTACATTTAGAGCTACACTCCACGTATAATGTTAAACTACCAAAATTTGTTGCAACTATAAAAATGGCAATATACGCATCAACATGAATCAAAATATATACCACCTTCCAAGCTATCTGTTCAAGAAAAAAATGGATACAACTAATGCACACGTGGATGGAAATGAAATCAAGTATATTTGGTATATCAGCAAAACAAAAGCTCTTCAAAGCGAATTGAATAAATCAGTTCCCATTCAAAAGCCCATTCCAGGGAAATTTACACTATTATCTATTAAGAAGTTTGTAGGACAAATATCACTCCTTCTCAGCTTCTAGGTAACTCCTACTCCTCCATATTGTGATGTAACTATCATTTCCTCAGGAAACCTTCTCAGATCAATTTGCTCACCTCATTTCACCCATCATACACGCTAAAGCTATCAGGTAACTTGCACAAATTTAAACATGCTTGTCTCTCGCAAACGTTAAATATATTTACACCAGCAATAAGGTAAAGCAGGTGGAGAGACTGCTTGCTAACGTCCTCTTTTTCCTGCGAATGCCCTAAACCACGACATCCGTCCTTCTAGCAGTGGGATCCCAGCCACATAACTGGCCACAGTGACATCAGCAGAAGTGACATGTGATGCTTCCAGGTCTGACATCTAACATTCCATGCAGGATCCTTCACACCTTGTCCTGGCCCAGCAGCAACTGTGGATGCCATGGTGGAAGATGGTGGCCATAGGTAAAAGGGGCCTGGACCACATGGAGCAGAACAGAACAGAGCAGCCCCTTACCTTGCCCTGACTCACGTGGGACTATGAAAAGAACGGTACGTTCAGCTGTGTTTTGTCAGGACAGTGAGATTTTGCTGCAGAAGTTACCACAGTGTGAACAAGCATCTCCTGTCAGACCAGAAGCTCCAACCTGGAAGGGGGATATCTACTTTTGTCCGCTGTGTGTCCCCAGGCTAATCTAAGCCTTGGCCCAGAGCAGGCACTCAAACAGCATTCGCCATTAAAAGACACGAATGCAGGAATGAATCAAACAAAAGCTCTGTGTCTAGATGAGTAATTAGGAAAACTATGGATCTCGTCTTAACGGTAACTCCATTCTTTCATTCAGCATCTATTTTCAAGGAATGTGATATATGCTCCCTGCAATTGCTGTGATTTAATCAGGGCCCTATATGCATAAACCAGCAACTGGGCATTTTGCATGACTGCGTACAGAGGCATACAGCTCTGCAGTAAGAACCAGAGAAGAGGAATCTAGTGCACTTGGAGACGGAAGGGCGCGGGAAGGCTTCTCAGGAAAAGCGACGTAGAGTTCAATCTCCAGAGAATTAGTTAAAAAAACGTGTGTCTGTGTCTGCAGAGATGCACATGTGTTTATGCCTGTGGGTGATATTCGTGAGAGGAAAAGCATGACTTCAGCTCTCAGGAGCACAAATGCTAGGGGTCAGTGATGGGCATGTGTTGAATGACAACATGGTAATGCCCTGAAACATCTGAACATGGGGAGATAGGTCTGAAGATGAGCAAAGTAGCCAGATTAGAAAGGCCTCTGACTTGAGATTTGAGCTTGGATGTTATACTGTGGGCCAAAATTTAAGTAATAATAAGTGAAATAGATTTCTGAGGATTCAAGAAAGCATTCTTTGTAGCACATCAAAAAGAGAGACAAAGCCGTTCCTCTAGTTACAGAAAAAATAGAAACAAATTAAGCAAGGTTGTTACTAACTCTGTCTCCCACATTTTTGACAGTGTGCCAAGAGCAGGTGGAAACCATGTTTGGCAACATTTTCCTTGGCAGAATTATATTCACAATTATAACTCAAGTTTAAGGAGAAACTTCAGTTACAAAATAATGGGCGCACGATGTAGATAATGCTCATTAACTTTATCCACATTGCTATAGTTTCATTGAGATTTCTATTCTGTAAGTTCAATTTTACTTGTAGCAGAAAATCACAGTTTGTAATTTTAAAATGAAAATTTTAAAGCAAAGTGAAAATACCCATCTGTTCCTTATGAGTCATAGTCTCTGTACTTGTCCTCTGTAATTCCAGCAGCTCCCAACTTCGACTACACACTATCAACTCCTTCCTCTCTAAAACTGAGAGGGATACAACTGCATCTTTCTACAATTTATTTACCCAGTGTTTGTCATAATGTCAAAGTAAGGGCTTAATTGTACCCTTGTCTAAAACATTATGATCAGAATAATTGAACTTCATATTTCATTTTAGGTAATAGAAATACAACTTCTAAATGTTTCTACAACAAGAATCTGTTTCTTTTAATTAATATGGTTTAGAGATGATCTAAATTTTCTTTAGTGTTACTCTATGTTATCAGGATTTTGATCAAAAAAGAAAACTTTTAAATAATCCTAGACACAGGAACATATGTTTGTGCTAAGTGGTGAAGAAATAAATAATTAAAGGAATAAATATAGATTGCATCAAGAAAGGTAAAAGCTGAGGATAATGAGCGTGATACCTTCCCTTAATTGGATATTATGTTAAGTATAAAAGCAGAACATAAATTTATTCTTATACCCATGTAAAATAAATCACCATGATAACAATAGATCCTTTAAATTGTGGCATATTTTAGATTGGCAGAGCTAAAGAAACTGTTTTTTCTTTTTCCCACTAATTTCCACAGCTTTTAGTTTTTTATTTTATTTTTTTTAAAGGTAAGCTAAGGAATATACCTTTTTTTTTTTTTTTTTAATATTGGCACCTGAGCTAACAACTGTTGCCTATCTTTTTTTTTCCTTCTTCCCAACGACCCCAGTACACAGTTGTATATTCTACTTGTGACCGCCTCTGGTTGTGCTATGTGGGACACTGCCTCAACATAGCCTGATGAGGGGTGCCACGTCTGTGCCCAGGATCCAAACCAGTGAAACCCCAGGCCATGGAAGCGGAGTGCGCCAACTTAACCACTTGGCCACAGGGCCGGCCCCACACAGGTTTTATTTTGATCATGCATTTTTTTATTTTACAAAGTAAATTATTTTATTTGCAAAAGAAAATAGCTTCAATGTCGAAATTTAGTTAAAGCTAGCAATAGTTTTTTTTAGGGTTGTTTTTCATATGGTCTTTTTTCCTGAAATTTTAGCCTCAGAATGGACAATATCTCTATTTAAAAGGTAAAGAATTTTTCACTTACTCGGTGGTGAAATGCATAATCCAGCCTAACCAATCATATGGGGAGAGAAAAGTCAAAGACTATTAGATGAACTATTTTTAAGTAATAAATCAGAAAAAAGTAATATTTAGTTCTTTTATTTCATATAAGTCATATGACCTTTGCAAAATGATTTTGAAATTACTCAAAATACTGACATTTTTTCAAAACCAGGGGGAAATTAAAACATTATTTAAATTGAACTTTGCCTCTCTCGGGGTTGATTATTCCATATGGAACAAAAACAGACCCTTCTGCCATTTGTGTGAAAGCAGGGCAGCAAGTCACTGTCCAGAAAGAACTTCCACCCAACACAGTGCGAAACCCATCATTTCTTTCGTGCTTGTGGCATGAACCCATGGTTACCTGGCTACAGCGGAGGTTTGGGTACTTGATCAGATGATGAAAACACCAGAGGGCTACATAGATAAAGGGAACATTTACTCCCCTGGCCATCCCACCAAAAAACAATTTTCTTAAATCTACAAATTTAAGCCAGGCCACAGCTTTCAGTATGGATAGCCTCACTTATTTACTTGTACTCTTTTGCTCTCGCTTTTTAAAGAATTTTTCAATTAAGTAGATTTTGTGTTAAGCCTCTGGGGGACAAGGCCATATTTCTATAGAGGAAATGTTTGCTGGGGAAACGATGTTTCAGTATATTTTTCCTATGTTACGGTCTTAATGTCATGCCTCTAAGCATCTTCATTGCTGTTCAAATTGAATTTTAAATGCTATATTCAATAGTTCCAATGTGACATCTCATTATATAAAGACAATAACTGGCCCAAGTAAATATGAATGCTAAGATATATCAAGTCACCTTAGCATAAAGATCCTTTATAATACTTATAGGAGTGATGACATGATGGAGACACACTGAAATACAGCTAAGAGTGAGATCTTATAAAAGCAGAACAGATTTCTCTATGAATCACGTCCCTAAAGAAAGCAGGTGGAATACTCAGATGGGTTAATTGAGGAGGATTTTTATTTTTAAAGTAAGACTTTATTTTTTAGAGCAATCTACAGTTCCTGGTAAAATTGAGCGGGAAGTAGAGAGATTTCCCATATACCTCCCTCCCCCTCACATACACAGCTTCCCCCGCCAACAACATCCCCACCAAAGTGAGACATTTACTAGAATCAGTGAACCTACATTGACACATCAAAATCAGCCAAAGTCAGGGGCCAGCCAGTGTCAGCATGGTTGAGGTCACTTGCTCCACTTCAGCGGCCCGGGGTTCACAGGTTCATAACCTGGTGTGGACCTAGCACTGCTCACTAAGCCATGCTGTGGCAGCATCCCACATAAAACAGAGAAAGATTGGCACAGATGTTAGCTCAGGGCCAACCTTCCTCTCTCACACACACACACACACACACACACACACACACACACACAAACCCTCCAAAGTCCATAGACTGCGTTGTACATTCTGTGGCTTTGGACAAATGTGTAAGGACATGTATCCACCATTGTAGTATCAAACAGAGTTATTTCACCGCCATAAAAATCCCCTGTGCTCTGCCTATTCATCCATTTCTCCCTCCCCCAGCCCCTGGCAACACTGATCTTTTGACTAACCCCACAGTTTTGCCTTTTCCAAAATGGCATGTAGTTGGAAACATACAATTCGTAGCCTTTTCACATTGGCTGCTTTCAGTTAGTTGTATGCATTTAAGGTTCCTCCATGATTTTTCATGGCTTGACGGCTCATTTCTTTTTAGCATTAAATAATACTCCATTGTCTGGATGTACCACAGGGTATTTTTCCAGGGATTTTTTTTAAGATAATTAATTTATTAATTCTGCAAGTGTATGAGCAGGGTTCAGGGAAACCAACAAGGGACCCAGGAAGACTCCGGAGCCAGAAGAGGTGGACACTCTACTTCCTTTAGGTCCATAGGGGCAAGGGAGGGAGAGCCCGGCTGCCACTGCAGAAGGGGATGCTCAGCAAGAGCCGTGCGCGCAGTTAAGGCACACACTTGATCTGCGGACACAGTAGGGAAGGTGATGGGAAGATGAGTACCCTGACGCCAACTTCCAATTAACTGACTCATTGGGGCAGCCAGAGAGCAAGGGCTTTCATGGATGGCCTCCTTAAAGGCCATGTTCCCAGCGCACAGAGTGATGCAGAGAAGGAGAGAGGGAGCTGGAAGTAACAACTAAAAACTAGCCAGCTCAATGGCAAACATACCCTGCTGAAATTATTTATGTGGAAATTACTAATTTCTTATTAATAAACCAAATCTAAATATATTCAGCCACTAAGCCCCTCCATTATTTACCAAAGCGAGGGCCAAACAGTGTTTAAAATAAATTAATTATACAAATTTGTGAAAACTATTATTTGTATATATATCTCAGTGTTTTTTTCTACAATAACTTAAAATAACAGGAACTATAAAAAGAATAGATTTGTTACTCCTTTGCCATATTTTCCAAATTAGAGATGATCAAAGAGCTTATCGGGAACTATGCAATGCCATTATTGTGTTTTAATTATAAGATACATTACTTTTTATATAGCATCAATAAATAAACTATAATAATCATTTATTAATCAGAACTTTGTTCTATACTTTAAAAAAGGTCTTTTTTTTTCTTTTGAGGAAGATTAGCCCTGAGCTAACTACTGCCAATCCTCCTCTTTTTGCTGAGGAAGACTGGCCCTGAGCTAACATCCATGCCCATCTTCCTCTGCTTTATACATGGGACACCTACCACAGCATGGCTTTTGCCAAGCAGTGCCATGTCCACACCCAGGATCCAAACCAGTGACCCCCGGGCCGCCGAGAAGCAGAATATGGGAACTTAACCACTGTGCCACTGGGCCAGCCCCTATAAAAGGTCTTTTATACACATCTAGATATAGATTTTTTTATTATATATCAGTTTATGTAAATATAACATAGAAAACATAAGCAAAATAAACATGTATTCCTAAGTCATCTTTACATTCAGTATCCTAAGCTTTTCCACCACTTTTTGACGTAGGATTATTCTTGGTCATATAAAAAGCTCTGGCGATTTAACATCTGATAAAGGGATGTTCTACTGGTGTCCCCCACATAGTTTTCCACATCAATGACCACTTTCTGCAAGTTTTGATGCTGCTGCTTTTTTTGAACTCAAGCAATAGTGTGCACAGAAAATTCTTTGATAATAATCAGGATTCATAACCGTCATCGAAAGGTTGTTAAATGATTTACTGTAACACTGAGAGGCTGCAGTTGTGCCGTCCTGCTCCCAGGAATAACAACCTGGCACTGACATCTACCTTCTGACTGCCATCTGGCCACCTCAACTGGAAGATGCCACCAACAGTCAGCACTCCCAGTTCCAGAGATGTTAAAATGTGAGAGAAACTATACGTCTTAGAACTTATGAAACAGACTGTGCTACAAGCTGATTGTGTTCAAACAGAAGTTATGGTGCTTCATGTCCTTTTGGTAAATAATAATCTCATTGCCATTTTTTCAAAACAAACCCAACATGACAAAGACGGCATTCCAAAGGGTGCAGAAAGTTACATTTCCCCCGATTGTGACAAGAATAGTGGACATATATTGAGCACTTTATGTGATAGTCAAAGATCTAAATCCTTGGTATGAATGTCTCAATGATTCTCTTGACAAATGCTTAGATGCTATTTCCTCCATTTTGTTGATGAGAAAACAAAATAACTTGTCCAAGTTCACCTGCTGAGGAAAAACAACTGAGACTGGAAAACAAACCCAACTTTTCAGAATAACAGGAAGGGAATTTCTATTTGTATTTATTGGTATAATAAAATTTTAAAATATTTTAATAAGACTTTCTATTTAGCTCTATTCTCATACAAAGTAAGAAGCTGACATTTTTCTTACTATAATCACATGACTTTCTAAAATTCTTTACCTGTACTCATCACTGGTAAAATAAAAACCTGAAAAGAAAATGTGCTTAACTCCCAACAGTAAATTTGTAACCTTCTTGAAATAATTCTAGAAGACTTATCTGTCCTTCTTTCTTTTGCGTTTCATTTGCTGTCAATTGTCTGCAGGATGAAAACCCATGGAGACGTCCTCTTTGCTCAGATAAGCTGCCATCTTATTTTCCCAATTCAGCTCATCTAAACCCAAGCAGAATTCTTCTCTTCTATTTGGTATCTATCTTGAGAGAAAATCCAAAGGTAAATTCCCCATTCTTTACTGTCTCATCTGTTATCCCACGCAGCAAAATATTCCTGGTCTTTTCTCTCCTACCTGCTTCTCTAGTTCAGCCCATTTCAGAAATGAAGTGTGCTGCAGTTTCACTGAGTAGAACGGTTTCCTGAAATCGTAAAAAGAGACTGGTTTATAACCAACAACAATGAAGAAACTCTTAAAATGATGTGCTCTGGTTTTCTCTTTGCAAGGAGAGAAATTGTAATCAAACTTACAAGTGAAATAATGAAAAAGAGGCGGTGGAAGCCAATCCTCAGGGCCACCTTCCTCATCTCCCTGGGGCTTCAGTTCCTGACTCATCCCCAGCTGGATCCCATTCAGAACCTGGATCAGTGACCAGAGATGGAGGATTTATGCCACCATATGCCTGATGTTGCCACAGCAGGAGATGTCTGCAGCAGTAATGGTTATTGATTACAAGGGTCAGGCATCTCATGTATAAACTTATGTATGTATTTTTGAGCACCATATACCTTCTTTGTAAACATAATAATGATTAAAAATAAAGGGTCATCCAAAAAAATAACAAATGTTGGAGAAGTTGTGGAGAGAAAGGAACCCTCATACAGTGCTGGTGGGAATGCAAACTGGTGGAGCCACTACGGAAAACATTATGAATATTTCTCAAAAAAATTAAAAATAGAAATACCATATAACCCAGCCATCCCACTACTGGGTATCTATCCAAAGAATTCGAAATCAGCAATTCAAAGAGACTCATGCACCCCCATGGTCATTTCAGCATTATTCACAATAGCCAAGACCTGGAAGCAACCCAAGTGCTCATCAATTGATGACTGGATAAAGAGGATGTGGTATAGATATATAATGGAATACTACTCAGCCATATAAAAAGAAAAAATTGTCCCATTCACAACAACATGGATGGACCTTGAAGGTATTATATTAAGCAGAATAAACCAGAAAAAGACAAACATCATATGATTTCACTCATATGTGGAAGATAAACAAACACATGGACAAACAGAACACATTAGTGGTTACCAGGGGAAAGGGGTGTGTGAGGCGGGCACAAAGGGTGAAGTGGTGCACCTATAATATGACTAACAAATAATAATGTACAACTGATTTCTCAAGGTTGTAAACTATCATAATCTCAATAAAAAATAAAATAAAATAAAAAGTCATCAGAAGAGTATGGAACAGCCAGCCTTTTGGATTCACGGCCAAAGGTGAAGTATTTAAATGTTTCAGACAATTCATCTCTTTTTCTAAAGAGATTTGTTTTAGCTGCTAAGCATTATTTACTATTCATAACACAGAGGATGATTATATTACTATATATACAAGGCAGGTAAACTTAATTTCTATTTTATTATGTTTGATTTATTAAGGAAATGTTCATTAATTAACTAGTATGTGCGACACTTCATGTCAGGTGCCATGAACACAAGGGCAGATAAGGACTGGTTCCTATCTCAAGGGCTTACACCCTAATGGGTATATTTTTACTGCTAGAAAAATTTCCAAACCATAGCTTTATGCTGGTGGAAAATGAGTACAAAATATCACTAATGTATTCATTCAAAAATATTTATGGAGGGTCCACTATGTAGCAGAAAAAGAAATGCTGATCTCTTGGAGCTCATAGCCTAGTGTACACAAATGGGCAATCATAAACAAATAACGAAAATGCAAATTCCTGCAAGTGTGATGGTGATTATGCAAGGAGAGCAACAGAAGGATACGAGCCACTGGGAAGGGCAGCTGCACATTTGACTAGGGTGGGGTGGGGATCTTGAGGGGATGTTCTAGGGCGTTACAGGCCACAGTCAACACTTCGGATTTTATTCTGTGTGCATTAGGTGTGTAAAAATATATAAAATAGTCATGAAATTTTTCTAAAAGTGTAGGAATCATTAAGTGCATAGCTCAAAAGTTATCAAGGTTACATGAAAGGAAAGCCCTGTAGCTTAGGTATAATATTGAGAGGGTCTTGATTAGAAAGCATCTCTTAACCTTTATCTCAAAAAAAGACGAGATATTTCAGTGTATACTTCTGATGCGTATCGTTTATCCTTTTTGACTAATAAGTGAAGGTTAAATGGCATTTAGGGAAAACAGGATTCAGTTGCTAGACCATCACAAACTAATATTTTTCTTCATAGTGAGTGAAAGTTACATGCAGACTCTTTTTATTTCTTTAGCCATTAAGCCTCTCACAATCAATTCATAATGTTAAAAGAAAGGACGTTCTCTACCTTTTATATGACTCAAATTCTTGTGAAGCTGGGAACAAATTTGTCTTATCACAACTTCACACCAGAGTTTTGGAATTTAACCACTTTTTGCTATTGTTTTAGTCTTAAACTTAAGCCATGGCTCATCCCTTCTATGTTGGAACATCATTTGATTACACTGATATTGATTAAGAAACAAAAGGCTATGAGAGTTATTATGTTTCAGAAGGATATTGAGTTCATTTTATTGTTAAGTTAAAGTTGACATCTGAATATGTCATTGTATATATTGCAAATGGTCTTGTACTTTTTTATGAATGAAGAAAGTTCACTGAATATCAAAAAATGTATCTAGTCAGAAATATTTTATTAGCAAAGGGCAGTAAAACATCACATGATTGAGTCCCCAGAGAACTTCTTGCCTAAGTCAGTCCTGGTATCGTCTAACATAAATGACAAAACTAATAGCTAGTCAATGTTCCAAATCATTTATCTCTACTGGGCTGTTTCACGTGTGTCAGGCATTTAAAATTCTTCTCCTCTTATTAAATCACTTAGTTCTTTACAGAACACCAAAGCAATCTCAAGTGATTCCATATAGAGCTGACACCATGAGCTCATCTACAAACTAGACAGTAAACCAGTGGGTCATATTGATACTCTTTGTCAGGGTAGGTGACAGATCCAGCATTGAAATTGTTGGCCTCCAGGCTGAGTCACCATTTAAACCAATAGACAGATTTTTTTTTCCAGAAAAGTCTGTTTCTCTTGATCTATGTAAATGTGTCCAGAACACTCACCACTGTGTATGTCAAGTGAACTCAAAATTCAAGAAAACTAGATATGCTGATTTTATTTTTACAAAAGAAATAAAATTAAAGGAAGTGGGAAGGAAGTTTCTAGTTCAAGATGGCCCCTTAGAAAAGTCCTGAACTCAACTCCTCCCGTGAACACACTGAATCTACCACTACATATGGAACAATTTGATCTGGAAAAACAAAAACCTAAAAACTAGTGAAACAACTCCTTCACATAGAGTGAAGGAAAAAAAAAATCTCATTGAAGCAGGAAGGAAAGGCTGAGAGACGATCTCTCCATAAACCCCATCCCCAGGGCATAAACCACCCACAATGGAGAGGGAACTCAAAACCCAGAGCTCCTCTGAGAGGAGCGAAGGGTTTGAATCCAACATTGGTCACTTCATCCTTTAAAACCTGAACCTGAGATACGAGCCCTAGCTTTGAAAGCCAGTGTGGCTCATGCCCCTGAGACCCACAGGCTGTAGCGATATGAGAACTGGCTCTTCAATGACTTGTGTACACATTTACTCCAGTCCCAGGGTGTAACAGCCTTTGGAGGGGCTCTTGGACTTGGTTTGGGAGAGACCCATCTGCGGCTCTTGGAGCAGGGGCCTGAGGGGCAGGCATCTGATTTGACACACATTTGAACCCCCTGATGGGGTGCTCTATGGACATGGAGACTGGCAGGCCCCATCTTTGTGCTCTCCCTCTGCCTTGCTCCAGTTGGTGGGTGCCATTTTTTTTTTTAACTCTAGTGCCCATGAATTGGAAGAATTAATATTGTTAAAATATCCATGCTACCCAAAGCAATCTACAAATTCAATGCAACAATTATCAAAATTTCGCTGGCATTTTTCACTGAAATAGAACAAATAATCCTAAAATTTGTATGGAACCACAAAAGACCCTGAATATTCAAAGCCATCTTGAGAAAGAGAAACAAAGTTGGAGGTATCATGCTCCCTGATTTCAACTATATTACAAAGTCATAATAATCAAAACAATATGGTACTGGCATAAAACAGACACATAAATCAACTGAATAGAACAGAGAGCCCAGAAATGAATCCATGCGTATATGATCAATTAATTTACAACAAAGGAGCCAAGAATATACAGTGGGGAAAGGACAGGCTCTTCAATAAATGGTACTGGGAAAACTGAACAGCCACATGTGAAAGAATGAAACCGGACCACTTTATTACACAACACACAAAAATTAACTCAAAATAGATTAAAAACTCCAATATGAGACCTGAAACCATACAACTTCTAGAAGAAAATGCAGGCGGTAAGCTCCTTGACATCAGTTTTGGCAATGATCTTTTTGATCTGGCACCAAAAGCAAAGGCAACAAAGGAAAAAATAAACAAGGGAGAATACATCAAATTAAAAATCTTCTGCACAGCAAAGGAAATCAGCAACAAAATGAAAAGACAACCCTCTGAACAGGAGAAAATACTTGCAAATCATATATCTGATGAGTTAATATCCAAAATATATAAGAACCCATACAACTCAATACCAAAAACCAAGCAATCCAATTAAACAATGGGCAGAGAATCTGAACAGATACTTTTCCAAAGAAGACACAGAGATGGCCAACACGTACATGAGAAGATCTTCAGCATCACTCATCATCAGGGAAATGCAAATCAAACCACAATGAGATATCACCTCACACCTGTTAGAATCACTATCATCAAAAAGACAATAAATAATAAATGTGGACAAAGATGTGGAGGAAAGGGAACCCTTGTAAACTGTTGGTGGGAATGTAAATTGGCACAGCCAATATGGAAAACAGTATGGAGGATCTTCAAAAAATTAAAAATAGAACTACCATGTGATCCAGTAATTCCACTTCTGATATTTACCCAAAGAAAACAAAACCACTGTCTCAAAAAGCTATAGCACCCTGATGTTCATTGAAGCATTATTCACAATAGCCAAGACAACGAAACAATCTGAGTGTCTATCAACAGATGAATGGATAAAGCAGATGTGATACACCCCCACACCCACAATGAAATATTATTCAGCCATATAAAAGAATGAAATCTTGCCATATGTGACAATATGGATGGACCTTTCAGGTGCCATGCTAAGTGAAATAAGTCAGACAGAGAAAGATAAATACCATACGATCTCCCTTATATGTGGAATTTAAAAAATAAAAAGCTCATAGATGCAGAGAACAGATTGGTGATAGCAGAATAGAACAGATGGGAGATTGGGGAGTGGGCAAATGGGTGAAGGGAGTCAAAAGGTACAAACCTCTAGTTATACAATAAATAAGTCCTGGGATGTAATGTACAGCATGGTGACTGTAGTTAATAATACTTTATTGCATATTTGAAAGTTGCTAAGAGAGTAGATCCTAAAAGTTCTCATCACAAGAAAAACAATTTCTAACTTTGTATGGTGACGGACGTTAACTAGACTTATTGTGATCATTTCACAGTATGTACAAATATCAAATCATTATGTTGTTCACCTGAAACTCATATACGTCAATTATATCTCAATTAAAATAAATAAGTAAAAGTTTGTATTTGTTCTCCCTCCCAAAAAGAGAAGTGAGTATGAAATGTTATTTCATGTTGAAAAATTTTGAGTGATTTACAGAAAACTAAAGGACATAGTGATTCTTTCTGGGCCCTAAAAGTTTCTCTAAAAATTACACAGGACATGAATATTGTGGGCTTTCTAATGAGTATCACCTCTATTACCAGAGGCACCATCTCTTTCAGGTTTGTATTTTCTACTCTTAGTAAACATAATGGAAAAAAACCAACAATATTTATTACATTTACTTAGTCATAGTTGAGTACTGAGCAAAGATTTTTGAAAATGGCAGCAAGAATTAGCATATTACCATCTTATCACAGAGGCCATTATTATCAGTTGGCATTATCATGCAGCAATTAGTTAAAAAAATGCACAGCCTGCTCAAAGGGATGATCACCTATCATCTCATTATTGAACATTAACATAATATATCCTTTTGATGGATTAAAAGGCATTTTATGTTAAATGATTGATGGAGTACGGTGAAAATAGGGTATGAAGACAAAGACTCCAATGGTTTCCTGAGTGATAATCGGAACTGAGGTATGAGTGAAGATACTACGGAAATGTAAGGGATATTTATTCATTGCCAACCTTAGTAACTTATTATTAATATTTTTTAAATTCTCTCACATATCTTAAGCAAGAGGCCATTTGTTGTGTTCCCTATGCCGATCCAATTTAACACCCTTGCCAACTCTGTATTTCATCAAAGTCGCTATAAAAGGAAAATACTTTCTCAGCCTTTCTCGCAGTTAGGGTGAACATGTGATCCTAGTCAGGCAGAGTGATATGGAGAGAATTCTACTGGAGTCTACCAGGAAGAGTTTCCCCTTTTCCAATGAAACGGAAACTCCACCTGGCACTTTTCTCTTTCTCCCTGGTGTTTTGTCTTCCTTCCCAGATCCTGAACACGATGTCTGCAGCTGTGTCCGCGAGGTAACGTGGAAGGGGGTGAGGAGAGAGACCAGGAGAATTTAGAAGACCATCTTCTAAAGCTAGAAAAGCAAACCGCTACTGTCTAAGCTATGGTTTGAATTTTCTTAGGACCACAGCAGGATACAAACCAATTTAAACTTGGGAGGATAATCTAGTTGGGGTGAAAATCAGATTTAAAACTGTTTTGCTCTAATTATGAAGGGCCTTGCATGCCAAATTAAAGATTTTTTCATTATTAATGGGGTATCATATTCACTGTGGAATATATTATACAAGATATTGATTTTACATGTTAAACTGATTTCTTAGACACATCTCATTTGATTATAACAGTAAGCTTGTGAAGTAAATAGAGAAGTCATTCTCATCCAAGTTTTATAGGAGATGAATATGAGTTTCATAACTGAGGACTTCCTCTAGGTTACCCAGCTAGTAGGTGGTCAAGTACTGATTCAAACTCAGGTTTTAGACTTTTAATATCATGGGTTTTGCAAGAACATCACTTTCCCTTCCTATAACACTTCCTTGTTATATATAGAATTAGATACTTCTAATTGTCATGCATACCAAAGTACTGCATCTAGCAGTTGGGAATCATCTCCAATTTGAAGCTAATAAACTTCTCTACAAGAATAATCAGCTAGACCATTTGACAAATAATCTACCAGTGAATAAATATACATTACATTTCCTTAGTATCTTCACTCACACCTCGGTTCTGATTATCACTCAGGAAACCATTGAAGTCTTTGTCTTCATACCCTATTTTCACCTTACTCCATCAATCATTTAACAAAAAAGCCTTTTAATCCATCAAAGGTATATATTATATTAATGTTCAATAATGAGATGATAGGGGATCATCCCTTTGAGCAGGCTGTGGGTTTTTTGAACTAATTGCTGGATGATAATGCCAACTGTCCTTTTTAGGATCCAAGGCACATTTACATTTCTTTTTTGTTAGGTTCCTTTTCAACATAGGAACATATCAGTTTTAAAGGATGGAAATGGCACAATGAGTTCTGCAGCTCCTAGATGAAATAATAAAAAAATTGATATCCTACAAATGTGCACTGGAATCTTTTTTGGAAAATAGAGGGTTTTTTCTCTTTATTTAACCCAAGTATAGCAAGCACTTTTATAAATGCACTCCCCAAAACAGAAGGACAAAATTCATCTAAACTTTAGGGCTTAGCAAAATTGGCCATTTCCAATGCCTGGGAACTGAGCTGAAACAATTATCCACAGTCGACAAGTTAGGAAGACACAAAGCAAGGCAGTGACAGAGATGTGACTGGAACTCGAGTCTAAAGTCATCTGCAGTGATCAAGCATGAGATTAACAAACTACCTCATCAGTTTAAGTGAGCGGTGTAATTTATTAAACTTGCAGGAAGGTAAGCCACTGGGCAGCCATAATCACTGTGAAATTAATGTGCTTTGATAGGCAGTGGTTTCCCGAGGACAGCAGAGTTATGAAGGACACTTCATAGTATTGGTGTTCCCTCTATAAAGAAAGGAAAGAATAAACAGGCAAGAGTGAAAAATTAAACTTTCAGTACAGAATCCGCTTAGGACTCTTCCATTCAAAGGACTCATGGAGACCTAAAATGATATCCCAAAACCACAGTGAGTATGGATTTATTCAAACCGTGTAATCCTGCAAAGAACAACGTCCTTCATATATAGCCAGGAAAGCTTTGAAAATTGATAAGATATTTTTCTATGTTTTAAGTTTTTCATCATGGAAATAATATATGGAATTCCAAAACCTGAGAAATAGCGCCCAACACTCTAACTTGACCACCATGTCTTGTGTATTCCCTTCCAATCTTTTCTTATGTGCATATTTGCATATACTTTCAAATGTTATCAGAATGCTTACCATTTTATAGTCTTTTAACTAAATAGTACGGCAGAATAATGTTCACACTGCTACATAATATTCACAGATATTGCTTTAATGGTTTCATAAGATTATGTTCAGTGGATTTGCCGTAATTATCTTAACCATTTACAGTACTGGGCATTAAGACAGCTTACAACTCTTCCTGATTGTAAACAGTGCTATAATGAACATTGCTTTTGATTTTTATATATTTAAATATTATTTAGTTAGGGTAAATTCCTAGAAGAAAGATAACTGGGTTAAATTTTAAAACATCCTCAAATTGTCTGGAATAAAATGTTAAAGTGCTCTCACGAAGAGTTCATCCAACATCCCACACCGCTAGTAAGATACAGCAGTCCAGTGGGAGTACTGACTTTGCTCATTTTAGACATCAGATGATGTATCTGAAAGGAAAAACCAGCTCTATTTTTTTATTATCACCATTTGTCTTAGTTTCTTTGTATTGTTGGTCCTTTAGCCTAAAATTCTTAAAATGCTGAATTAAAAGAATATTGAATACAACACATGTTCACTCTCATTGTCAAAGCTCGAGCTACAAAGAATATTGGATCACCTACATGTTTGGAATCCCTCAGTGCTGTGAGGGATCTTGTTCCTCTAAACGTTAGTATCCAATGCTCATCTCAAAAATTAAATTTGTCATCCTTTTTGTTTTTTGAGGAGGATTAGCCCTGAGCTAACATCTGCTGCCAATCCTCCTCTTTTTGCTGAGGAAGCCTGGCCCTGAGCTAACATCCGTGCCCATCTTCCTCCACTTTATATGTGGGATGCCTACCACAGCATGGCTTGACAGCGGTGCCATGTCGGCACCCAGGATCTGAACCGGCGAACCCCAGGCTGCCAAAGCAGAATGTGCGAACTTTACTACGACTGGGCCGGCCCAAATATATTTGTCATGTTTATGCAAAAAAAAACCCAGCTCCCTCCCCAGTCCACTGTATATGAATCATCCGACCCCTTTCCTTGCTGGCCAGATTTCAAACCTCTTCATTCTCATTCATGCACCGGGAGGTATACAGACATTGATCCCATGCGGTTGAGAGCGCACTTAAAATGGTCTCGTCTTCCTAAATTTCTTCCTCTCGTAATGGGGACCAACCCTAAATGAGACTCTGACCACCTCAGGGGAGTGTTGCTGTAAGACAGCTCTGATCGGCTCTTCTGTCTCCCATTCTCCATTACTCCATCAATCCCTGTCATCTCCAGATTTTAAAAAATCATCTAATCATTTTTTACTCTCCTTTTGCAAAATCTGCAGTGACCTCTCCATTTCTGTTAAAATATCCTTTGAACTTCTCATTCTGGGATTCAGTACCTGGCAATTCTACCCAAAGCGTCTCTCATATCTGCTCTCTTTTCCCATGTGCCACTGCCTCAGTTCAGTCCACCGTTATTTCTCATCTGCACTGTGACAACCGTGTGGTCTGCGGCATCCTGTTTGTCTCTGGAAGGGTAGTTTCCTCCTCATTTCCTCAATGAGTTCTCATTTCTAGTTCTAGAATTGAGCATATGCTCTTTTCCTCACACGTAATCCCCTTCCCATATATTATCATTCTTAACAATTCAGCTCATTTATAATCTAAGATATACTGATCAAACACACAGAGTGATGTGTACTTGTAGCATATACTAAGCGTCTAGGATGGGAGACACACATGTCTACCTTGAGGCACGAAACTAGTCACATCAACAGGGGATATGATGAGTTGCAACTTGGCTTGGGAAGAGTATCAAAATCATCTGCCTCCTACAACCTTCACCCACCACAATCTCTTATCACACCAAGTCAAGATGCTATAATGAACGCCTGATACCACGGGTCATATCCCTGAAATGTATTTGGATGAAACACAACTACTCCATCCACTGAGTCAATTGAATCAAAATACTGCCTCTCCTGATCTGAGGTGGAGCCCATGTACACAACTGACTTGTAAAATAATCACGTTTATATAATTTTGAGTCCCGAGGACTACAAGACACAGGATAGAACATAGACTTGAGTTGGGGAGGAGAGATTGGAGGTTACTGTGTAAACTAGCAGCATAAGGTAACGGATAGGAGTGAAAACCTATATGGGTAGCTAGATAGTTCAATAAGGGTGACACACCCAGCTGACTGATCCAACTCCACCACACTCTGAGAGATCACAACAAGATGACTTAATTGCTTTGAAATTTAAGAGAAAGACTTATCAAGGAGGATCAGGATTTAACTGGAAAGAAAGCCAAGGAAAGACAAGTGTTTTAGGAATGGAGTCCCCAAAGTGCAAGTTCCTTGATGGAAGAAAGCAAGGACGCGTCTGAGAAACTTGTAGAAGGTCAGTGTGGTGGGAGCCTAAATAGCAAGGAGGGGGTAATGCAAAATGATGCCAGAAAGATGGATGTGCCTTTCAGCTGACCTTCCAGACTTTGGGTTTCATGCTGAGACCAGTGACAAGAGAGGAAGGACGTGGCAAAGCTGGTAGATCCATACAACTTATAGAAAGAACACAAGGGTATTTCTCTCTAATACACTGTCATTTCTCCTTGGGTCAGGAGGTGGGGTCATTTCAGACTGTGTAGTGTGGTATGTGCAGTGCATGTTGTGTGTATGTATAGTTTGTAGTGTGTGTGTGTTATGGTGCGAGTGGTTTGTAATATCTGTGGCATGTGTAGTTTGTGTGTGATGTGTATAGTTTGTGAGGTGTACATGCATGCCTGTGTGTGTGTGTGTGGAATGTCTGATGACAGTGCAGAAGATTTGAAAAATGTTTTATCCTCAGCAAAGGCCAATGTGAAAAACGTAAAAAGGTGGAGTCAGGGCCGGCCCGGTGGCGCAGCAGTTAAGTTTGCATGTTCCGCTTCTTGGCGGCCCGGGGTTCACCGGTTTGGATCCCGGGTGCAGACATGGCACCGCTTGGCACGCCATGCTGTGGTAGGCATCCGGCGTATAAAGTAGAGGAAGATGGGCACAGATGTTAGCTCAGGGCCAGTCTTCCTTAGCAAAAAAGAGGAGGACTGGCAGTAGTTAGCTCAGGGATAATCTTCCTCAAAAAAAAAAAAAAAAAAAGGGTGGGGTCAATACATCTGAGACCTTCCTGTACTTAGCAGAGATGACTCCCTCTTTAAAATGTCTTTCTATGCTCTTCCAGGAAATGTCCCTCAGAGTAATGAAGACAATTTGCTAGACAGGTTTTTGAAAGTTAAGAATTTCTGCTTCCAAAAAGCAATCTGCAATAGGTTTCACAAAAACGTCTGGAAGACTTTGGAGAATGTGTGTGCGTGAATGTGTGTTAGGATAATATATTTGGAGAGGCCCCCAAATAAAACAAGGCAGAATCTGAGACTGGCTGTTTCAATGTGATGACTGAAGAATAGTCACAAAACTGCAGTTGACAAATGAATGTTTTAATGATTAGGTTTCCTTCATTTATAAAGCAATGACATTGCATCGCAAAATTATGTTATGATTATACCTAGAAAAAGCAACATGACAAAAACAGTCAGAAAACGGCAAAGGTTCATTTCTCCTCTCTTTTTCTTTTTTAAAGAAGGTCATACATGTTCATATGTAGCCGTTTATCCTGTAACTCTCTGACATTGTTTTGAAGAAAATCCTAAAACTAACAAAGTAAATCCATAACAGCAAATGCTTATTCATTGGATGTAATTTTACACCTGTGCTTTCCTGTTTCTATGTCATTTTTGTAATGCCTAGTCCTTTCCCATTTATTTTAATCTATGCCAGGTAATACTTTGCACAGGTGCGTTAATTCAAAACCTTTCCAGATACCTGTGGGGGTTCTGAAAGTTTCAGTCCATCTCTTAGTGAAAGTTTAATATTCTGGTTAAGGGTGAGGCCCATAATTTTAATTAACTCACTAAAATACTAATTATCTATCTTCTTGAGATAAAATAATTGCATTATTTATTTGGCATGTTGTTTTATCAAGTGAGATGGCAAATCCCTTAGAAAAACCTAATGTTATTTTTGGTTTTTGATTGTTTAGAAAAGGCTCTCAAATGGCTTGGAAATATAAAAAGGAAGTAAATTCAGGGCTTGTATGATGATGTTAAAATGTGGACAGCTATAAATAACAGTGAAAATAATTTTAATATTGCGTTTAATATCTAAATTCAAATTTATAGGTTAGAAAAAATGCAAAACTGACTATATTTTTATTTTATTGAATTTCTAAGCTAAAGCACAAATCATATGGTCACACACACAAAAATTATAAATCATATGCTCACATTGACAAACCAAATTCTCGGTTACTATGAAATTCCCTGACAGTGCTCCTATTTTAGTAGACCTCTCTTGGGACAGGGCCCTTTCCCACTGAAACGAGACTGCCGTTGAGTACATCATTTTGCACGGGTTTTTAAGTTGCTGCTCTAAGGATTACAGCTTACACAATACATACAGGCTAACATCACACTCTGCTGAATCAGAATTTTACCAGTGTAAGTGAAGTGCAGAAAACTTATTTGCATATAGACTCCTTGGCTCTCCCAACATTTTAAATATGATTGTCTTAAGTATTTCTTCTGCATACACAGTGCCACATAAGAGGGTCTGAAATTTGCTTCAGCCATAAAATATGATTTAAGAAACTTATGAGAAGTATGGTAGTCTACCATATTTACTCTTATTTTTACCTATTCTGCTGTTCTTTCTTTGTGAAATATCAAGCCTTCTTCTGTTATAATTTTCTTTCTTTTGAGAGCACTGCTTTAGCTCCATTCTGTAAAGGGAGATTTGCTCAGAAAAAAAATCTCTTAATTATGTCTCTCCGAAAATTTACTTATTTCCCCTTCATTCCTGAACATATTTTGGCCTGATACAGACTTTACTGTTCTTTTCCTTGAGTATGTGAAGAACCTGGTGCCATTGCCTTGTGCGCTCCATGGTTTCAGATGAAAAATCTGTTGTCATGTCAATTGGTATCCCCCTGTACGTCAGTGGTGCAGTGTTTCTCTATGCTTGCAAGATTGTTTCCTTGCTTATCATTTTCAGATAGTTAATTATGATGTTTTGGCATGGTTTTTTTGGTTTATCCTGTTTGAGCTTTTCTCAATTTCTTGAATCTGTAGGTTTCTGTTTTCCATTAAAATTGGGTATTTTTCAGTCATTTCTTTGAATACTTTTTCAGTCTCCCTGTCTCTCTGACCACTACTCCGATGATATAAATGTTACCCCTTTTGTTATTGCCCCACAAATCCCTGAGACTCTGCTAAAAATGTTAAACTTTACCAGAACCCTGTTATCCTGAAAAACAGTGGAAAGTTAAGAAACTCTCCCATCTCTTTGTGTTTGGAAATGGCTTATAGCAAAGAACCATCCCCCCACCATGATGTATGTAGGATTAACTGTGCCCCCTTATGGTCAGCTTAGATCCAGACCCTCAAAATTCCCATTCTTTGTCTCATTTAATGATTAGCTGACCTGCTTGTTCCGACTGGTCAATCAGAACAAAACACATACTAACAAAATATTGGTCTCTCGTTCCACCAGGTCCATATGCTTTGACCAGCTCTTAGCCCAAGCCAGCAGACAGTCCCTCCTCAACAGCCCCTCCAGGATCAGGCTGGCCTCACAGAAAGACCTCCTATGACCCTCTATCCCATCACAGCCTCTCCCATTCATCCCATATCCCACACCTAGTTCTTTCTAGCCATTTTACTTCTCTCTATCAAAGAAAAACCCTTTATCCTATTCTTTGAGGTGCTCGCAAAACTTACAGTCAGAGCATTGTCCCCATTGCAGTAGTCTTTCCCCCCTTGCAACAATCCTTCCCAATAAAGCCTCACCTGAGTCCAGATTTGCCTTTAATTTGACAACATTATTCAGATTGTGTAAATTCTATTAATCTAACCTAAAGTCACTGATTCTATCCACTGTTATCTTGATTCTACTGAGTTCATCCAAGTTATTTTTTTTTAATTATAGTTACTGTATTGTTCAGTTCAATAATTCACATTTGGTTCTTATTTATAACTGATTTCTTTACTGAGAGTTTCCATTTTTTAATTTGTTTTAGAATATTCATAATTGTTTATTGAAGCATTTTTATGATGACTTCTTTAAAATCCTTGTTAACTAATGCCAACACTGGATTCATCTCAGTGTTAGTGCCTGTTGCTTCTCTTTTTTCATTTATGTCGTCATTTTCCTCGTTCTTAATGTGATGTATGATATTTTAATGTGCCCATGCAATTTGCATACTACATTATGAGACTCTGGATCCTATTTAACCTTCTTTAGCAGCTTGTCCTTCTGAGGTGTAGCCTACGGCCAGTTGGATGTGTATGTTCATCCTCCCACTGGACCCCAGTGACACCACACTAGCAAAAGAGGAGCCCTGAGTCACACTGCCTCATTGCCTCCAAGTGGAGAGGTAAGACCAGCTCCACATCGGGCCCTGATGCCACTGCAGTGGAGGGAAAAGGAAGGGAAGAAATACTGGCCTTGA
This sequence comes from Equus quagga, assembly GCF_021613505.1. Classification (NCBI taxonomy): domain Eukaryota; kingdom Metazoa; phylum Chordata; class Mammalia; order Perissodactyla; family Equidae; genus Equus; species Equus quagga. The sequence goes on along the minus strand of NC_060288.1, from coordinate 34,673,184 downwards.
CTCCTATCCCCTCATTCTGCCTACCTGGTTAGGGGTGGAGACTCAGCCCTTAGCTGGACCCCACTGTATTTGGTGCAGAAGTGGGATGAGTGGCCACTTGATTCCAGTTCTCAAGGGACAGGACATCACTCCCCCTTGTCCCCATTGAGATGGCTGGGAGTAGGAAGGGTTTCTGTTGGTGTTTGGCTGAAGTAGGGCAAGTATTGCCAAAAACAAAGAGTTTTCATCCTCAGTTTCTCAGAAATGGGTACGGCAAAGAGAATTTAAGGACTAGAAAAGACAAATGCGTAATGTGTTCGTTTAACATCACATTAGCTTTTTCCAGCCCTCTTGCATTTTTACTTTCCTTATCAAATTTTTGCCTAGATAACTCCCCACCCAGAGAATGATGACAAACTTACTACAAGCTATATTATGTCATTTTTCTTGGGCTGTAGCTTAAGGATCATCCTACATAGGAAACATTTCTTAGGATTCTCCCCTCAACCAGCAACCGCTTGAGAGATTGAATATACAAACAGACCATGGCCAGGTCAAATGTTAAAAAAGAACTCTGATCCATCACCTGCAGCAACCTGCCTGGGTAACCAACTTCTTATCTGTAATGACCAGCTCAGGGAGCCAGTCAGCCCTAAGTCAGACTTGTGAGAAGTCAGACCTCTATCTCTAGGAACAATCCAGCAAGCCAAACAATAACTTCTGTAACAATTGGCCCTAAATGGCCAGGATTTGATTAATAACTGACAGCTTCCCTAATCTTGACCCCACTTCCAACTTGAGACCAACCAGAGAAAGCCAAATGTGAACCTCTAACCAACTACATAGCATGTCCTGCTTCTAGTTAATCCACCTTCAGCCTCTGCAGACTAACAGCACCCAATCAGGGCACCCCTGAAGCCATCCCTTTTTCCACCATAAATCTGTCCCACTCCTCTGCCTTTGAGTCTCTTCTAAATGCAAGGAGCAGGGCTGACTCCCTTGCTACACCAGGCTCTAAATAAACAGACTTTGCTTCTCTCATTTGCTTGATCTTCATTTATTTTCACACACTGACCCATTCTTCTCTTTTTCCTTGCTATTTTATAGTTACTGTATTTATAAAAATCTTTAAATTTACATCTCTGTATAATGTCTACATTCCTTTAATTATCTATTAAGTGACTAGAGAGCAAAGAGGCAGGCATTACATTTAAAATATTTCCCAAAATCATATTTGTACAAACCTGTCAAAGATAGCAAGTATTTACTAATCAAGTTTTCTAAATTACACTCAAAATAATTTTTTAAAGAGTATTAATTACTCGTTTACTGTTTGAGGACACCAGGATAAGGCTTTGGAGGACCCAAGGATTTTTTTTTAAGTGAAACTTCTTTTCCATAGACTTACAAACATAATGAGGGACAGAGACTTTTTTCTAATTTCTTTCATCCGTTCCATTCTTTATATAAACATAGATCAGGCATTATCTCTTTTTCCAGGCTGTGTTTTAGATATGTAAGGGAAAACTACAAATGCAAGCAAACAAATGAACAAAAACATCTGTTGTCTAAAACCTAGACATTGAAGGAGAGGGAAAAACATGGTTATAGAATACGTAAAATGCATCCAACTGACTGAATGCACAAAACGACCTGGGAGCACAAGTGGGGGGTCTTGGGGGGGATAAGGAGGCTCCACAGGACACAGTGTCAGAATGGCACTTGTGCTGAATGGCAGAAAAGCAGGAGAGGGGAGGGCATTCCATGAAAAGAGTGACAAAAGTCACAAAATTATGCCCACATCAAAGAACACTTTATATCAGATTCCAGATTCCAAAGTTTCTGATTTTTACACCAAACTAAGGAGTTTTGAAAATGCTACATAGAGTGTGAGAAGCCTTAGAAGGTGATGTGTGATAGAAAGACAGGATAATTGTGACTGTGAGATCTTCTATGATTACCTCTCAGAGAGAAGATTCATTCATCCATCTGTCCATCCATCCATCCACACATTCATCCATTCCTGATACTAATCTTTGTTGTATGTTTATCACATTGCATACATTGCATTAGACCATAAAGAAACAATGGTAATCCATGGTAGTCTGTCTAGTGGAAGGTAGAGGGCTTATCAATCAAATTATCACCTAGAAAAGTACCAAATTAGAGCTGTGATCATTGCTGTTGGGGCTGGGAATTTTATAGGTGTGCATAGAAGGGGAAATGCCCTCCACCCTGGTATGGACCATCCTTGTAAAAGGGCTCTTACACAGTAGTCTTCATAAGCAAAGTATATCATGCCCAATAATTCTAACATCTTGGTATTTGGGAAAGCTGTAAAAAAATTGTGTGCAGATATGTTAAAGATGAATGACATATATTTTATTTTACATTCACCAATTTGAGACTTTTTTTTCTTCCATGTTAAATAAAATGTCTTTGTTAAGAGAGAATGAAAATCTCGACAATTGTATCTCACTTAAATTTGTAACATGTTTCATAGCTCTCAATGATATTAAATCATTATGATGTGTTTGGAAAAGAAATAACTACAAGAAGCATTTGAATAGGTCCCCAAAATTTAGGTGCAGTAGAAGAGGTACAGAAGAAACAGAGAACATGAAACAAACATGAACACGTAGACCATGAAGAGGGTAGGTGAGGCACGGCAAGGAGATTCCACCTATTCACAGCCTTGCCAAAGGAAGAAATTGTATCAAATTTTATCTTTACTTTTGTCACCCAAAGACTATATTGAAAGAAATGCATTTCCATTAGTGATTTATAGAATACTAAAATTTCTGCTATTTCTAGCTACCAAAAAATAAGTTTTGTAGAAAATCTTCCAATGATTTCCAGGAGTCTAAATAGAGTTATTGGTTGTCTAGTAACAAGCATCATATTTTTAACACGTTGTTATGTTTACACGTTTCCCTTGTGCACCTATCCAGGAGGTGTCTATGGTATCTATATATAGAGGGAATACATTAATATAATTCTAATATATTTATATACCCTAATTTATAGCTATAGACAGTCTGCACTTAGCGAGCGTGAAGTAATTGGTAACTGCTCCTCTTGTTGATGTTTTGCTGTTATACACCAAATCTTAGGAAGGGAGGAAACTTCTTCAAAAAGAAATAGAAGCAAGGGGTTGGCCTGGTAGCATAGTGGTTAGGTTTGCACACTCCAGTTTGGCAGCCCTGTGTTTGTGGGTTTGGATCCTGGGTGCAGACCTGCACACTGCTCATCAAACCATGCTGTGGAGGCATCCCACACATAAAAAAATAGAGGAAAGTTGACACAGATGTTAGCTTGGGGACAATCTTCCTCAAGCAAAAGGAGGAAGACTGGCAACAGATGTTAGCTCAGGGCCAGTCTTCCTCAGCAAAAAAAAGGAAAGAAAGAAAAGAAAAGAAAAACGAAAACACAATCAGAATATAAAAGTCTGCACACAGAATGAAAGTATAATGCACACCAAATTAATTGTAAAACGATAATTGACACAAGTTGTTCTTAGATGAATTCAAAGAAAATCATTGATTTACATTTATGTAGGCAGTTAACACACATGTCCATATCTACTATTTTTTTTTAATGATTTACAATTTAGGGATCAGTTAATTAGATTTAATCCAATGAATATATTTATAGCTCTTTATGTGTCAAGTTTTATTACAAATGTTAGCAACAAAAAGGTGATGAAACTCGAAGAGTTCACAGTAGTATTGCTCAGGGGCAAGAGATGTAATAAAATAGGTAGCATGACGTGGCAAGTGCAATGATAAAGATTGGTTTGGATAATTACAAGAGCACAGAGGGGGAGCCCATAACTTGACCTGCAAGTAAGGTTTCCTTGGAAATGGGTGGCGGGAGATGGAAATCAGAGAAGGAGAATGCTTTCATATAAATATCTGGAGCAGAAACTACCAATGAATATAGTCCCAGGATAGCAATAGAGATAATAGAGAAAGGCAACATCTTCATGGTCTCTTAGACAGTGAGGAAGCTGGAACTGACTATTAATTCCTAACCTACTGGATGGACAATTTTTTTTCACCTAGGGGATAATAACAAGAAAAGATTAACAACCTTGAAAAGCGACTTAGCCAAATTTTAAACCACTTTCTTCTGGTGTCCCAAGAAAGAACTGAGAGGGAGCCAGCTAATGCATTCGAGAGACAGTCTCAAAGAGGCAGGAATCCAATATGGCAGCAAGGAGAAACCTCACTGTAACTAAACACCACTTGCGTTCTGCTTTTAAGAAGTGCATCCGGTGTGAACACGATCCATAGGATCCAGATGATAATTCAATCTACTCTGAAAACGTGGGCAGCGAAGGATCCCAAAGAGCTCTCCAAGGTCTTGTATGTGGGAATGATCAAAAAGGACAAAATAATGCACAGGTTACAGCAGGAAATATTTATTGCGAGAGAAAGAGAAGAATTTTGGAATTCTCCCGTGGCCATTTCCTATGGGCTGGCTGACACTTTTTAAACGTCACCACACTTAATCGTGTGGAGCCCAGATGAGACAAAGTTCATTTTAGAGAAGGGAAGGAGGAGTTTAGAAAATTTCAGAACCTAAGTCAAGGTTGTGTAACTTAAGTAGTGGAGGTTTTTCTCTGCACCAAAATCATTGTCCTCTTCCTGTCTTGACACGCTGTGTTTGTTGTGGGGGAATAAACACTAATGGATCCTTTCACTGAGAAATTTAGCTTTCCCTGGGTAGATAAAACTTTCATACCTGAACTCAATGTAGGAAAAAATACAACAGAGTCTATGTTCAAGTACCAAGAGTTTGATAGTGATAACACTACAGTAATGAGACCTCATAGGAGAGTTCTCGAAGTGCGTCTTGAAAGCTGAGTACTAATTGAACTTCAAGTGAGAAGGAGTAGACCCTCTCCCACCGTGCCCGCTGCTGCAGCCAAGAAAAGAAAGATCAACACCAACAAATGCATTGCAGTATCAGTCAGACTAGATTCTTACAGCTATTTCAAGAGATTTTGGTCCATGGTCAGGAGAGACTCCCTTTTCCTTTTCATACCCCAAATTAATTAGTTCATTTCATTTATTAGTTAGTGAATGAAAGATTCAGAACTTATGGAAACCAATATTTATTGCCAAAGGGATTTTCAACAAATTGAAGTTCTTCTTAAGATAAAATTAAGATATAATTAAACTTTCTCACACTAATTTGTCAGTGCTCGATGGTCTTTTTCCTTGTCCATTTAAAAATTCAAAGGTGAATTCATACCCTCATCCCTCTATTCAGAGGAAAAAAAGGATTTGTCCACTAATGAGCTCATGGACACAATATGATCCATGCTTCCTCTGTAACGTGACCACTCCGCATGAGGGAAGAAGAGAAGCAGAGGGGAGATGAAGATTGACAGTAAAGCTACCCAGTTCAACCTTGTTTTTCTTACTGGGGCCCTGAGAGGAGTATTCAACATCGAGACTGTGTTCTGTTAAGCAGGCAAAAATTCTCAACACGTACAAGCTCTAAAAGCTAAAGCACATCTCATCCTGTGGTTCCCTTGTTATTACTTTTTATGACTTAACTCATGTTATAGTTAAGTCATAACATAAGAGGATGTAACATAGCATAACTCTCTGAGTGACAGTTTACCAAGTAAATTGATTTATGGTGAAAGAAACATTGTCACCAGCAAACGGCCGTGCCTTAGCCTGCCATAAAAGATTTTCTGACATGTTCCTAGTCAGGCCAGAGTGCAGAGGCAAACTAACAGAAATAACAGTTTTGTGTTAGGAAGTAGTAGGAGTTGTCTTCAAACATATGCCAATTATCAGTTCATTGAATAACTATCTAAGAGATATGGATTCTGTTAATGCCTTGGGTATTCTTCCATGAAATTAGAACTGATTGCAACTCCCAGAGAACTATCAGTTTTACACGTGCTACCATTGCGTTCCATTTTATTAAAAAATGCATTTTAATTTTACTATTTGTGAGTTGGGGATTAGGTCTAAATGCCTTAAAGAAAATTGTATGTACACACACACATATGACTTTCAGTTATTTTTCGCATTTATGCATCTGACTCATATATGCCAATGCTTTAACCTCAGAAAAGACTCAATACATGACACAAGAATGAAAGATGAATGAAAGAGTATACTAATAAATTAGAAAGTTTGGTTTCTAGAAATCATCTAAGAAATATACAATATTTACCCAGAACTCTGCCAGATATTCTGGAATATAAAAAATGATCTGTCTCCAAAGACAGAACCATTTTGTTGTACAAAGTTAAGATCAACATAAACACCATGATTTTCATAAAATGGCCATTGAAGCCGTCTTTGTAGGTATAATTATAGATTGAATAGTACAAAGAAAATTGAATCAAAGCAATTAATTGGCTATTTCAGGTCAAAATGTATTTTACATAGAGTAATCCAACCTTTTTTCTTTATTCTTGAGAATCATTTCAACAATTCCTTTTGCCTAATATTCTTAGTCTTTGCAGCAAAAATTTTTTAAACCACAGAATTATAGCAATGGCAAAGATGCAGTAGAATATCCAAAATAAAATACGACCTTCTCTTGTCTCATAGTTACAGAACAGGAAATTTCATGATTGCTGTCTTTTGTTCTTCTTTTCTCTCCTTTGAAAATTCAAGCATTATTGAAATTTGGAAATATCACACTGAGAAATGTACTAATCCTTGAGTAGAATAAAGTAGTTTCTAAAAGGCAAACACTCGTTGTTAACCTTTTTAATAACCACTCAAAAACCTTAAACAATCTAGACATTCCCTCTCAACAAGAGAGGTCATTTAGACTCCAAGACAGCAGGATCACAGATTTGGACATTTTCATTTCGTGCATAGTCTTCCACATGTGATGTTTTTTTCACCTTTGATTCTGCTTTTGTTGTGATCGGGTAGATATCTTGAGGAATGTTTGAGAGCGTAAATCTGCATATTTTACTCCAAGTATTTTCGTATGTAGAGACCATATATTCTGACATAAGATAGGCCTGTGTTAATTCTTAGCATTACCAAGACTATTTCTTCATGTATAAATAGAGATGACCTCCATAATAGGGTTTGGGTTGAGTCATAAGTGATATAAACAGTGATTTTCCAATAATGTTTCATGGAGCCCTAAAATTTCACAGTAATACATCAGAGATAACACAGCAGAAGATGAGGGGGAGGGGTGCAATTTCAAGACACAGAACCCCACCACAGGTTGACCCTGAAAAGGAGACCCCCCCCCTTTTGTGTGTTTAAAAATAAGAGGATTTTGAGGAGGATGACAGTTTAAAAGAAAATAAAAGAGGGGTCCCATACCCATAAAGCATTTTTCAAACTACTGACTCCAAAATGTCCATAGTTAGTGAGAGCAACATAGCTAGTAACTGCTATTATTGCTAATGTTTTGTGGTTATACATCAAATCTTAGGGAGGGGAGGAATGTTCCTCCCCAAGAAAATAAAAACAAAATCTGGAATATGAAACCCTGGGCATAGAATGAAAGTATAACACACACCAAATTAATTATAAATTTCAATGAACACAAGTTTTTCTTAGAGTAATTCAAAAGAAAAATCACTATAGATAACATTGAGTCTTGTTGAGCGCGCTAATATACGTTTGTGGCAAGAAATCACGTACATACATTGCTCTGAAAATGTACAGGCCCCTGGAACTGAACAGTTAGAGTCAACCAGTAGCAGGAGCTTTCCCATTGGCCAAGCACAAGGTAAGACCCTAATGTTGAGCAGTAATCCTTAAATCCTTTATAGTTCTTTAACACTTTAGTTTATGAAGCACTCACAGTATATTTTATTTTCATAACCATCTAATAAAAGAGGCAGGGCAATATTTTTCTGCCATACATGGTTTAAAAATGAAGCCCAAGGGGCTTGTGCAACTTGTCTGACTTGACTAGTTTGGGGGTCCTGGGTGGAGGGAAGGGAGATAGACACCTATCTCTGTTTTCCAAACCACTGCTTTTTCCATTCTACCATGCCATAAGGCTTAGAAGATAGCTAAAGCAGCTGAAAGCATATCTCTGCTGCCGTATGACGTAACAGATCATTTCCATATGCTGCCTAAATAATGTATGCAAAATCACTACACTTGCTGAGAGAAGTGACTTTTCTTGGATGTTTCTCTGTTTCCACATTTTCCAGAGATAGATTTAAAGCATCCAAGTGTCAGTGTCAGTCACTTGAAAAAGAGAGAGAGAGAGGGAGGGAGAGAAACACAGAAGGAGGAGGGAAGCAGGGAGAGAGAGAATGGGGAATTGTTTTATTTACTGAAGAGCAGAAAGTTTAGACCAATAATTCTTTGCAGAGGTTGAGATGAGGCAAAGTAATGGAGGGAGACGTAATACCCCAGATGAAGACTCATCTACCTCAGTCAAGATGCTTTTTCCCTTTCTGAACACTTCTCACAGAAGTTTTCTTTGTTATAGCAAAGTAGCTGATACATTTTAGGCATTCAATAAATATTTGTTTAATGTATATTTGATGAAGTCAAACTATTTTTGGGGGGATAAACATATGTTCTATCCTTCAGGTGTATTGGAAAGTAAAAAACAGTCAAGACTGATATTGTGTGCTGTTCAGGATTTAATGTATTTGGTATTTTACAGCAGTTATTCAGTAAACATTTGGATACATAATTAGAGGTTAGAATTCCTTTATCAATATATAAAATGATGGGTTAATTTTCCTCATACAAGTTTGCAATTTAGTTGTGCCTATCTGTAAAAAAGTACCAATTCCAGACTTGTATGCAACTGCATTGCTAGTGAGATTATATAATCTCCGTACCTATTAATAACTAAGTATTATTATACTTCCACAAGTTTGAATGTCAGTGATAATTATTACAACTATTGGAATAACTTTTTTACAATTTAGAAGGAAATGACATTTGACACCTGCTTAAGATTTTTCCTTAAGTACATAAAAATTCCACTTTCTTATCTCCACAAACAAAATCCAAGATCTTTGCCATTAGGTTGTCAGTCTCTCTCTCTCGTTTTCTATAAACACACTCTCTCACATAGATGTTTATCTTTTTATTTGTGTGTGTGTATATATAGTATGTAAAACATTTGCTTTGAGGGTAACAGGTCTTTTGCAAGTAATAAAATAAATCTTACATTCAGGACCTACTTAAGTAAAGAGAAAATGCAGAGCAGTATTCATTATTTAATAAAAGTTATGTAAGAAGAGCTTTTAGCTTAAATAGTAAGAGTAAAAACAACTTGAATGAGGTGCTTATCCTTCTTGAATTAGTAAACTGTTAAAAATGGCACACCTTTTAAACCCAAGACTTTCACCAACTCTGTGATATCACTGATTTGTAACTGAAAATTTTAATATTATCCTGAAATATTATTATATGTATTATTATATTTTTTATCTATTATATTTTGTAATTATATATTTGTAATATTTATCATTATATTAATATCTAAAATATTAATATATTATTCTGAAATATTCTCCAATAAAGCTTTCCCTGTTCTGGCAGTACATATCAGTCAGTACCTGACATATGTTGCTACAGTCCATATAAGCAAGTTGATTTTAAACTATTTGAAAATCTTTACCTATAAATCATAGTGCAATTTACATTGACGATGCTGTCAGGGTTTTCTTCCAAATGAGTGTAAATTCTGAAACGTCTTCGGCTAAAAGAGTACATAGTCAAAGGCAGGTTTTTAATTTTATTCTCTGTAATAAAATCAAAGCAAAATTACAATGATGCCCATACCACCAGTGTTATCCATACAGTAACTATCTGGAGGTCTTAAATTAACCTAGCACCTAGCATGCATTGTGCTCATTGTTTGAATAAACCTCGTCTAGTTTGATAAGTGGTCCTCAAAAAAGGATGCTTATATATAACAGAATGGGGAGACTTTAAAAGTTACTGAAGTTCAGGCTACACTCCAGATCAGTTCGTTTGGAATCTCTAGGAAAGGGACCTGAATATTGACTTTTTTTTCAAACTTCCTCAAGTCATTCCAGTGACAGCCTTGGTTGAAAAGCTTTAGTAAACCATGACAGTAATACTTTCCTTTGCTTTACTTCAACTGCTTTCAATAAAGATCCCACTTTGCTTTTAAACACTAGTTTCTTCTAAATACATAAAAATGTATTAACCTATAGAGATGCTTGCTTTTTCCTTTTGCTAAATCTATTTTTTGGAAATATGTTGCCTCTGGCTTCCATCCTCTGTGTTTGAGCCACAGCCAACACACTCTTCTTTCAAAAATTGAAATAATAGATATTTCCACTTATAGCTTTGATGGAGTAGTAGGAACCAGATTTACCCTCCAACCTGAAACAACTAAAAAAAAGAAAAGAAAAGTATGAGAAAGAGTAGTTTTCAGATGTTGAATAACCAGTAATACAGGGCAGTGACTTGCGAAGGAGGAGAAACAAATGAGTCTACTATTGCTCTGTTTGCTGCCCAGCAAGAGCTTACAGGGAGCAGCAAGGGGCAGAGAATCTGTGCAGAGTCTGGCAGCCTCTCTGATTAGAGGAGAAGGGTTAAGACTTGGGTGAAGCCATGGCTGATAGAACTGCAGGGCGAAATACTAGAGAGGAGAAGGCCATGCAGAGATTCAAGGAGGATCCCCTGGGGTCTCCAGCTGAGAACCTATCAGCATATTCATGGGACAAAATTACCCCAGGCCGAGACAGAGACCGAACTGAAGCTGGAGAAAGATTCAGCAGAAGGAGCAGGGGCCAGGCATTTGTGTTCCCACAGCCAGAGCTGGAAAATCCCATAATAAACGAGCATTAATAAAGTGCTCCAAAGGTCGTTGCCTCAGTAATGAGAAAAAATTAGATCTAGATCAGAGACTTCTATGGTCCCACTTAATAAAATTTTAAAGCAATTTCCAAAGGATCTAACTGTTTTCAACTAATTTAACTGTGTACTCGAACAAAGCACAAAGCTTTAGCTATTTAAAGAAATCCAAAAATATCCAGCACCTGACATGGTAAAATTCACAATGTCTAGCATCTACACAAAAATTGCCAGGCATGCAAAGAAGCAAGAAATAGGACTCATAATGAGGAGGAAAATAAAACCAATATAATAATCTTTGTCCTCTGGTAATTTCAAGCTGTTTGTTTTCTTTCAACAAGTCATTTAACCAATAAATCTTTCTGTTTAAAATGCCTTCCCCTTCCCACCCATATCCTCCCCAATATAAGGTACTAACTACTCTTCAAGATCCAGTCTAAGCATCAACTCTGTATATAGGTTCCTCTATAAATTATTTATTTTCTCAAATATGTTTACACTTTGTCTTATATACAACTCCATTACTAACATAAGTCATTCTCCCTTACGTTATATCAAATTTATGCCTATCTTCGCTCTTAACCAGTCAAAGGCAAAAGAATATCATATGCATGTTTGTACCCTGCCACCTAGCACAGTTATTGGAACACAGTGTTCAAAATATTTTCCAAATACATGAATAAACTAATAAGGGATACTCCCACCAAGTTTCCATCACTTATTATTCACATTCTGTGTGTTGATATGTTCAGAGTTTACCAAGTCTCTTCCTTTCATTTCCTCCTGAAATGACTGAACCATTTCTCTCCTATTTCAGCCCATTAGTAAAAACACATGGACTTAGAAATTAGAAAATCATTTTCATCCAAAACCTGATTCTACCACTTTCTGACTATGTGATCTTGGGAATTTAACTTTCTCTTTCTTAACTCTTCACCTACACAGTCCAAATAAACATATCCAAAGATAGGGAAGCTTTAAGGATTAAAGGAGGTGATGTATCTAGTATATAACTGTCACTAATAAATTATCTCCTCCTTTTGACTCTTCCTCTGCATAGTTTAAGATTGGCGAAGATGAAAGAGCTGCTCAATATTTCTTGTTAAGATAGTGATAGAAATCAGTGTCTTTGTTTATAAAGATTTTCAATTAATTCCCCTTTAGATAAGAATATTTTTAAAAATAACACAAACATTTACAAAATCCCCTTTACTTACAGTCTGTTGAATATCCTTTTTGGTGGTGTAATTCTATTCTTTCACACACAATTCATTCAGAAGCAATGAGTAAGTTATATTTAGTCCTTGTGATTTATTGGACTTTTGCCTTTTCCACATTATCACTGTGTTGTTTCCACATTTTCCCACATTATTACTGTGAAAGTGCCATGGAAAGAGGCATTCCCAATCTTCCTCAGAAGACGGAAAAGAAAATTGTCTTATTAATTTAGTTACTGTTGTAAAAACTGCCTAATTCACAGATGGTTTTCATCATAGGCTGAAATGAGTTGTCTATGTCAAATATACAAAGGCATAATATAATAAATTGGATTATTTTCTCATTCATCAATTTTACATTATTTACATTCTTAACAGCATAGCTGAAAGCTTCATTTCTTCTTTTCTGAAAGAATTTACTTTCAATATACAGCTCCATACAGATAATACATTCCTCTCTCATTTTAAAGTACACAGTATTTAAAACATAAGTAAGACATAAATTCAATTGCATATCATATATATAAACTGAGTGCCTATTTTTCAACAATCTAAGTGGTGCAGAAAGCTTAAAGAGAACTAGAATCCCCCAGAGGCCAAGAAACTTATAATCTATTAGCGAGATGATTGTATATGGCAGACTGTTGCCAAGTGTAATAATAGTTATAAAACACATTAGTCTTAGGGATTAGAAAAGGAAAAATTGTGTGAAGTTATGGGTTCAGGGAAGGTTATATAAAAATACAACACGTGAGTTAGGCCCTGAAGGATAGAGAAGATTTTAATGAATGAAAATCTCAACACATGAGAAAGGTGTAGAAATAGGAAAATGATGGACGTACTTGAAGAACGTCTACGAATACTCACTATCCAAAGAATATTATCTCTTTTCAAAGAGTTGGTGACAATGTTGAAAACGCAGTAGGATCCTGAGAATGGAAGGATAGTGTCTAGCCTAAAAATATATATGTTTATAGTGAAGTGGCTAAGGAATGGAAAGTCCCAGATGTTTATGTTCTTATTTTAAAAATGTTTCCTCATTTTTGCAATGACAAGAGTGGGTTATATAATTCTGAATGTCCCTTTCAAGTTCTAAAGTCTTTTGGCCACGCACGTAAATCTAAGAGAATTTGGGCATCATTTTAAATCAATTCTACTTAAAAGAAGATTCTGTCGCAAGGAAAACAATTATTGCACTCTGATCACAGTCTATATAGTAATTCAGCCACTTAAAATTATGAAAAGTGAGAAATAAAAAGATAAATTCATGCCTGGATAGCATGGCACTCTTAATATCACAGCCACATATCCTTGTCTTCTTGACAGGATTGTGCCCCACACAGAGGTCATACTGTTTTGTTCAAAGTAACATCCAGGACAAACCACAAATGATAAGATCAGGGATTTCCCTGAGACAAAGCTCTGTGAGGTTGCCTGGCATGAGAATCCTGTCCAGGAGGGACGATCTATGTTGGACCCACATATCTACATTCTAGGGAGTTTGAGTGGTTGATATAGAGACACTGGTGCTGCACAAGATAGAAGACACAAAGAGAAAAGGCAGTGAATTGAAGTCTAGAGGCAACAGAACCTATGAGCAAGCAGCAGCAGAAGCATAAAATAGAAGGAAGAAGAGAGCAATGCAGATTCTTCAGATTGGCTCACTCAGATTCCTCTTCTCCACCACCACACCTACCCCTTCTAGCTTGTCTTCTTGGACTAGGAATGATTGGAAGCTACAATAACCGTTCCCAGATACCTCGTACTAAGAGATCGCTTTTGAGGTAGCTTCTACCAAGAAAGTGCACCATTTGAGTCCTGAAGAGAGGAAGTGAGCCATGGCCTTAGAGAAAGCCAGTCTTCTGTCATCAGACACTGGGACTACAGAGCTGGCAGCACAGACTCCTGCCTCAAGGGCTCCCCAGTGGTTCGGCGCACGATGGGGGCAGCCACTCCCTGAACAGCGCAGTTCTACTGTGAGATTCTACAACGTTTCCCAGAGGCTGAACTTAGATTTACAACTGTCATCTTCCATCTCCTTAAACATCTCCTTCTGCTGAAAACTGCTCGGGTGCAACCATGAATGCTGAACAAGGCAGAGGGCAAGTGATGAGAGTAGAAGGAGAAATGTAACAGAGGAAACCATGTAATGGGATGGGTATGATGCCTCTTCAGGTGTTCCCCCAAGCTAGGAAAGTGTGACTGCAAGAACTTTTTCTATTCTTTCCCACTAATAGTGCGTCTCATGAATGATCACCACTCGTCACAAAAGTCCGTACTAGGAAGAGCTGTAGCTGGCAGCCATCACGTCGATGGGATGCTGCTATGGATGAGAGCACGGAGGAGCTCCTCGTCACGGAGGGAAGCCATTGGTCCAGCATTTCTAAGCATAAAACATCTAATCACGCTCCTTTTCTGAAGTCTCTCTGGAAGCAGATGATGTGTCCCCTGAAAGAGGGGTCATTCTTCCCCTTGACTCCTCTCCTCCAAGAGCTCGGTTGGCAGCAATCTCAAAGGACAGGTGATTATAGGAAGAGCATAACAGCTTAGCTCCCTTACAGCCTTAGGCACCAGACAAAAGAAAGCAGAAACACTGATCCTGGAAGACTAGGATCAGAGGATCTAAGGACAATTCAAGCTCCCCTCTTGTCCATAAGATGTGCCAGTATACATGGAAGGGATTTTAGTTAATTTTGGTTTTACCACCCGACATGAAAATTGCAAGTTTGCTTGCTGAGAATCCAGTTGCTGTATCTTGCTAGAGACCACAAGCATGACAAAAAAGGGCCTGTGACATCTCAGACTCAACATTACAGAGACATGGCTCCTCAGAATTCTGTCCTGAGTTAATTTTGGATATAGGCCCTCTTATATGAAAAGAGGGCAATGTTATCTGGATCATCGCATCATTGGCGTACCCACTGAATGTTGCCCTATCATTCTCCTACAGGGCTTATGGTTGTGCACCTGGGATAATGGGAATGGGTAACCAGATAACGGGTCTAAGATGACCCTAATGCACTGGCCTCTAATTGCGGCTGTGATCTGTATTAAAAGGGACCCTATGGAAGCTAGGCAAAACACCGTTTGCTTCATGGGAAAGCAGCCCCCCAATTTTTCCTATAGTTATCATTTCTCTATTGATCTTTGCATGTTTGCTTGGGACCAATATTCTTGGCAACTGAAAGAATACCTACATCGTCATCACTACCTGTGAAGAAAGAATCATTATAGGAGGGAGGGAGACATGAAAGCATCTGAAGTTTCTCCCAACCTACCAAAGTTACAAAAGAACAACTGTCTGCAGGGCCAGAGAGCAGGGTGTGGGATGGACCTTAATTATTATGGACAGAGTCCAACACCAGGAAGACTTAAATGTCCTTCCCCCTACATTCCTCTGAACTTTGGTCCATTTAAAATGCTGATGAAATTGGAATGACTGAAGAGAAGCAAAATCTTACACCAATGGTGGCAGTCATCGAGGGTGCTATTCTGAGTATGAATATAGTCAGGATGTGATGGACTAGATTTATACACAGGCTTTAATCAGCTAGAGCACCTTTTTCTGATCATGATCACCTGAACCCACCATACAGAGGTTTCCTTCCCATGGTAGGCCAACAGTATAACTGCTGCCCCACTACGCTTACAACAGAACCTATTGACCTCTGTGTTCTCAAACCCCAGCATGCATCAGCATCACCATAAGAGTATGTTAAAACAGAACCCTGGGGCCCATCCTCAGTGTTTCAAAGGAGGAAGTTTGGAGTTGGACCAGAAAATTTTGATTTCTAACAAATTCTCAGATGATGCTGATGCCACTGGTATGATGACAACAAAGAACCACTGGGGGCTAAGAATACAAAAAATTGCAAGTGATTTGCATGCCTCACAGGAGACTTGGACATGGCAAGGAATAGGGAGAAAATCCTTTGAAAACACGGGGACTTGCTACTTCAGACGTGGGGCATGATCAGAGTTGTGTCTAAAGAAGGTGTTATGTGCTGCTCAGATTTCTAGGGCACATAGACAGGAGGGACAACCAATTAAGAAGCTACTGTCTGAGAGTAAGAATGCATATACATTTGATATAGGGAAGTGGCACATGGAGAGAGAAAGGACCCACATATGAGAGTACTTGTAGAGAAATTAGACATAACGTAATAAAAAGTGAAAGTTAAAAGCATCTCTAAAGTTCTCAGTTTCTCTAACTGAGAAGACAGTAGAAAACCATAGAAGATGCAAAATAAAAGGATCTGCTGAATATTGTTCAAAGACAGATGAAAAGAACAGAAGATGAAACATTGGGTTTGGGTAGTATTAACTGGGGTGATGTTGGTATGTCTGATGTAAGAATTTAGTGGAAATTTAAGCATGCAGGAGTGGAATTCAGAAGAGAAATCACAACCAAAGTTTGGCTTTGAGAATGCTCTACAAAAAGGCTATAGTTGAAGCTTTGGAAAACATTTAATCTACAATAAACAGTGTATAAGGAAAAGACAGTTATGAGCCATAACCTTAAGGAATATCTGCTTTTGAAGAGCAGGCAGAGGGAAAGGAGTCAATAAAGAAAACTGAGAAGGACAGTGAGAGAGGTAGGAGAGGCAGGGAAGGCCAATGCTGTGGACCCCAACAGAGGAGAACACTTCACTTAAGAGAAGAGACACAGCATTTTCCTATAAAGAAGGACGGAGAATCCAGCTGTGACATCTGTTTATCATTAATAACCAGTCCTGATACAACATAGAAATTTCATACATCATTATGTATGTAATCTAGAAATGACACATTACTTATCTTTAAGAATGATATAAAACTTAGTCTTCATTGTTCTTCAATACAAATTCAATACAAATTATAGTCATTTGTTCTTCAAATCTTTTTCTTACATTTTTGTCTCCTTCCCTTGTAAGAGCAATTTTAAAAGAGAATAAAAATAGGCAGGGAGTTAAAAGGAAGGTTAATGAAAATGGAAAAACTCTGCTGACGTATTTCATTGTACAAATTATAGAAACCTAGCACAATCAGTTAGATTGTTTGCAACTTCCAGGTTGCTGCCTGTTGGTACCTAGAAATGAACCATTCTCTGCGCTGTCTGAATTCATCACTGTGTGATGTGTCAGGGCTTTTCATAACTTTAATGTTAAGTTTCCTGTGGAGTGCTCATCACTGTCATTCACACTGCGAAGATGCTATGAAATCAGAAAGGAAAAAGAAAACAACGACACAACAACTGTTTATAGGATGTATTTTTGACTTAGACACAGATAATGAATAGTAAAATAAATGATAGCAAGAAACCTAGAGACAAAAAAAAAAAAATTAACACTTTAACTTTTTAAATCCTAAGACCAAACTCAACGTCTCCCCTTGCTAAAATGTATTCTGTAAGTACAAAATAAGTCAAGAACTGGTTTGAAAATTAAAATATTCTGTAAAGAACCTACTTTTAAGCTTTCTTTTTGATTCCATATCTCTAATATTTTTTTGCCCTCCACATAATGAGAATATGTTTTCACTGTGATCTAGCTGTTGAATAAAACTGTTGTTGTAACATTTTCTGGTAAACTTTATCCTCCTGGGAGAGAATAGCTGTTACTGAGCATCTACTATGTCCCAGGTTCTACACAGTGACTTGTATTTTATTTGCAATATGTAATAGCAACTGTGCAAAGTAGATGTCACTGTGTCCATTTAAGCACTAAGAAACAAATACTTAGTGATCTTACAAGTCTTACTCAAGTTCACATTACAAGACAGTAACTAAGCTAGTTTTTATCCAAAATCTAGGTATTTTCTCTTATGTCACACTCACTTGCTACAAAATTCTTTGTTTTCTGAAACAACAGTTCTCTTCCTACCTATGAAATGTATCTTCTCTACACCTCACTTAAGTCAAATGTGAGTTGTAAGATTTTTCTCTCTCAACATTGATAATCTCCTGAAACATGATTTCCTTTTATTCCTTCCACTTTCTACTTCTTTATTGTGATATAATTGACATATATTTGTTTCAAGTGTACAACATAATCATTCAATATACGTATATATTGCAAAGCGATCACCACAATAGGTCTAGTTAACACACGTCACCACCCAGTTGCACATTTTTTTTCTTGGGATGAGAGCTTTTAAGATTTACTCTCTTAGCAACTTTCATATACACAATACAGTATTAACAAGTATGGTGACTATAGTTTCTACTTTTTGAACACTTTTGGTTTCTTAATTTTATAAATTTCTGTCATATATAAGGTAAAAGTTGACAGACACAAAAAACGTAAAATGTTGTTCCTGCTTTTTATTCTAAGTAGTCACTTTGTTTAGAAGTATCTATTGCATATTTACTAATGATAAAATGATCTTTCCTCTTCAAATGGCCCATCTACATGGTCTTCCTATTTGAAAGTGCATTAAAAGCTATACTGAGGCTTCATTTTTGTTGTGGAGCTTTATCAGAAAGAGGTATCTAGTTGAAGTTACAAATCTGACAAAGCCTTCTCTCTGTCTCAAAGAAACCTTTAAAAGTACCACCATGGTTTTAGAAATTTAAGAAATTTTCGCTGGAGTAATTATAACTAAAACTCATAAGACGCTCTTATTACTTTTACTTTATGTATGTTCTGGAGTGTTTAGTTTGCACTTGCCTTTTTTGTAAGGGATTCTCGAATTCGGCAGAACTTCACTTTGATATTGATATTTGTGGTTACCATTCTTCTTGGGCTTAGCTATCAGTTCTTCTTTATACGTGAAGACTGCTGATCAAGCCCCTGGAGAATTACTGGATAATACATGAGAATTGCACAGCAGGTAAATCCAGGCCATATGTCGAGTCTGCAGACTTCACGGCTCCCTAACAGGTCCTACAATGACCATACTGTTTCCGTTAAGCCCTTAATGATGAGTAACAAATGTAGAGATTCTGAAATACAAATTATTTTGGCCTTCTTAGTTCAAAGATGCACACAACACAAATAGAAATTCGCATTGCTAAACCTTTAAAAGAAAATATTTATTTTCTTTGTGTACTGTTCATATGCAGAAAACTTCTTGCCAATTGGTCAGCCAATTTACCTGATTGGTTGGCATTTGACTCAATTTAAGAGTTGTTGTAACTTGTTGTGGTAATTCATTTCACAATATTTATGTGTATCAACCCACCATGTTGAACAGCTTGAACTTATACAATGGTATATGTGAATTATATCTCAATAAAGCTGGTAAAGAAAAGGACTTTACAATGAAAAGTATCCAAATAAATATTCACTAGAATGTCTGATCCACAATTTCTCCTTAACAAATATCGGATCCAGTAGGACCCTACAAACTTTGTTGTACTCTTTTACAAACTAACACTGCATTTCAAATATAATAAAGCATATTGAGATCTGCCATTTCCAGGCCCACCACAGCATGAATTTAAATAGCATTTTTGTAATAATCTTGAATTTTGAAGACCATTAATTTAGAGTTCATAAATCTAACTATATTTTATTTGTTTTCACAACTTCGCATGTCTTTATGTTTTATATTCTTACCACCTTCCTCAGTTTTCTGTAGATTGAAGACACCCCAAGCAAGTTTGTGACTTATCTGCTTTCATGTCTTTCCTTGGGCAGTTTCTTTGTGCCTGGTATCATTTTCCTTCCGTATCTTTCCAGACACAGCTCATATCTCGCCTTCCTACTTCTCCCAGTTAGCAGGAACTTCAGCTTCTCTGTACAGCCTTTTCTGTGTGCCTGATGCCTTGCATTGGGTTCACTCAGCATGTATTTATCTTTGTAACTAGCCGTAAGCTCTGTAGCTAGACAGAGAATGTACAGACACATACAGCTACTCGCTTTTTGTAATCTGCCATAGCTCTTAGCATATTATTTGACACATACCGCATGCTGAAATAAGGTTTATTGACATTCTATAATTCACTTTTCTTATTCTCTAGTATGTAACTATATAAGAATGACCAAAAGAAAATTAATATCCTTCCCAACCTACTCTGTTGTATCAAACCACCCTCCCCAAATGCTGCACCTGAGAAGGATAAACCAGAAAACCTTCCGCAAAGAGTTGAGAAGATTATAGCAGCACCTGCGAATCCCTGTGGTCACCCACCCTCAGAGAGAGTCACGGAGCTCCGGGAACAAGCTAGCAGAGCTCCAGGAGCATTATGCTGTGCACTGCGTGCTGTCATATTACTGATTCCCTTTTCCAGACATCCATACATCATTTCAAAGGAGGAACCTGTCATTGGGAAATGTCATGCAAATGTACTGTTTTTAAGAACAAGGATTTTCTCCAGAGGCTTTAACCTGTATTAGTTGTAAGGTACCTAGAACTTTCTACTGTGGTAGTTGTCTTTCAAAGCCCTGGAAAGGCACCCAAGTTTCTGGTAGAGAGCCCTGCTATGCCTCCTGTGGTTTTTGTGTTCTTTATTTCAAATATGTTTTAATATTTACATCTCACTGGAGGTTAGGCAGAATTGGGATAAGAACTAAATCCACATCTTGGAGTTGGCAGAGAGCTAGGCAAATCCATGGTGGCTCTTGCGGCTTTTTCTTGCCATTAGAGTCTCAGTCATAATCAATAAAGGGAAAAGGTAGCTGTCCTGAGCCCCTCCGGTTAGGTCATTTCAATGCTCCTTGTTTTCCTAAAGGCTTCAAAATGACCTTTCTAAATATTCACCAGTTCCAGTCATGACGCAAATCTTCCCAGGGGAGGCTCTTACATTTGACTCACATTATTTTACTTCTGAGCAAAGAATTATTACTCACATCTCATAATGCAAGAAATGTGTTTAAAAAATACATAATCCATAGCCTAAGAATGTAATTATTCAAAGACTCGCATAGTGAGTAGCCTTGAAAGTCTTCATGGCCACAGCGCTGGAACGCACTGTCTTTGATTTTATGCATAACACATCTGAAATGAAAATGTTAAGTATTTACTCAAACCCACAAACAATTACTGATACTTGAGGCTTTTTATCTTATCTGTTTGACTCAGTCGAATCATCTAATTTTGGCTTTGCCAAAATATGTGCATAATCCTAACCCAAAGTCATCACGCAAATGTCAGGTTGCTCGGGTAACAGTGCAAAGGCAACAGTGGACAGAAATAATTAGGAGGATTGTGAGTGAACAGGTGCAGAGCCCTCACAACGCTGGGATTGGCCCTCATCACCATAGCTTAGTATCCACGAGCCAAAGGGCTATTCTCCAAGGCTCTCCGAGCCACCCTTGCAGCCCTTTTCCGTATTAGGATGGCTAAATGACTGAAAAAGAATAGCATGCACTTAAATTAACTATACCCACCAGGCTGCAAGTAGGTATTATGGATTCTTTTCAGGCACCAGTGAGTGAAGGCTGAACAGCTAAACACAGAGTGTTTATTGTCATCCCAACTGGGCTCAAGAAAATGCGTGCTCTTCTCTTGTTTTCTGCTTCTCTTCACCCCAGTAACACCCTATTCCCAGCACACAACATACACACAGGCATATAGTGACACACAAAGATGTTCAGATACACAGACACACATAGCATTTCTCATTATTTCTGCTACTTGGTAACCCTGGAAGAAAATTAGCTTCTGTGCACATGAACGAGTACTAAGCACTGTTTCAGTGTGGGGTATTATTCTTATATAGTATCTGACATATGTGGTGAATTGTCAAGTTCAAATTTAAGTTATGCGTGTGGAAGGGTGAAGAATTCAGGAAAACTTCATTTCTATGATCTAATGATTTTTTTCCCAACCATATGCTCTTCTACACAAAATACTGTTGATAAAGACAATGGAATGATTCGGAAAAAGTGCTTTACTATCACATTTTTCTTCGTAAGAATGAAAAAAAAATGCTGTAAGTTTAGTGCCTATGGTTTCAAGGTGAACACGATATGAAAGAACCTTGTGACATCAATGCATTTCTCACCCCACACACAGCGACCATTTTCAATGGAAGAGCGCTTCATGAAAATACTACTTTTTTTCAGGCTAGCACTATGTTTAGAAGATTTGAAAATAGCAGGTGAAATCCAATGACACATGATTGGCAAGAAGAACTCCTCCAGAAAATTCTTGGCAAGGCAGATGCCATTTCACCCACAATTCTGAACACAACAGAAGTCATGCCCTTCCTGCTGACACTGGTCACGTTTCTGTCAAAGGCAAGCTCAAAGCTAGACCCCCAATGAAAGGAGCTTCTCAGATTTTGTTGAATATGTAGTTCCAGGAGAGAGAATACACAAGAATTTAGTGTAGGATCACAGATTTCCTGGGACTGAACTTCTATCTCTTCACCACCTGTTGCCTACACTTGAAATAACAAACTCTCGGAGCCTGTTACCTAATCTTGGAAACAGATAGATAAACAGTGTTAGAGCCCACCCTAATTATATAAAGTGCTTAAGCAGGGAAATAAGTGGGCTAGCCCTGAGCACACGTGGACATTCCACACAAATCAGTGACTACTACGATTGCTCTGGTTGCCGTTGTCATTACAAATATGTGAAAAGACTTTGCCCTAAATCTAAATGCAGCAAAAAATACTTATTTATAACAAGCCCTTTTCTACAATGGCATTTAATTGGAAATAATTGTAGAATTACCTGCTCAGAAATTGGCGATTCTAAGATTGAGTCCACGAGCTGACATGTGTAGGTAATCTTTAATCTTCCTCTGAGGGAATCCTTTGGAATCACACTACCTGAGTGTAAATCTTATCTCCATCCCTCACTAGTTGTAAGTTTCCTTATCTGTAAAATGTAAATTGTAACAGAATTTCCTTCATATCATCAAATGACATAATGTATATAATAAGGTGCTTAGAACTATCCTTAGACTTACTGCTGAGGCAGTTTTAGATGTTATTAATAGCATCATGCTTAGGATTATCATCTGTCACCTTATGGATAGGTATATTGATCTCATTAATATTTATCTATTGATATTTCCTTTTTTTCATCCCCATACTCTTCACCTGGCTAACTTTTACCTCTCTCAGATATCTTAGCCCCAACATCTCCACCTGTGTCTTTACTCTCAAATTAATTCAAGTACATGTTTTCATTGTACTTCTATAATTATCTATTGCAGTGTACTTTCCACTATTAGACACGGAGCAACAACCATTCCCAGTACTTAATCATCGTTATACCTTTGGTGATGGTTAATTTTATTCGTCAGTTTGACTAAGCTACGGTGCCCAGTTGTTTGGTCAAACGCTAGCCTAGATGTTGCTGTGAAGGTTTTGTGGATGGGATTAACATCTATACTCAGTAAGGCAGATCACCCTCCATAATGTGAGTGGGCTACCTTCAATCAGTTGAAGACCTTAAGAGCAAAGACTGAGGTTTCCAAAAGAAAAAGAAATTCTACCTCCAGACTGTAACGGAGGTTCTGCCTGAGTTTCCAACTGCTGGTCTGCCTTATGGATTTTGGACTTGTCATCCCCAAAACTGTATGTGCCAATTCTCTCAATATCTCACTGTTTCATATACACACACAAATACATATAAATGCATACATACATTCACACGCACACTCACTGTTTCTCTGGAGACCCTGACTAATTCTCATCTTTCTATCTTCTCTTGTCAGGGAAGCAGTAGGTGCCCAAAGTCTATACTGCTTAATTCCCACCATGAAAATTATCTCTTATTTGCACATTCAACAATGTGGATGATCCTACTATAGTTTAGTCTGAGTGTAGCGATATTCTGATTATTCAAGGATGGCACCATCTTCATCAAAAATAAAATGGCACAAACTACTTAATGGAATCACTTCTTGAAATCAATGAATTTATTGGGACTCTGGATACAAGAAATTTCTGAAAGCCTGAAGGCATCCCCTGCTGTGTGAGCGCACCCAGCACCTAAATCACCTTAAAAACCCTATCACCATCCATCCTTAGCTGTCTCTCTCAGGTATAACTTTTCTATAAATTCTTCTATGGTTTTAGTCACTGCGCTTATTTACTCAGACATTTAATAAAATTAAAAATCCCCTGGAGCATGCAGTAAATCATATACAATGTTATGTGTGAGCCCAAAATAAAGAAAACCACAAATTATCTGCCTTAATGGAACTTATGGTATCGTGAGAGTCAATTCCTAAAGATAAAATTCCAATGTGATGTCAGCATGTCCTGTGGAAGGTGCAACATTGACCAAGTCAATGGGTAGGCTGGTATCTAGGGCAGGGGGAGGTGTGGGGGTGGGAAGAGGAGAGCCTGCATGGCTTCCCGGGAGATAAGTGAGTGTGGCAAAGGAGGCCTGTATCAAAAAGCACCATCTGGGAGGCCATCACAGCTAGAGGAAACCTTGGGGAATAACAGCACAGATCTGGGGAAAAGAACGTCAAATACTGGAAAGAGAATTGCGGCAAGGAGGGAGTTGAGGGGCTAAAGTGGGTTCGGTCTTGCTGAAGGAAGTTAACTGACTCAGTCAGGCCATTCTTTCTGCTGGGTTATAATTGGAAACACTTCTTCCCAGATTTCCAAATGTCCTTCATTTCTTCATTTAAGTAATTTAATTCCTCATTTAAATAACTTAGTAAGTAATTCCTAGTAATTCCACAAGACAATTCACCAATCAATGAGAAATGATGTGAAAATCTTTCTTATTCAATTTTAACCTTACGCCTTAAACTCTATCCTGAATAATCATACTTCTGATTTTCAGTCTGCCCTGGTTAACTCAGTTAGTGCAAATTATATGAATTCATCTGGGTATAGATTCAAAACTCTTTAGGGTCTTGTTTGAATTCCAAAAATAGATGGTGTTTTATGACAGAGGCCTTACCTTGAATCTCAAATAGCCTCTGTAGAAAGGTCCATCGCTAGTCAGAGAAGAATGCGGAACTGAGCAATAAGAACAAAATTGTTCCTGGCTGAGTATGCTCCGTGACCACTCTTGATGAAGCAGCTCCAAAGCACCCATTAGGCCAATGTTCACGTCTCTGATATATATACATGTTTGCACATTAGGTTATGGAAACACAGACACATTTAAACAGTGCCTGTCACATGCTCTGATAGAGACTCTGTAAAGGTTTTGAATGAACTTGTCAATATATGCAGTTTTGTAGAATGCTTTAAGTGATGCAGCAAAAATTGCTTTCACTTTAGATGGGGAACACACACACACTCACAGTAACTATAAGCCATGCAGCACAAATGAGTAAGTGCAGGTGCATCTTTTGTTTCACTCCTCTGGCATCTATGATATGTGCATCACTACGACAATTTATAAGAGGTGGTTGTTTATTTTCTCGAGGGGCCAGTTACTCCTTGAGGATCTTGGTGACTGGAACCCCAAAGGCCAGAGCTCTGCCACATCGGGGACTTTCCCCAGCTGAAAGGTAGGCTCTACAACGTGCAGAACTGGAGGTGGGATACGCACACAGTTGAGACTTATTTCCAATAGCAAACTCTGTATTAGAAACACATAGGAAAGAAGAACAAAGCTGGAGGACTCACACGTCCTGATTTCAAAACTTACTACAAAGCTACAGTAATCAAAACACTGGGGTACTGGCACACAGACAGACATATGGACGAATGGGATAGGATAGAGAGCCCAGAAATAAACCCTCACATATATGCTCAAATGATTTTTGAAAAGGAAGCCAAGACCATGCAATGGGGAAAGGATAGTCTTGTCAACAAATGGTACTGCAAAAACTGAATATCAACATGTAAAAGAATGAAGTTGGACGCTTACTGAACACCACATATCAAAATTAACTCAAAATAGATCAAAGACCTAAAACTACAAAACTCGTAGAAGAAACCATAGGGCACAAGCTTTATGATATTTGATTAGGAAATGATCTCCTACATATGACACAAAAGGCACAGACAACAAAAGGAAAAGTAGACAAATTAGCGAGAATTTTTTAAAAATTGTGCACCAAAAGACAACATCAACACAGTAAAAAAGCAACCTGCAGAGTGGGAGAAAATTTTTTCAAACTGTATATCTGACAAAGGATTAATATTCAGAATATATAGATAACTCCTAAAGTTCAACAATAAAAAACAACCCACTTCAAAATCAAGCAAAAGACGTGAATAGACATTTCTCCAAAGAAGACCTACAAATGGCCAATAAATGCATGAAAAGATGCTCCACATCATTAATCATTAGGGAAATACAAATCAAAGCTATACAAAACTATAATGAGGTATTACTTCACACCTATTAGCATGGCTACTATCCAAAAAAAAAAAAAAACAGAAAAAACCAACTATTGGTGAAAATGTGGAGAAATTGGAACCCTTGTGTCCTGTTGATGGGAATGTACAGCTGCCATGGAAAACACTATGGCAGTTCCTCAAAAACTTAAAAATATAATTCCCACCTGATCCAGCAATCCCACTTCTGGGTATATAAACAAAAGAATTGTAAACAGGATCCTGAGAGATATTTGTCTACCCATGTTCGTAATAGCATTGTTCACAATAGTTAAAATGTGGAAGTAACCCAAGGTCCATCCACATATGAATGGATAAATAAAATGTGATATATGCTTACAACAGAATTTTATGCAGCCTTAAATGGAAGAAAATTCAGACACATGCTACAACACGGCATAAATTTGAGGATACTATTCTAGGTGAAGTAAACCAGTCACAAAAAGACATATACTGTATGATTCCACTTATATAAGGTATCCTAGAGTAGTCAAAATCATAGAGACAGAAAGTAGAATGGTGCTTGCCAGGGGCCGAGGGAGCGGGAAAAGGGGAGCTATTGTTTAACAGATATAGAGTTTTTAGTTTACAAGATGAAAACAGTTTTGGAGATGGATGCTGGTGATGGTTGAACAAAATTCTAAATATAATTAATGCCACTGAACTACACACTTAAAAATGCTTGAGATGGCAAATTTTATGATATGTGTATTTTATCACAATAAAAAAATTAGGAAAAACATTCAAAATATCAAAACCAGGAAAAATACACAAATGGGAATGTAATTCCTTAATTTCCATAATAAACAACAATACAGAAAAATGCTTAAGGTGCAATGCTTAAACTGAACAAAACCCCCACAATTTGGTATGTTTTCTTGCAAGAACGATTGATTATTCATCCTGTTTACTAAATCTCAATTAACAATCTAACTTTGTCCAGATATTGCATTCCAAGTGTGATTCCTCATTCCAGAAAGCTGTTGGGCTCATGGTCAGGTGCAGGATAACAACCATACACTTGGGCACCTCCCTTGTCATTTTCCTTATAACTCTATCCATATCTCCGTCCTTAGAGGTTTTCCCTCAAAAGAGGTGACTTACTATCTTTAGCATAAGGCAGAAAACTCCAGTGCCTGTTAAAACTAAATCACGGCAACTAAACATTTATTTTCTCCTTGACATTTTTCTCTGCCATCAAGATGAAAG
This sequence comes from Equus quagga, assembly GCF_021613505.1. Lineage (NCBI taxonomy): Eukaryota > Metazoa > Chordata > Mammalia > Perissodactyla > Equidae > Equus > Equus quagga. The sequence goes on along the minus strand of NC_060288.1, from coordinate 34,645,774 downwards.
TTTATCTCAGTTACCCCAGCAACTGACAATTGTTGCATGCTTCTAGCTAACTCATATAGGCCCCTCTCCTCAGATCAATAGGCCATTTAGTTTTAAACACTCTTCTATTTGAGGCTTCCGTTTCAAATCTAGATTCTTTCACTGACAGAATGATAATGGTGTTTGTGCTTTTCCTTTTCTTATACGTACACACTAATCATAATTAATATTCAGAGTATAACATCATTTTTAAACAACAATTTCAGCTATGAGGTACACATGAGGTGCATTGATCCTTCAAACTCGAAACTTTTATGACAAGTAAATAAAGTGTTTTAGATGAGTCATTCTGAGCTACTCAGCTCACATACGGGAAATTATTTTTGAAGACTTTTTTCCTTAGGCATGCCCATTTTTTTAAGTGGTGTACTCAAGTATCTGATGTAAAAGGCACAGCTTTTACATTAGGCCAGAGATCTTGTAGACCACACGCAACTCTGCTGTATTTCTAATCAGTGACATAAGTAAGGTAATCACAAAATTTCTTCTTTCTCAGAAACTCCTTAAAAGGCACAAGAGGGCAATTCCATCCTCTAATCTTAAAACAAAATGATCCCATCACTACATAAATAGTTCACTGGGCAATAATCTGCTGCTTATTTCTTAACCTTTGAATTTCAGTTTTCTTGACTATAAAATGTCATAATTCCCACCAAACAGAATTGTTCTGAGTATTAAATGGGAAAATTTATATAAATTATTCACTTTACTAAAGAGCTATTATGTTTTTTTATATATGCTTTTTATGTGTAATTTTGGTGTACATTTGAGAGTTAATACATTCCTATTCTTGCATGTTTTCAATATTGAATTGGAATAGTTGCAATATTCCATGGTTGAATATATGTGATATTTGAATGTAATAGTTGAATAAGATTATTTATACATTTACCTTACATTTGGTTTATTCAGCTACCCTCTTAAAGAAGGAGAATGCAAAAACATCCTGCATTTGCAAATTGTACAAAAGCATGCAGCTCAATGGGCATGTTGTCAAGGCCACTACCAGGGCCATGATGTTTTTACGTCTTTAAAGTTCTTCCATTTCTTCTAGTTTATTCTATCCTCAAAACTAATTTCTGGGTTTGATAAGGCCTCTGATAAACCTATAATGTGAATAACAGCAACTAAATAAAAGTTCAGATTTAGTTCATCAATTTGGCTGTCATAAAATATGTTAGTAGCAGAGCCAGAAATAAAAGTGACAATGCCTTACTCCTAAGTACAGATAGATTTCTTAAGATTTTTTTCCTCCCAACCCATACTCAAACATTAAATCTCCTAAAACCAAATTAAATCATATTTATATGCTTTCCCTTGCATTGTTGTCAATGTTTAGGTTTTCTCCATTTTTCGAAAGGAAAAATTTTGGAAGGTATCAAAGAACTTCTTGCACTGAAAGCTGAGGTGAAATGAATAAAGTTAAAGCAACAGTAAATATACATCTGAACAGAGTTCTGGTCACATGCGGATACTCAACAATGCTTTGTGATTGTGTGAAAAAGAAAATGTCAGCTCAGTTAACGGTAGTCTCAGAGTCCCAAATCTATCAGGAATTATTCCCTGGGACATGGTGGCCTGGGTACCAACTTCTCACCAAAGAGCTCATTTCCCAGGCAGAAAAGGATTCTAACTACAAACGTTATCAGCTAACAGGATGGATTCCTGAGCCAGGCTTTATCTCCTTCAAGTGAGATCTGCAACAATACCACAGACAATAATCTATAGGAAATAATTTAGTTGTGGTCTTGCCTAGAGACAAAAGTAGAGAGTTGATAACTACTTCAAACCCTTTCCATTCTTGCAATTCTGTGATTTAAATTCACAAGCTATACTGGCAGACTCATCAGCTGGTCAAATAATGAATCTATTTTTTATCTTGCCATGCCCTGCACTAATCTAAGTCCAGGCTCACTCTCATGTAAATGAGAGCCTGGTGTTTGAATCAGCTGTAGAAAGCAGCGGGGAAATGAGATACTGGAGCTGGGTGACAAAAAGTTTAAATTCGTAAGACTCCAATTTTAACCCTGCATTTCTAAAGACTAAAGAATATTTCCTACCTAACTTGCAGCTGTTTTCTTCATAGTGCTGAGAACAGGTGGGGAATCTTAGCCAAAGATTATCTGTTCACACAGAAAACATTTATCAGATTCTTCATCATGTTATGCATGGATGGCAAAACGGTTCCCAGGTTGGAGTAGGTGAGAGAAGAACATGAGAGATGAAGGTATAAGAAGTTGAGGAACTGGGAGAGAATTAACAGGATGGGTATGGTTATTCTTGAATTTTCTGATTAGGGGTATCTCAGATTCTTTCACAAGAAGCATGTTCTGAGCTTCAAGATGGACAAAATGAAAAGAGAAACATGATCACTTATAGGATTTGTATGATCCCAGAAGAGAAAAACGTAGCAGTTACACGCATGAAACAAATACTTCCTAAGTTCTTGGAAAGGGCAGAGATTTCTCAGGAGGCATTTCAATTAGAAATACAAATTTAGAAGTTGTCGTGGTAACATCCTTTAGCTTCTGATTAACACCCTTATGAATTCTCTGTGATTGCTGAATTTGAAAATAAATTCTTGCTTTGTTACGACATGCTAATATTTTTTATAATGTACCTCTTAGTATATGTCCAGTGTACTCTTTAAATTAATAGAATTCGTTAGAACCCACCAGCTCAATGCCAGGGTGGTTACTGACAAACAAGAGTAATATGAAGAACTCAGCATGGTTAGCATCACCCCAGAATTGCTCTTGGACAATCATGCCATTGATTCATTCAACACCCATTAAATAATGTTCAACCATGACATTGAAGACTCAACCATGAACGCCTCGTAATCCTTAGAGAAACTCATAATTCTTTCCCTCTAGGAATGTATAGCTTAACTGAGGGGCTTATTGTTTAGCCAGAGGTCAAAGGCAAACTCTTGTCAAGAGTCTTCTTTTCTATATCTTTTCCATAAGGCACAATAACCCATAAACCCCATTCCAGCCTGTTCTAGAGTTTGGATGGTGACAGCTTGAAAACACAGACAGCCAGCCTCAAGGAAATGTGGCATGACTTTCGTGTTTCATTGAGAAGAAAAGAGGAGTATGACAAACTTTTTGGCAATGGGAGTCATTGGCTTTTTGGATCAGAAAGGTGTTTTGAAGGAAATGGAACACATGAGATGAGAGGCCTGAAGGGGAAGTTTTAACAAAGTCTCAGAGATAAACTCAACCGACTTCAATGCTTGTTTACGCTCCCCGTGTCAGTCCTAAAACCTAGGGTTGTTACTCAATATAAGAGCAGTTGCTTATTATGTTATAATATAATATATATGTTGTTCTACTTACCCACTTCTAGAGTCTCAATGATTTGGTTTCTAATTATACTGTACTATGTTTGGTATTAACTATTAACAAATACTATCCACGATTCAACAGGAAAATCAGTTGGAGAGATTTCTATGTCTAGGAAAATCTAGTCTGACCTTGAGGGTTTATTTCAAGCTGATGGATTTCAAGATTGTCATAATCATCCTATTTTTCAGAAAATTATATATTCAATTTTAAAATCCATACTCTAAAGCAACATAAAAGGTAAAATTTGGGAAATAAATGTGAGAAAATGCAGATATTTCATTTCCAATACACTGTTTCCTAGGTAACAAGGTCTATCTAAGCATTTTGAATTGGTAGGCGTTGATCATCTATATTTGGGGATTCAAATCTGCAATAAAGGCAAGTTTCCATGGTGCTAGCAATTGCATAACTGTTTTTCCACTATTTTTTAGAACAAAGTTGTATGTCATTTGGGCATATTTCAGGCTCACATATATTAGCCAATCAATCATATCTCTGTGAAAGTCTTTCACATTCAATTTGGAGATGAATATTCACTTACTGTAGGAAATTTTTTAGTGCTGAAGGCCTTGAACTCAAAAAATAGGGGGAAATGATTGAATAAAAGGATAGATCATTAAAGTTAGGAAGTAACATCCGTTGTAATCAAAGCATAGGTTCACCTGCACATCATGAATGTGACTCTTTGTAGGAAGCAAACTCAGAAATAACTTTTTTCCTACACTGTGAATTTGAGAAGGAATGCTGATGTTCCATGGTGCCTTATTTGCCCATCAAATATTTAACTCATGGAAAAATGTTTGGGAATTTGTATTGTGTTATAGAAATACCTTTCAACCAAGCAATGCCATGTTGTCAAGACAAGTGGAAACAGATGAGGATGAGTCAACATGGTGTTTAAAAAAGTTAGAATTAGGGGACTGGCCCCGTGGCCAAGTAGTTAAGTTCGTGCGCTCTGCTGCAGGCAGCCCAGTGTTTCGTTGGTTCGAAGCCTGGGTGCGGACACAGCACTGCTCATCAAACCACGCTGAGGCAGCGTCCCACATGCCGCAACTAGAAGAACCCACAATGAAGAATATACAACTATGCACCGGGGGGCTTTGGGGAGAAAAAGGAAAAAAATAAAATCTTTAAAAAAAAAAAGTTAGACTTAGATGGTAAGGGCAGTTTAATAATGGTCAAGAATTTTGGAGACTGTTCAGTTGATTTAATAAACGCATCTGCAGAATAAAAAAAGGATGTTTCATCCAGCAGCCATAGCTGTTAACTTTATGGGACACTCCAATCCCCAATATTCTGATTATTATTTTTTTTTTACTTGATATTAGAACAGAGCATTGTACTAATGGACTAATACACGTCACCAAGGCTTAACTGACAGAACTGACACCATTTCCACCATAGCAATTTTATGAATTGGTCTCAAGTTACAAATATTCTGAGTATCCTAGAGATTCTGAGAGTTTGAGTTAGTATGAGCCCCTCTCTCCATGTTTGTATGGTAACTCCAACAGATCTAGAAGCTGAGGGATCCAAACTAAAACAGTCTACTATACCTACATTCTTACTCCCCTTATGAAAACCTTGGGGGTGATGGTGTGTGTGTGATGGTATATGTGGTATGTGTGTGTATGTGTGTGTAGGGATATTGTAACTGCAAGCCAAGCTTCAGGAAAAGTTGTGCATTATATACACAATATGTTTACTATACACACAGGAAAATGTGTGTATACCTTCTACAACTATCACACATGTATGTATTATGACATACACATAAAAAGAGAAGTAATGACTTTCTGAAATGCTGAAAGCTATTCTGGCTATCTCAACAGCAGATAATAAACTGGCAGAAAGAAAAGTATGTCAGAAAAAGCACAGGATTAAATCAGCAGTTGCAGGTTTCAGACTAAACTCAAAGGTTTTCCAGAACTTGGTATTTGGCAAATCAGTGTCCTTCTCAAATGATCACTTCCACATAAAGCTACTGAGAAAACAATGTACATGCAGATATTGTCCCTTTGTATTGCATATGAAATCTATAAATAAACCGGCTGGCTAGCAATGAAGAAAATGCTTTCCATGAGGGTAAAGTTAGCTCAATGAGGAAGTGTCAACGTGTGGTCAGACAGGCAGATTGCTAGGAAACAAAGAATCTCAAAGGAAATGGAAGAAGGTGATCTTTTCCTACCAAAACATCAGAAGAAGAACAGGAAGAGAATCACCCTACATGTGTTGAACATCATCTATGTACCAGATTCAGTGAGAGAGAGAGAGAGAGACAGAGAGAGAGAGAGAGAGAATTTGTTTTCTTTTTCTTTTTTTAAAGTTCGGGGTATGCTGCATGTGACCTGCAGGTTTCAGACTCCGACAGCTGGTTGTCAAGTAGAAATGTCCACCATGTAGGGTAGAATGGAGTGCCTGGCCCACCTCCCCCATGTTATAATATTTAACATTTTAAGTTGGCTCCATCATCACAACGGAGTCCAGTGTCCATGTGGAGTGATATTTTATAATTCTCCAACACATGATAGAATGTGAAGCTGGCCGTTACATGAAATAAGCAATTTATATATTGTGAAAGACAAATGGTAGTTCAATTTGCTTTGTCAAAATAGCTTATTTTCATCTAGTGGAAACTGAACGAAAATTCAACTATGTGCACCAGTTTATCTAATGATCCACTACGAGAACACCAAATTGATCTCCGTCCATATGCATCTCTACCCTACCTTAGGCATTTCTCCAGAACCTCCTTCTGTGGATGCCAGGTGGTCTGAAAGTGGGGGGCCCAAGCAAGCCCCCACAGGACTTGGCAAGAGAGAAGCATGAGCATCATCAGATACTGTGAGACCTGACAAAAGAAGGCTCTGTCTGTGTTTTCACGGGGATGAAGGGAAAGATGCAAGACTGAATAGGGGATCGAAATGCATGAAAATATGGGCTTGTCTTATCTGACGTCCACCAGTAACCGAAAAGTCTGTCGCACATGACTTAGTTATTTTCAGTTAATATAACTAAGTTTTAAGAGTGTTTTCAAATTATGTGAGTGAGGGAATTCCGTTTTCATTTTGCTCTCATTTCTGTAACATCAGAGCCTCTGGGTTAATAGTCAGAGGGAAGTTTATGAAACATAAGATAGTATTTGATGAATGAACTTCAGTCTTCTCATTTTGTAAATTAATATTGCCCTTTTTAAAATTCCCTATCAAATATTCTATGTGGCTCACAAAAGTTAATTTATGTAAAAATATTTTTTAAATAGTAAAATATTATGAAAGCACAAATGCGTGTCCTTCTCATTTTCTCATTATTATTGCCAATATTGTTTCAGCATGAATTTAAATTCTATCCAAAGGCTCTAGTGTTGATATTATTAAGAGAGAAAGCGGTGGAATAGGAACCTTGTGAAATAATAACATGAAATAAACAAAGGCTTTATGTCATCCTTCAGTTTTTTTCTTCATTCAAAGCTCTTAAAGAAGAAACACAAATGTAGGGTTTTCTTGCTGTACAGGTGGATGTGTACTCTCCTAGACAACTCTGGTACTTCTTTCGCATTATGTTCAGACGTCTGGAATAGGATTCAGGTAACCATTTTTGGATGCTGAGATTTCTGCTAAATTTATGCAGCTCTGATGGGTTTCAAAGGTAACTAAAAGTTGACAACTCAAGTTTAAAGATTCTAGATATGAAGATACTAGTAATATCTCGAAACAGTCATTGAGGAAATGTGAAACAAGGCCAAGATTAAATCTATCCCTCCATGAAGCGAGATCTACCTCCCCGTGGCTAGTTCTTTTTACCTTTCACAGAACATTATTGCAAAGATGTTTTAAAAATAAAATTATGGGAAAAGGATAACAAAATTTAGTTTGCAACTATGAAATAAAGCAAAAGAAAAACAAAATCGCTTTGAGACTGTAGACTTCATTTTTCATGTCTGTGGAACGGTGAGGAGCGTGCACTAGACGGCGATCTAACATCCATTTTAACTCTAACATTTTAAGGTTAAATGGAATTTAACTACTTTCCTGTTTTTACTCATCTTCGTGGAAAAATGATTGTTGAATGTTTCCCTTATACATAAAATCAATAATGATCTACCAATGCTTACTCCCCAATGATAATAACAGCAAAAATAGAGCACTCACCATGTTCCAAGAAGTAAGCAGTTCAAATTTAACAGATAAGAAAGTGAATCTATGTCTCTAACCCTTCCAGTCCCAACAGCCAATGGTGTGACAAATCGCTAAGTACTTGAGTGGATGTGTGGACATAAGTGTCCATGTGCGTGTGTGTGCAAAGATGACAATAGAAGGTTTGCCTCAGCAAATTATTTGAAAGATCGTTATGTGACATATTACTAATCTCTCCTCAACTATATATGTGCTGTTTTCAATCATACTATATCTTTTGAAATGTTCTTTTGCTAAATTAGGGTTGAAATAATGCTCCATCAGAACCGTGTGAACATATTACCTGATATATAGAAAACAACACAATTATTCTTCTCAGAAAAATGCAGGAAGATAGTTGAACTACTTTTACACATGGAAGCCATAAAGCAATATCCTGAAAGTTATTTATTCACAACATTCTTCAATAGAGAATCCTTTCAGACCTACCATCTAATTTTAGAAAACAAAATTCTCATATGGACACCTAAATAATTTTATTAAATGCTGAGACTAGAAAAATCTTTTAGAGTCAGGTGAAATTTCATGACATGATTCTGCTTCAGCTAGGATATGAAGCAAATAAGAGAAAAATCACTATTTTTCAAACACTTTATCAAAAATAATGTGTGAAACACACACACAAAAGGTTCACGAAGGCACACCTTGAATACCAGCCTGCATTACAAGACACAGTGAAGCAATACTAATAACACCCATTTTTTTTAGCTCAAGAGTGCTTCTGGCACTTGAAGAAATTATAATTATTTTGAGGCCACTATAAAGTTTCATAAATCATAGCTCCACTTCTGTGAAAAAATTACTTTACTTTCCTAATTTGCTCTCATAAAGCCTTTATTAAAATCTCTAAGTTTTAGCCACATTGAAGACAACCAATTTTCATATGCTTGCACAGAAAGTGAGGACTGGGTTCAAGTATAGGTCCATTCCTGACCTCTCTCATTCAATAATCATTATGGCATAGTTTGCATTAGGGTGTGCCTTCAAATGCCTCAATTGCACCACTTTAATATCTCATTGAATGCCAAGGGACACGAGTCTGACGCTTTAGCCTGTCTGAGTCAGAGGTATTGTCAAGGTGGTCCCTATGGCTTTGCTCAGTTCTCCTGAATCTGCTCCCTCAAACCCACTCCTGAGTTGCTACATAGCGTCACCATGCCATGTCTGTTGAATAGAAGGTACCAGAGAGAATAGAAATGTAGTCTTCTCTGGTTCCACTTGCCTTTCTCATAGGATTCCTGTGAGATGTGTCTGCTTGACTCCATTTGTTGGTCACTTTCCAAAGAAAGTGAGACAGTGTTCCAGGAGAGATAATGAGGTCACAATAAATGTCTCCTGTCCTGCCTGCAAGAAGCTACAGTTCTCCCCTATATTTCAGGAATGAATTGAGCACAATTAGATGAAAACACATCTTATGGATCAGGCCCTTGGAAAATAAGCCATCTCCCTCTATGAATAAACATCTGTCACCTTTAGCATCCAACAACTGTGTCTTCACTGATTTTAATTTGTTCTACTTTCAACCAGTGGAGCTTCATTCGTTCCACAAGTAAACATCCTTAGCATATGTGGCTTACATTGGTGTTACTCTCTCTCATTATCCATTTTCCAGATATTGTTTTAGACATGTATGGGAAAGCTCTGACAAGTAAAGGTGGGTTTTCTAGCGGGGAAGATGCTCTCCATTTTGGTTTGTTTTGCTCCCACATCTCCTGAAGCATATGCTCCTTAATTAAGTTCAATAACTAATTTATTTAGCTATTAACACTGCCAAGAAAAGCATTGTAAAAAACCAAAATAATTGCTTTTCATATACAAAATAAATGCTGCTAAAGCTACTGCCAACACCAGAAGCACCGGGATTGGAAATCATGAATGCACACGCACACACACACTTTCTGGTTTGTCAAACTAAAACATCACCTTGAGTAAATAGTCCATTAAAAGACATATTCACAGGGCAACAATTGAGCGATATCTTCTAACATTTCATGATACATTAAAAATACACAAAATTTGAATTTCAGCATCCATGAATCAGATTTTGTTGTAACCTAGCCACACTCATTCGTTATGTATTGTCTAAGGCTGCTTTCATGCTCTAACAGCCACACTGAAGAATCATAACAGAGACAACATGGCCCCCAAATATCTGGACTTTTAAATAAAAGTTTGCAGACTCGGTATAATCTATCTCCACTGCGATAGGCTTGTGAAATTATCGTCTAAACTGAAGTCTAGTTTAAAATCCAGTTACAAAGAACTTACTGCTCTTGGAGGGGTGTGTTTTAGCCTGACAGACTTTGCCTGGATCTTCAGTGGGAATCAAGTTTAAAAGAACACAAATGACACACAAAGTCTCCATTGCAGTTTTGGAAGATTTTCCTACTTTGTATCCCAATAGCATTTCAGTTGGCTTTGTCATATTCTTTATAATAATATTGTAGATAGGAAAAACATATTAGGGCACACTGAAGTCTTATCTGAATTCAAATGGCACAAGTCGGTAGAAAGAGCTAGGATGCAATGCCCTGTTGTAGAAACCAGAGAAATCATGTCAAGGTCTGTGCTCGCTGCCCTGTGTTGGGAAGCTATACTGTCCTGAGCGAATCATGAAATTGGATCAGACCTTAGTTTTGGGGGGTTTCTTTTTTCCCAAATACTAATTTAAAAGTTAGTTTAGTGTAGTAGTTTTCGACTATCTTGGAATGGAGGATGCCTTAGTCTAAGGAAGCGGATGCTCACTCTCTCTTCAGCCAGAATAGCTCTTTTTCTGATTCTCTAGACTGGAAGATACCTAACACAGGTTTTCATCTTATTATTATTCTCTGATTTCTAAGAAGTTGGCTTGTCTACAAGGAAGGAAAGATGAATGATTTTAAGAATTTGGTCTGACATCAGGAGATCTGTGTTCGAGTTTTAGCTTCACTCCTAACTAGCTTGTTTATCTTGAGTAAGATATATTTGGAGATCACAAAATAAAATGCTTAAAACAAGAATAGACATTCATGATTTTAAGTAGCTATACCCACCCGGAACCTCTCTAAACAGAAAACAAAGAAACTTTAAAGTTCTCTAATGTAGAATACAGCGCAAAACTACATAATGTTATCAATACTCTTTGCTGTTTGATTTTCTCATATACCTCTCTAAGACACTGTTCTTTTAAAATGTAACATTACTTGAGTATTTCCAGCTAAACACAGACACAAGAGCATATACTTTATCTTATGTAAGGGAATGAAAATGCAAGACTAAATTATAGGAAAAGGAAGTTTTGAAATAGAACCAAGAGAAATCCTTTTCTGTAAAACCAATCAAAGAGAAGATGACCTTGGCAATCTGCTCTCAGTTCTCTGGTGGAAAGGCAATGCTAGCTGGAGAAGAATGTCGTGTCAGTAGACAACTGCAGTGTCTTTTATTAGTATAAACTTCTCTCATATTTCCCGTAACACGTAACTCAATTCTCAGTGCCTAGTAGGTGTCTACTGTCAAGCCTGATTAGATTGAATTTTAGCAACTTTAAATGAAATTGAATCACACCAAAAGATGCTTTGACTTGTATTGTTCCACTTACAAAGTTCACACATGATTAGAAGGTAAAAGAAAATTAAGAAAAGTAAAGGAAACAAAGAATGATCAAGAAAGGGATAAAAATAAAGCAGGGCCACCAACGGATTTATACACAGGAAACACCCTAGAGAATGCTAAACATGGACCACTGATTTTACTTTAAGTTTTCTATAAGCTGACACGAAGAGAGAGAAAAGGAAAAAGATCAGTTATGAGATGATCCAAAATCCTCCAGGCAAAAACAAGTGACTCAGGAAAAGCAAACATTTGGATCATTGCCTATAAAAAGTATTAGAGAGAATCTTCTCATTTCTTCAACAGATAATTACTGAATGTGACCTCCATATAAGGCACTGTGCCAGGTAAAATGTATACAAAATATCAAAAATGCACAACGAATGCCCTTGATTATCTATCTCAGGATCTCTGAGGGGAATGCGGATGCACACTGCAAAGCACTGCCGTTACTACAAGAGTGCAATGAGGTCAGGACCATGAGGGAGAGAATCAGACGAGCCTGGAGAGGTCCGGGGGATACAGGATGAGGCTCACACCAGAGTCAGGGCCCAGAAGATGAGTGAGAGTTTACCAAAATCCACAAAAGATTCTTCAAGTAAAATTATGCCAATATCCATCATTATAAATTTAGCATTTATATTATTATTCCTTTCATATGACTCTATAGATGGTATGCTTTACATTTGGTTGTTTCTCACATATATTATAATATTTCCAATCTTGGTTTTTAAATGAAGAACTGGGTCCAGAAATATTTGAAGCAAACTTTAGGTGATAGAAATATAAAGGAGTCTACAGTTAAAAAAAAAACAGGCCAGCCAGGTGTTACAGGGGTTGAGCTCATGCTCTGCTTTGGCAGCCCAGGTTCACAGGTTCAGATACCAGTGTGGACCTAAAACCACTCGTTCAGCCATGCTGTGGCAGCATCCCATGTACAAAATGGAAGAAGATGGGCACACATGTTAAGTCAGAGCCAATCTTCCTCACACACAAAAATAATTAACTTAAAAACCAAGAAAAATGAAGCCTTTTTGATTGTTTCCTGGATGAAATATCTTCATGGTGTTTCTTTTTACAAAAAGGTACCTAAGTCACAAAAAGATTGGTGGTACCCATCCACAAAGATTTTAAAAGTTTCACAGTAAACAAGTGTGTGTGATAATCTGTCGCAGCCTCTTAAGTGAAATTTACACAAGGAGAACTGGCTTGACCTTTACTTTAGGAACGCTGTGACTTAAAATTCTGGCAAACCTACTCCTAGCTTGACTTCCATCGCCTCCCTTGACCCTCTTATTCTTCCAAGACACTGTTAAATCAACAAAATGTTTAATGAACCGACAGCCTCCCTCAGCTCCTCTGCACGTCTGTTCCTCTGATTCAGCCATAAAGCTTTCTTGATGTGATATCACGGTCACCGTTCTTTAACCAAACGGCGTCCTGGGAGAGCTCTGGGATTGCACCACATGCAGAGAATGTAACAACTTGAAACAGCAAAAACTCGACTCCTCATACAGGCCCAAATCTTACATTCTTGCTAATTCAGTTAGAAATTTTACACATGACTCATGAAATGCTCACATTATGCATAAATGGGGAAATGAAGTTTGAAGATAAGTGAAATTCAGTTTGGATCCAAAGGAAGAGCTTGCGAATGTGCCATTTTAGTATAATTTTTGCAGATAACCCCACTTTCCCTAGAGATCTAATTGAAGACTTTAATCAGAATGACTATAGAAAGGGCTTGTTTACTGACTAATCATCTTTGTGATTTTGGTATAGATCAGTATTTTTCTAAAACAATTTTTGAAGCAGTAGGAAGCTATTTTTCTAAGCCTTAGGCAGAAGCCTATGAACGTTATAGAACAGCACACAGTAAGATATGAGTGCCATTGTATTTTACATTTTCCTTAAAGCATCTTTTTTGGTAAACAGAGGAAATATTATCACCTCTTGAATCATAAGGAAAAGGTAGATTTAGACATAGTGATTTGTCTAAGGTTACAAGGTTAGAAAATGGGAAACTGTAACCAGAATCCACCTCTTTTACCATGTCAACAGCCTTCATACTGTATTCCATGCTTTCTTCCAATAAATGACATGGGAAAAATAATCTCAGCAAACTCTTATTTCTCCCCAAAATGTCACAGTTTCACAGCTTCAAATACTTAGAAGAATGATGAATTTTGAAATGGAGCAAAATGTATATCATACCTCTAAATAAAATGGTTAGTTTCAAGATAATTTAGTTTACATTTATCAAATACCCTAATGGACCTTTGGCACGTGGAGATCCTCATTTCTCCAAGTTTAAAATTAGAGTATTTTTAGGCCGTACATTTTGTTTTTGTATTTAAGTTACTTTTTAACTATGTGAGTTTACCTTTAAGAGAAGTCAGGGAACCAAAAATACTGACATTAGAGAAAAGGTTGAGATCTGACCTTTGTAATGCCAAACTTTAACAAATGTATGCTGTAGACATAAGGGATGCAAAGTAATAGCTTTGGTCCCTTCACTCTGGACTCTTGCCTTTTCTTTGACTATGGAGGCTTACTTTTAGCTTATTTCCAATAAGACTCTCTGAAAGCTGAAACATGACACACGAGCAGCTATTTGGTGCTAAGTGTGATGCATCTCAAATTTTAGTCCTTATGAAATATTGATGTCCTTCCATCTTGCCGCAGATCCCCTCCATCATTGCTGCCTTTCTCAGAGCTCTATTAATTGGAAATACTGCATTAGCCCTGTTCAGGAGCCGGCTTGAAGCGCATGTCTGTGTATCCACAGCCTGGAAGCCTCATTAAAAGGGATGCCTTCCTGGCTGACAGTGCCCTCAACCTAGTTTAGGTCTATCGGGCTGAACCCTGGAAGGGCACTTTAACTTCAAAAGCAAGAAATTGAAGAGGATCAAAATGGCATGATAAACGAAATGTAAAGCTTAGAATATGTTCAGATTTACTTCATCGATCCTACCTTGATTCAACAAATCATAGTGTACTCATTGTGTCCTGTGGACCAGAGCAGGTGCTGGACCACAAAGATCGGATCAGATCACTGCCGCCATGATCTCACACCCTGGGCCCGGGGAAGTGAACATATGTCTTCATTCCACATTTATTCAACTGATCCTTCAGCAGCTACTCTGTGGAAAATGCCTAGGCACTGGCTGAGGGAATGGAGAGGAGAATTAAGCAGTTAAACATAAAGGAGCACAGAGTCTGATGGAATTTATAAAATAGTAAAGCTAATAGGTAATTACTAACTGTTACAACAAAAGCATACTCTTATTTATTAGCAGTTGTGCCTGTCATCCGCTTTTGGAACTCTCCTTCTGTCCCTGAGCCTCTTTGTTTTCCCGAAATTGAATAATAGGTCACTGACTTCTGGTAGGTAGTCTTAAGTAATATAAGAATTTATCTGCACCCAATTATTTTAGCAGAAGGACTTTGCTTTCCTCAGACTTGGAGAAGCTGTCTGTCTGTCTGTCAGTTCCTATGTGTGCAAACGAGAAGTCTGCATGTTAAGCTGTGTAGTTCTACCAAGACTGACCTCCATGAGACACACTTGATTTCTCCAAGTCATCTGTTTTAGGTTTCTTCCTTTCATACAGTCTTTTCTTTAGTAGAAATCGCCAAAACAGAATTTTAACCCAGAATTTAACCCCAGAGAGGCATAAAGTAAACTTCTAGAAGGAGTTAACAAAATTTGCCAAGCCCAATCCTCACTCCAGTCCTCGCCCTCACTCTGCCAGCTCCCACAAGGGAATATTAGGAAATATCCCCTTTCCTAACAAGAGATTATTTTCTCCATGTTAAACGTTCACCAAGCTATAATAAAATACTAAATGGAAAGTTTCTGTATCTCATCATTTCTCTTGTCCTCCCCTCTATTTTCCTTCTCTCCCTATAGCTCATGTTTAATAGTTTTCATTATATGCCAGTTATTATATCAAATGTGTTAGGAAGAGTTACCTAAAACTTTCAAAATCATGGCTTCACAAATATTACTGTGCCCGATGTAGAGATTAGCAAATAAATTCAAAGACAATAAATAAATTGTGAAATTCACAAAAATAGAAAGCGGTGAGTCATTGCCTTTAAATGCATGTTTTGTGTGAAAATCCCGAGGGAGTCTTCATTCTGGGGTGAGAGAGGGGGTAGGTTCTGGTTTACAGGAAAGATTTCCTAGGGTGGATGTTTCCTAAGACTCTTGAGTCTTTAGGAGGAATTAGCCAGCCATGGAGGAGAAAAAAGACGTTCTAGGTTGAATAAGACCCACTTGAGATGATGAAATTACCACTCATTTTGTGCTCTTGGGATCCAGGGTCCAAGGAGGGGCAGAGCAGATGAGAGGCCAGAGAGGGAGGAGAGAGGACCTCTGTGATACTAGGTGACAGAGCCCTTATGCAAACCATACAAATGGAAGTATAAACACGTTAGCATTCAAAGTAACATTCATTTTATGTGACAAAAGATAATTATTCACAAAGATAAGACAGTGGCTTGAAACATGAATATGGAAGTAATACAAATGCAGACAATTTAAGTTCAGTCTGTCACTGTGTGGCTGTAATTATTCAGTTTTACCTACCCTGTGCTCTTCCACTACTGAGATACCTTCTACTGGACCATGGAATGAGGTGGCATTTGGCCTTCAGTTAGAATCAAGGCATCGTTCTCCTATTGAGCCCACTTTGTTTTTTATTTGTTGTTAATGTTGTTGAGTGGATTCTGACTCCTAGGGACCCTGTGGACAGCAGAGTAGAGCTCTGCCCGGTCTTTTTAAACCATCTTCTCCCCTTCTGGTGCTTTGTCAGACAACACTCTGCTGCCATTCACAAGGTTTTCGTGGCCAATTTTTTCAGAAGTAGGTGGCCAGGTCCTTCATCTTAGTCTGTCTTAGTCTGGAAGCTCTGCTGAAAGCTGCCCTGTTGTTTCTTATAGCATTGAAAGAAATAAAGCAGCCCCTCTTGGAGCCAATGAAATTGTGAATGCCAAAACAAGGATGTGAAATCAATCGACCTCACATGATTATGAGGGACTTTCCAGAAGATTTAGAAAATTATTTTTCAGACCACCATCTAAATTAAAATTCAATATTAAGAACTCTGTCAGATAATCCACAAAACACCAATTAATACGTCTGTAGATCCATAGGGCATAAAGAACATTGCTAAAAATGTTTTTTTTAATTGAAAAAATAGAAAATATTACCCCAAATATATTCCTAGTCACTTCAAGTCTCAAGAAACAGAATTTGCCACCTGGAAATGACTACAGAAGTCACCTATGTAATACCCTTATTGTGCACGTAAATAACAAAGGTTTAGAAACGTTGTTTGTCCAGAGTGACACAGATAGGAAATTATTCAAGTTACAATTTTTCTATAAAAACCATTAATAATAGCTTATAAATTCCAAGTTTTACTTTCAAGAGTAAAAATATGACACTTTAGTCCTGAGGTTTATTTAACAGTCCATTTTGGTAGGAACCATGGACAGATCCGCTGTATTGAAATGTGGATGTGCCTGATGTGGTCAATTTCAAAATGATTAAAATGAGTCTTAACTTCCATGAGATTGTACTTATTTCTCTTTGTTTTGCGTTGCTACTCTACCATAACTACCTCAGACGTGTCAAGAAAGAACTAGGCAAAATATTTAACAATCTGTGATGAGTTATACAGTAAATTATGGTGAATGCTAGCAAGTATGTGGATACATTAAGGCCACTAATAAATTTCTTGAGGATGTTATTTCCCGAGTCATACTAGATTATATTAACAATAAAAGAACAGATATTGTCAACTTCGGGTAAATTTTATGTGAAATAACATCACCTTGAGTTGTTTTAGATTCTCGGACTGACAAAGGTCAAATGCAACTACTGCCTATGAAATCTTGATATAAAATCTGACCCTTCCTAGGAAAGCTAACAGATCATGAATAAAAACTGTAGAAGAATGCTCTGAAATGCATCAACTGATCCATTAGAAAGCAAAGACATGCTCAGATGGAGTCTGCTAATGTGGAAGTGTTTTTAACAACTTAAGACACTTTTCCTTTTTTGGGAAACATTGTCCTATGAGATACATAGACTTTACATGTTGAAACTTGTTCTCAAGTCTAGAAGTAAAGAAGGAAGGAAGGGGAACACTTGAGCTGAATGAACCAAAGGAGAAAAAATGTAAACATTCTTCTGGAGTGTGTTACATTCTGGAAAAGGGCAAGGAAGCTGTATCTTGATGCTGGATAAACACCTAAAACTGATGTCAAACTACTCATATTTGTTTTCTCTCCAAATTCAAAATCAGACATAAAAAAGTATTTTCTTAGTGAACTGTGCTTTTTGTTGGGGCTCAGAGATATCTTTTTTGCCCTTCATGCAGCAAATTTGACTGACTTATTTGCTGGCATATAAATGGTTCTATCATTAAAACCACTGTTTCTCTCCTCAGTGACCCACACTTAATTACGGCTCATCTGGTTACAGCAACAGTGCCAGGGAAAAGAGCGTGTTCAGCAAGCTGTTTTTACACAATGTTCATTTGAGGTATATTAGGACACTTCATCAGCCCTCCATGATGATACATTGTTTCACTTTTTCCTAACACCTGCATGGTTGTTCAGCACATTCTTTAGGCTGTTTCCTGCAATGCCAGTATCTATGCGTCTATATATTATTACACGGTAACATTGCTCCCTGTTGTTATTAACTCACCTGAAAGTGCATTTTAAAAAATTTAAATAGAAACATGATGGCAAAGTTCCAGACAGCATGGCTACAACCAAATCTTCAAAGCTGACCATCCCAAAGCTACAACCTTCCTATGTGACCAACAACCTTCTAGAGCAAGCTTTTTATATTCAAAAGTAGTGAACAATGGAGTATTAAGGTGATGGAACGTTTCAACAATTTAATCTCTTTTTGGGGCTGGAAAATCCATTCTAATATTCACTAAGCTGTCATTTTCTAACCATTAAAATATGCAGTCTCCCAATAGAACAACTGAAATGATGTGCTACAGGAGAAACCAAACATCTGCTTTAGCTAAAATTACAATACATGACTTTGAATGTCAGAGAGGAAATCAGTCACGAATGTCGAATCACTGAATGCTGTAGGACAAAGTTGGTGGCTGCATTAGCAGAACACGTGGAGACCAGACTTCACCATGACTCGCCTCACCACCTTCTTGAACACAGGAGAGCCATGTCTACTCAAAAAAAATCAGCATTTGTTTAGAATTGTCACTTTTAGAAACGGTTTTGGATCTTATCCTTATATTCCTGTTAGAGATCAAAACGTGAAAACACAACGTGTTTACCTAACTTGACTAGTATCATGTCACCTGGTGTCTGAGTTCCGACTAGAAGCCAGGTCAGCGAGAACATATAAGAGAAGAACATGTACCCCATGAGTTCCTCTTTGTTGAGGAAATCATATGTGTGTGTGTATATGTATTTGATTATTTTTATTTTTATTTTTATTTTTATTTATTCATTTATTTATTTTGGTGAGGAGGATTAGTCCTGAGCTAACTACTGCCAATCCTCTTTTTGCTGAGGAAGACTGGCCCTGAGCTAACATCCATGCCTATCTTCCTCTACTGTATACGTGGGACGCCTACCACAGCATGATTTTTGCCAAGCGGTGCCATGTCCACAGCTGGGATCCGAACTGGCAAACCCCGGCCACTGAAAGGCGGAACGTGTGAACTTAACGGCCCCTGATTATTTTTAAATTGAAGACACAATAATTCCACCAAAATCCATATTTAGATATTTTGGAGACTCCATAACAAACTGATTTTCACATATATAAACATAGGTCTCTACACAAATGACGTATTAATGATACTCTAATCACAAAAGTAGTAAATTCAATGTAACTTTTTCATATGTTTGCATATGGGAAACTATAAAAGGAACTGCAACGCATTTTCATTAAAAGTGAAGTGAATGGAAGGGATCATTCAATAATTTAGTAAAACAGAGTCTCAATAGAAATAATTTTTTAAAAAAGTGAGATCCATTAGTGTTTGAAGAGAAAAACAAGTGTTATAAACATTCCATACCGGAGTCACCTGAGAAAGGCAAAGATGCTTTAAAACCTTCATGGTTACACAAGTTTCTCATCAAATTGATTCCAGGTTTCAGGTCTAGCAACGTATCTTCAGTCATTGTCCCCATGCATCCACGCTCCAGTGTGTTTCTCCAGGGTGGTTCGCGGGCAACCTACGTAGTACTATGTAGTGAAGCAAAGGCAGTGAAGATTTCTAAATTCCAAGCCTCTTTCTAAAGCAGAGTCTTTGAGGAAGGGAACCTGGAATCGCCTTTTGTAAGAAACACCTCAGGCAAGTCTTATGATTCGAATCGCCTGTTTTATAACTTTCTTTTCCTTTTTGTGGGTGCTATTCCTTTATCTCTTTGAGCATCTTATGTATGCTTATTTTAAAGTCCTTTTCAGTTTATTCTTATATCTGCCGCTATGTTGGATGTTTTCATTGTGTTTGTTTTATTCATATGTTTTGAAAAATTAGTTTGCAAGCTAACTTACAGTGGCAGTCTCTTGCTTGTGTTTTTTCTCCTCACCATGCTCCCCCTGTGGTATCTGGTGCCTTGGTCCAGCCCTGACCCATGTGGGAATGGAGCCAGCTCCTTGTTGCATAACTACTTCTGCTCCTTCCTGTAAAATCCAGGTGTTGAAACTGTAATTAATTTAGCCCTTAAGTCTGAGTAAACATATTATTTTTTTATTTCAAAGTATGAATTATAAGGAGTAATTGAAAGACTTGGAAAGTCAAAAAATATGAATTTCTGGTGACAGAAAATTCTTACATTGTATGTGGTGATGAAAGGTGATTTCCCAAAAGGAAGGGCAATACTGTGGTTAAAACCCTGCCAGGGGTAGTCAAAAACCGACACTCAGCTCAATGTGTATCGTATATAGGATTGGGTGTATACATTCTCATTCATGTAATGGCATCTTCTTTCTAAGTGGTTAGATGTTTTCAACTGAAAGATCCCATTACAGTATCAGAATTGAAGGAATCTAGGGCTGCAAATAACTTCGTAGAGCTCATCCGGCCATTTTCCTCTAGAAACTCCTCTGATATTATGATAGCTGTCAAACCCACTCACAGAGTAGCAGAACTGAGCCCACTGCATTTCATCAAGTAATCGAATTATTTGCACTAATTCTAAGGCCTAGAATAGTAAGAATTTGTATTTTGTCAAACTCAAGATATTTCTCTTTCACCATCTCCCTCCTCCAACATAGTATTACTTTATCAAAGGCCACTCTGCACTGTCATCTCTAAAAAAAAGTGGAAAACATGCAACTGGAAAAGAAAATCTGTAAACCAGCATGGTCTGCATAACTTTAGTGTCCTTGGATTTAAAAAGAAACAGTAAGCTCATTCAAATAAATAGCAGATACACTGAGTTAAATAGAACTTGACTTTTTCCCCTGTAACACCCTTCAGAAATGTTTCACAATCAATTGAGGTCAAGAGATAATCAGGTCCAATTTTTTAGGCTGTGTATTAAAAAATAAAAGAAAAGATGAAGAGGAGGTTGAAAAGAGAGAGGAGCCGAAATATCAAAATTGTGTTACAAAACAGAAAGGTGTGATGAATGCAGCTTAAGTATTTATCATATTTGAATAGAAAATAATAGTGAATATAATTGTGATATTCATAAAGTTTAGATAATACATTTGAGAATTAGTTAATAGCTGCTACTACTAGTATAATGCACAGATGGGACTCAAGTTTAAGACGCAATCAATATCTTCTTTTACCCCTTCTCATAGGATTACTGTCCCAAGAAACTCATTATATCTGGTGTTTTATTTACATATATGTGTATATATACTTATGTATATGTTGCACATATATTACACATTATATAAATATAATATATTCTATTTATAATAGAATATGTTATATCATAGCATAGAATATATAAATAGAAAATAAACATATAAATTCAATCAAATTCAAGATATTCTCAATATTCCCAGGCATGTGAAATGAAAACCTTTACTGCATTCAGGGATGGATGTTTTCTGGCAGATCATCGCAGAGTTTAAAGCACCAAATAAATGTCTCTGTGGATCTTACTGAACTTTTGCTATAATCAGTGGTCACAACGTGCAGCTGTGGGCCAGATCTAGCTAACCTAATTTTGTAAGGCTCATGAGCTAAGAATGATTTTATGTTTTCAAACGATTGAAAAGAAAAGGAAGATTATTTCATGACACTTAGAAAATGCATGAAATTCGAATGTCAGTGTCCATACACACAGGTTAGCGGGAGCAGAGCCACACCCGTTCGTTTGTGTGTTGTCTGTGGCTGCGTCTGCACCACCAGCAGAGTTGAGTAGATGTAAAGGCGACTGTCCGGCCCACCAAACCTGAAATATTTCCTGTCGGCCCTTTAAGGAAAAAGTTTGGTGGAAAGAATAGACTAACAGCACATAAAATCACTATGCAATAATTTATGAATTCCTTTTATTGCTGACTTGTTTTCTTCTTACATACTCTTTCTAGTTATGAGGAATCAGATATTTGTAGCATAATCATTAAAATAATTCTCAAGGTAAGTGTATGTGACTTCAAGAAGCAATTAAGTTGCAATGCAGCTTTGTTAGCCAAGCTGAGAGTAAACAAATTATAAATCAAATCATAGTGCCTTTATTTCAATGCAGCAAGGATTTTTAAACATAGTTTTTTACCAATGATCACAATAAATGTGAAAATACAAGACACTGAAAATTTTTTTCAAAATATATTATATTCAGCGCAATCTTTCCACAATCTTTAATACATATATGTGCACACATACACACACATTCATTTATTTATACACACATATATACATTTCACAATTAATACAAGTAAAATAATGAAAGACTCACCAGTAAACATGGAATATTGATAAGTGCAGGGATACTGAGCTAGAAATTGAGAAACCAGAGTTGCAGGACCAGTTCAAAACAAACAAGCTGCTTGACCAACTTTCAACAATGTAACCAAAGCTCAATCTGAGTTTCATCATCTGTGAAAAGAAGGAAATCCCTCTGTCTGAGGTTCCTTTACTCCTTAAGAGTATTTAATCCAATAGATGGGTGCTGTGCATATGTGGTTAGAATGCTTCTGTCTATGCAAGATACAGTATTGTTATTTTACAGGGTCAGTATAGATGCTGTGTTTCTAACCACTAGAATTCTCAGCAGAGGTCATCAGTGGGGTTTGAAGTTACATCAGCACACTAACTAAACAAACTGTTTTGCTTTCTCCTGTTTTCTCTAGGAATTTAAAGCTAAACCATCCTTTAAAGAGAAGACAGAATCCCTCATCTTCCATAAAGAGATCCCTAGTCACAGTAGTAGGCAGAGGTGGCTCCCCCACCCCCTGACTTGAAGAGAGATCTAGAATCCTCTTGTGCTAGAAAGACGCTTGGTCTTTGGAAATAACATTGTAAAAGGGTGCATTAACTCAAGAATCAGTGAACTTGCTTTTAAGGCACAATCCCATGGACAATGTATGGGACTGTTTCTGAGTGTGAAACACTAGATTTCTTAGATTTCTAGGTTTTAGTATATTCTTCGGCAAATATGAATGGTGTGGCCTGGTCTACCTCCATATTCTTGTCTATTCCAAATGGTCTATGTCAACGAGAAGGTAAAAGATGCCTCGTAAGCACAAGTTTGCTGCAAATAACTCTCTCTCCAACCTTCTGAAGTAAGACTCCCTATAAATATATAGTTCAGGGACAGTAGACCAAAATCCTGAAAAACTCCCAAATTTTAATGGTAGGTTAAAACATCAACATTTGACAAAAGAATACCTCCCTACCTGAGACCTTCCATGTGGTTAGGATGTTTAATTAGGCAAATCCCATACATGTCTCCATTCTGGAGTCCCACGTCACTTACCTGTTAGCATCTTTGGTGAGTTCCTCTAGTCGTGAAGTGGGATCTTGGGTAAATTGCTTAACTTCTACATAAGCTTGATTTCCTCTTCTACAAACTACATGCACTTTGCAGGTTTGTGTGTGAGGATGACATGAGAGAATAGACTATATATCACAGTGACCGTCATCTAGTAAATAAATGTCATTTGTCACTATTGTGGCAAGTCAACTTTCCCATCTATTGTTGATCACCTGATGAAGCAGACATTGCCTCCCTGAATTCACTTTATTTAACGGTATTTCCAAAACATGTCCAATTCAATAGAAAGTACAAATTGGCCTTTGCTCAGTTGGCCTTTTATATTATGAACACCACTTCTCTACCCTAATGGTAAGTTACTGCAATGCTCTTCTATTAAAACAGTATCTTTAAAATTAAATAATTATACTTTATTAAATTCCATAAGATCTTGCTGTCACAAGCTCTTTTTCATTGCACTTACTTCCTGCTCCAATCTCCTGGTAATTAATCATACGTTTACTTGCAAAATTGATTGCCAAGCTTATGGTCACTTTTATTTTTAATATTGCTTAAGTGTTGACAGGTCTCCTTAAATTAGAATTAGGTTTCTGAGAGCAGATGAATATATTTTTTTGAATCATTCCATATCTTTCCTGGCATTTGAAGAGTATTTAGCAGACAGTGAATGTTCCATTAATATTTATTAAATGCATTTCTTGCAAAAATAAAATACTTCTTAAAATTAATGCTACAAAGGGAAGAAAAAGTGGAGTGTGTCTGACAGATATCTTCACATCCCATCTCTCCTACCACCAACCATGTGGTTAATGAAATAGCTACTGACTCTCTGAGCTCCAGCTTTGTCATTTGTAGACTGTGCAAAATAAGCACTACTTTAGAGAGCTGTGAGGTTTACATTAGAAAACATGTTTTCAGTGTAATATTTAAGTTATCCGAAAAAGCAAGAAGAAAAAAAGGCATAATTAGAAAAGAAATATTACTAAATGTCCAGAAATAATGCAAGATAAATAAACATATTTTTAAAATATTAGGTAATGATGGATCTGATGGCTGTGGTCCTCTGCAATTTTCAGTTGATTTGACATATTCTCATATACTGCTTATTCTGTGCCAGGCACTGCTTCTGAGCTCTTTCAAATATTAACTTATCTTATTGTGATTTTCATAAGAACCTGGTTGGATAGATACTATTATGTTTTGCATTCTTCAGATGAGGAAACGGAGGCCCAGGATGTTGGATGACTGTCCACGGTCACATAAACTAAAACAGTGATGGAATTCAAGCTTAAAACTTAGTTTCCTTATTCTGTGCTCCCAACTCGATGCTCTGCTACCTCAGAGTGTCCTTTTCCTTAAAAAAGTTTTCATCTAGAAGAATAAGACAGAATAAGCCAAAGATCTGAAATACGGTCCACAAGGAACTTATAAAGACAATCAGAGATAATTTAATTGAAATCAAAAATGAGAACCAGATTAAAATTCCAAGGAGAACTTTATAAAAATGGAATTATGACAGAAGATAATTCAATTTAAATGAGTACAGTGAAGAAAAAGTCCATTAAGTCTGTATCTTTTAAAGGATATTAGGGGATTTAATAAATAGTTTCAATGGGGCCAGGCAGGTGAAGGCTAGATTGCAGAATTTCAAATGGCGAATTAAGCAGAAAACGAAGGAGAAGTGATGACTGGATCATTTCCTTAAGGAAATGAGCCATACTACCGATGAAGACTTGCCTTTCAGGTGAGACAGCGTATTTTAGTCAGAGAAGACGCAGGAGGCTCATTTTTCCGATAAGGCCAGTTGGCCCTGGCTGTTTAACTGAATGTCCAGCCCTGCGGTTTTCATCCATCTGCTTCAAATGCCCCTCCCCTTGGGATCTGCTCAGCAGAGCCATGGTCCACAGTCACCGAGGCCAAAAGGTTAGGCTCAACATTGGACAAGAGGAGTTTTTTTTAAAGGACTCTAGCCAATAACATTACTATTTATCTCAGACTATTCTGTTTTTATTTGTAAAATAGAGAGAACAATATCTTTAGTTCATTGTGAAAGAAGATGATAAACCCATGTACAGAGTAAGTGCTGGATAAATTTCTTTTTATGTTATGATTAGCTTGCTGCCCTCTCCACCCACTAAAAAAAAAGAAAAGAAAAAAGTAAAAGAAAACAAGTTATGGAATGGCTGATAGGCTGATAAGATCTTCAAAAGGAAAACACTTTTGTTACATAGTTTTGTAACTAGTTTTCCTTTATTGAGGACTGTAGTCTTTTCATTTGAAAAAAAAAAAGCCATAAACATGTATTATCAATTGAAATAAATTAAATAAATATTTATGGACTTTTTAGTTAAATTTAAAAATGGAAGGAAATTGTTTTGCAATTTGATTTTATAACATGGGGTATTTCTCCCCTGCAAATATACTGGCATCAAGGCGAGTGAAGTCTATGGCTCATAACAGTTACAAAAATAGTTTTCAAATACTTAAATATAAAGGACTACTTCTGAAACTGTTAGAAGGGATGAGATCATATAATTTAACCCAAGCATCTAAAAATTACAGTTACCATCTCAGTAGCAAACTTTAAAAAGAATTATAATTTTAAATGTTTATTTGTCCTTTTACAGAAAGGAGAAAATTCCATTTTCTCCATACAGCAGCAGACTCGCAGTGAATCGTAGGATCAGTCTGTTTATTACAGTCTTTCTGAAGAACCGGTGAAACAGTTTCAAACAGAACAGAGGCACAAATAGAAATGCTCTCACTATATTTGATAGGTCTTTCAGGATGCCCCAAGTCACTGTTTTCAATCCCTTTTTTTATTCATTGTCACCCCCTGCAGGAACCTTTTTAGATTTTTTTTCCTTAATCACCCCCTATGAAA
The DNA here is from genome assembly GCF_021613505.1 of Equus quagga. Classification (NCBI taxonomy): domain Eukaryota; kingdom Metazoa; phylum Chordata; class Mammalia; order Perissodactyla; family Equidae; genus Equus; species Equus quagga. The sequence continues at coordinate 34,619,756 of NC_060288.1, read as the reverse complement.
TTTTAATGCCATCGCTATATAACATAACTGCTTATGATCAGCATGTGTATCTGTGCTTCTTTGCAAATTTTCTTCCAGCTTCAATGAGATATAGTTGATGTATAACTGTGTATCAGTTCAAGGTGTGTAACTTGGTGATTTCATACACTTACATATCGTGAAATGATTGCCACCAAAGCGAGCTAACACCTCCATCACGTCACACAATTACCATTTCTTTTTTGAGGTGAGAACATTTAAGATCCACTCTCTCAACAACTTTCAAGGAGGCAGTCCAGTATTGTATAGTCACCATGCCGTATGTCGATGAAAATAATCCATAACCAATCTATAAATGAAAATTTGGGTGAGTTTATTCTGAGCTGAAATCTGAGGACCATGGCCCGGGGCCTTTCTTCCTGAAGGAAGAAAGGGCACCAAGGAAGTGAGGTGTACAGAGTGGTTATATACCCCCAAGCAGGACGTTCCACATATGATTGAAATGTCCCTCCCACAATAGCCACAAGATTGCCCTGTCAGCACAGAGTTTGATGGACACAGCAGGTAGTGGGTCTGCTATCTAGGAGGGTGTAGCAGGAGGCAAGTCTATTGTCTGGAGTTTTTATTTGTCACGTACATGAGATCCCCAGGACGAATTCATCTTATAACTGGAATTTTGTTTCCTTTGACCAACATCTCCCTATTTCCCTTGTCAAATAAAAATGGCAAGTAATAGGATATATTGGAATATATGAGGAAGCCATTTTGGTGTAAACCTAATTCAGCCTGACCTTGTCTTTCCAAAAGGGGCTGATCGAGGTCGTTGAGCAGGCATTGTATATCTGCTTTAGAGATTCCCTATGGCAAGAGCAAAAGGCCCTTGAGATAAAGGTGCAACTTCCCTCCCCCTCCCAAAGTTGGCATCTCCTTAAGGATTAAGCATCTTTCCTTAGGCTAGAAACTGATTGCTGAGCTCACCTGTGACCACCCAGCTCCAGACAATAGACTTGCCTCCTGCTACACCCATGAAGATAGCAGACCCACTACCTGCTGTGTCCATCAAGCACTGTGCAGACAGGGCAATCTTGTGACTATTGTGGGAGGGACATTTCAATCATATGTAAAGCACCCTCCTTGGGGGTATATAACCATTCTGTACACCTCATTTCTTTGGTGCCCTTTCTTCCTTCGGGAAGAAAGGCCCCGGGCCATGGTCCTCAGATTTCAGCTCAGAATAAACTCACCCAAATTTTCATTTACAGATTGGTTATGGATTATTTTCATTGACACCCTCTATCCCAGCCCCTGGCAACCACCATTCTAGTCTCAGTTTCTACAAATTTAGCTGTTTTAGATTCCAGATGTATGTGAGATCATACAGCATTTGTTCTTCTCTGACTTATCTCACTTAGCTCTCAAGATCCATCCATATTGTCACAAATGGCAAGATTTCCCTCTTTCTCATGGCCGAATAATATTCCATTGTGTAAATAAATATATACCACATCTTTATTCATGCATCTGTTGAGGGACATTTAGGACGCTTCCACGTCTTGACTATTGTAATAATGCTGCAGTGGACATGGGAGTGCAGAGATCTCTCTGAGATCCTGTTTTCATTTCCTTTGGATATGTACCCAGGAGTGGGATTGCTAGATCACATGGTAGTCCCATTTTTAATTTTTTTGGAACCTCTATTCTGTTTTCCACAGTGGCAGAACCTATTTGCATTTCTACCAACAGTGCACAAGATTTGGCAGGAAAAAAAAATCTCACTTTTTTAAAGATAAAGCATAGATTCATATAAAAAAGGGGACCCTTGTATATCTGCACTTTATACATAACAACAGCAGCTTTTTTCCTGCCCTCCAGTATTCCATCCCTCCCTGACCTTGAGGTCTTATCATCCCCATCTTCTCCCTCCCTTCTTCCCTCTGATGGAGCTAAAAGACAGTTTTATTGTTTGCAAAACCTAATAAAGTAAAGAAATAACCTATTCCCTGCTAAAGCTACCTTTTCACAGAATCTGGGAGATGGTGTCTCTCTTGATAACTGCATTTCAAAGGGATGGCTCCCAGGTCCTTCAGAAAGACATTCCTTGGCAGTTAAACTGAAAGAGGCTTTAAAAAAGATTTACATCTCAAAGGGGCAGAGAAAGGATTTACAATCACAAGTTTATTCAAACTGAGGGGAACATTAAGGCCCTAGTGTTCTAATCCAATCCCTTAAAATAACCAGCAACCTTACCCAAGAAAATAATGGTCCCCTTCTTAGGTTTTGTTTACTATTATCATCATTAGCCTAGTTGATATAATAAGATATAATTTGCTTTTCATAATTTGTTCTTAAGTAATGCATTTTAAGTAATACAGTTACCTACCTTGCTCTCTAAAAGATTCTGTATTTTCTCAGCTTAAAAATATCCTGATAACAATGCAGTATAATGGAATGTCTCTGGCTAAAATAATTACCAAATGTGGAAACTGAATCAAGACACTTAACAAAAACATTTAGAGTGATTCAAAATGTTTAAATTTTACTTGAAAACACCTATGCTCTAATAGAACTCAGAAGAAATTTTACTAAATATATTCTCTTTCAATTGTGAGGATATTTTCCATTGTAATCAGCAGCTATGGAAAGCTAACAGAGAGAGCTCAAATATTTTGTAATGGCTTAAGGAAGAGAAAATGAACTTATACACAGAATATTCATATCTTTTTTTTTAATTTAGTAATTTTTGCTCAAAATAAACACCTTGTACCTAGTATATAGACAAAAAAATAAATAGATATTGCTAATACTTTACCCCATAAGTGCTAGAGATTTTAATTTGACTTCTTTAAAGAAAAGCTATAAATGCAAATAGATTTAGGATTACATTCAACTCTTGAAAATTGCACAGCTAATTGCAATGTCGAGATAATCAAAATCGTACATCAGTTTTTTCACATTTCTCTGCTTTTGGTTTTCTTTTTAAATTTTTAACTCTGCCTGGAAGGGTCTAAGCAAGAAGAAAAGATGAAAATTCTTGCATGCCCCTGAATCTCTCTCCAGCCAAAGCCACTGGCTTTAGAGGAGTCCACACAGCCTGGCATTCGAATGGAATTCCCTGTGAAATCAGACTTACTTATAATCTTGCATCCTTTGTGGAAGACATCAAGTAGATACACTAGTTTCTCTCTTTCTATTTGAATTGTTTAATCTGAACACTAATGAAGGGTGTGAACAGTTGCTTCTCATGGTTAAAACCTAAGGCAAATGGTTTTAACTCCCTCATTTGGCTCCTCCCTTGTGCCAGGGTGCTTCAGGCTAAGGTTTCAGATTTCAATCATTGACTCCAATGACCAAGATTGTTCTTGGAATCACACCCAGGTTTGTTTTTTTGTCTAGATTCTACCAAGGACATAGCCCTAAAAATCTATTTATGTGGTAGTTTTTATTTGGCATGCAAGTCTTTTCTCTTTGGAGTTTTAAATATGGGGTTTCAAGACAACTTTTTATTTATTCTGTTTTAAACATGTTTTTATTCTATCGAATAAAATTAAGCATTGGGTTTCTATGGAGGAAACAGGAGCAGGAGACATGTAGTTGGAAAAATTCAATAAACATAAGTCTCAAACATTTAGAAACGAGATGTTTCCTTGGGCAAGAACAGCATCATCGCAAGTTTAAGGCAATGCTGTTTTTCATTCAAGAATTGAAAGTATTGATTTCTCCTCTTCATAAACAAAGCATCTTATTGCTCAAATGAGTTTATTTTCTTTCTTATATCTTAAAGTTAACAAAATTACAACTGCATAATCTTCAAAATTGGGTATGTATGTGTGTGTGGGTATTTTTCAAAGGCCTTAAGTCTTTGTAGTTACGTATTAGGCAAATATTGGTTCTTAACTCACCTTGATGTACACCCAGGCAATTGTCCGGGAGGTAATCAAGGGCAGTGAGAACTTCAGAAGAGCCATGACAATGAAAAGTAATAGGGCCAAGGAGATAAAAATAAATTTTTGTGACAGAGATTCTATGACTGAAGAGAGAAGTTCCTACTCAGAGTTGGGCATTTGAATCCAGATTTGGAATGTGGCGCAAGTTATAGGTCATGGCGAGGTCTAGGGGGTGAGTGTGGAAGTGGCTGAGGTGTGGAAAAGAAGCCAGTTCTCATTTAATTCAAAGTCCATTTGCTGGAAATTAGCATTTTTCTAACTGATTTTCTCTAATCCTCTATAAATCTATAAAGAGACAATTATGTCTCAGTATTAGCCATTAAGGTATAATCTTATGCAGGAAAAAGTAAAACCTTGATTAAAGTAAAGATATATAACATCTGCTTTCCATTATTTGACTGATTCCATAGAATAAAGAATATCATGAGAATGGTCTCCAATGGCAATACAAGTGAAGCAAGAATGCTTAATGCTTTGCCTTCGATAAATTGTTTTCCTTTGCTGATCTCAAAAAGTAATCATTGTGTCTGTCTTTAACAATTATAGCTCTATGCAACGAATTAGGAAACTCAATTTATTGGCAAAGGATAAACAACACTTAAAAAAATTTCAATAGCCCACCTAGTGCCCAGATGTTGGTTTCACTCCCCAGTAAGGGAACCAGAGATGCTTGGAGAAATGGCTGATTGTAGAATTGGGGCAAGGCATACACGTGATGAGCCTGGAGCATTTATAGTGCTAGAAAGTAAGGAAGTGCTCAAAAACAGCAAAACGGAACCAAACCAGAAATGCATATTGATGAAGTATGTCAATCAACACAGGAGCCAACTGATACAGCTCCCAATGGCCTGAGTTGGAACAATTAGAGCAAAAAATAAAATTATATTGGGTTTTAATTCAAACTATGAGATAAATATCTTTGAGTCCATATTGGTAGAAATAAATAGATAGGGAGAAAAAGCAAATCTACAGTGCAGAAGAATACAAAATAATTTATGTACACACTCTGCCCTCGAGGAGATGGGGCATAACTACCCATCCCCTTAGGTGTGGGCTGTGCACAGCAATTTGCTTCCAAAGAGTGCAGTATGGAGAGAGGGAACAATAGAGGAACTTTACAGTGGAGAAACTTGACAGACGCTGGCCCAGCCACGCAATCAAGGTCGATATCAACAGGAATGTCAGACTGACAGAAGTAGCATGTGATATAATGGAAATGGCACTGTATCTCTGAGACTTTCCTCCCAAGAACACCCAACCCCAGACTATTCATAAGGAAAACATCAGAACAATCCCATTTGAGGGACATTGTACAAAATTCCCAACCAGTACTCCTCAAACTGTCAAGTCATTGAAACTAAGGAAAGTGTGAGGAACTATCACAACGAAGAGGAGACTAACGAGACAGGATGACTAATGTAATGTGGCATCCTGGACGAGATCCTGGGACAGAAAGAGGACGTGGGAGAAAAAGTAAGGGAAGCATGATATTTAGTTAATAATGCATCAATGTTGGTTTATTTAATTGCTAATGTAAGATGTTAATAATAGGAGAAAATGAATGAGGAGTATATGGGAACTCTGTATTATCTTTGCAATTTCTGTAAATCTAAAACTGCTCTAAAAAATAAAAGTTTATGTAAAAACTTTCAGAACTACTGCATTAGCCTATCCATTTCTATTAAGCACTCAACCTTTATCATTTAATTTTATCTTATTCAATTTTCCTATGTGCAAAAATGATTCATGAATATAGCAAAGATTTCTAAAAATATTATGGAACTATGATAGTTTAATGAAAGATTTCACTTTAATTAAATTAGAAGGAAAGTTCCTATCCTCTTTTTTCCCTGTAGGGAGGGAACATTATGTCATCTTATTGGCAAGATCGTCCTAGGGCATTCTTCCTCTTTCAAGAGTTTGTTGTAGTCGAGCAAACCTGGAAGATAGGACTGGCCAAAAGATAGTTCATTCATATGTGCATACAAATAGTTTTTTCTTTTGCATTAAATCTGAAGCTATTAATAAGGCATTAAGAAGGAAACTCTTTCTTTTTATGTTTATTTAGAAGACTTTAGTGTCTTTTCTGAACAGACTTGATAAATACTATTAAGGGAAAAGCCAACATACTATGATGAAAATCCAGAAGTCTTTCTCAGTAAAACGACATGACCAAATTGAGTGGAAACATGAATAATACAATCCAACATCAGTGCATATGCCATGGGATAGAAACACAGCTTTCACATCTGTCACTTTATTGACCCACTTGCTAGGCAAGTGTCTACTAATCCCACTTTTTTTGGGTCTCCCCGTAAGGTAAAGTATGGGGTTAGACAAGACAGAATTAACAGCAGTTCCCTCATCATCAGCACTGTCACAACATGTAAATGAACGGCATTTTCTAATTGAGAAGAAAAAAAAAAAAACAGATACATACCAAAAGATTAGAGTCAGAAATAATTAGTTTTTAGTGAGGCACAGTTAGGTTACAGGTACCAAAATATCAGGAAAAAAACCAACAAAAAAAGGTCCCTATGGGCTAATGTCACCTGAAAACTCTTGGTGGAGAAAATGGGAATTAATCTCTCTTGGAGAATACAAAGGAGATGGCTTGCCAGCTGGGACAACCAAGGTGAGAGTGACCTAGCAAGTCCAGAAAAAAGTGGGCGGGTCAGCCTGAGTCAAGCGACTCCTGCCACCAGGAAATAAGGAGACACATGTAAGAAACACACAGGAAACACGTAAAGAGAAGGTCTCGAAAGCAAAGTGAGAGAAGTTGGGTTTTACCTTAATGTTTTTTGAGTAGGAGGCTAGGTGATAAAGGCAATTTTTAGTGGAAAAAAATCGCTGCATTTCTCTCTAGGATGGAATAAGAGTGAGTAGGAAAGACTTCTAAGTGGTTCCTATCTGATCAATGACACCACGGACTAGGACGGCTGCTGAGGGAATAAGGGAAAGAGGCCTGTTTGAGGAAGATTTGGAGATGAGGGAGGGATACACAGAATGGAGCCGGAGGAAGAAATCAATGATGTGGCCCAGGTTCTCAGCCTGAGGATCTTGGAGAACCATGGGAAAACAGAGAGAGAGAGAGATTTGTGAGTATTCATAGCCTGTTGTAGATCGAAAAAGAGTCAAGAGTATTTCCAGGTATGTTCTTTTGTAGGTGTGATGACCAAAGTCAAAAATAATGGCCACAGATGGTGAAAATATGGTAATAGGAGGTAAGACTTGTATGAGTTGCCATAAAACTGTAGCTGTACTAAACAATAATTATACAATATTAGAGTCAAATAATGAAGAAAATGAGTATTCGGAGTTTTCAAGGACAAGTGTATGAGTTAGATATTTCAGATGGCCTTTTGAATATATAGAAAATGCAGTTATCTATACAGTGATTTGAGGAAAACACAGACAAGGGTTATCTCTCCAGAAGCATCATTCTCACTAGTCTACAGTGAGGGTGATCACACTATTCATCGTCCAAACAAAGACACTTGGAAGGAAAAGGGGGCACTGTTTTTAATTATTATTAATTATAATGGGGACAAACTTGTGCTGTCCCAGGGAACCAGACAGTGTCATCACCTCCTCCATAGTTCTAGAGTTCACCTCATAGAGTCTCTTTGATTGGAAAATTCCTGATACTATTAGGAAAGTTTTTATCCTAATATGTTTTAGCCAACATCTTGGTGGGACTAGAGTTCCAATTGGCAGCTTCCCAAGAGGATTTAGGGTCACTGGCTAAAAGCACATGGAACAGTGGCTGTGGGATAGGGAAGGGCTGATAGAAAGACAGGGAAGGCATGAGGGGAAGGGGCAGAGGAAGGCAGAGCACTGAAGACAAACTGGCAGCATTTTAATGGTCCAGGTCCCTTTCCCCTCTCCCTGCTCCCTGTCTTGGTTGCATTATCTCTGTTACTATTGTGATGGGAAATTTATGTGTCAACTTCACCAGGCTAAGGAACGTCCAGAGAGCTGGTAAACACTATTTCTTGGTGTGCCTAAGAAGGTGTCCCCAGAAGAGATAAGCATTTAAATCTGTGAACTGAGTAAACACAACCATCCTCAATGCAGGTGAGCATCATCCAATCTACTGAGGGTCTGAGTAGCACAAAAATACAGAGGAGGGTGAATTCATTTTCTCTGCTTGAGCTGAGGCATCCATCTTCTCTCCTGCCCTTGAACATCTGTGCTCCTGGTTCTTGGACCTTCAGGTTTGGACTGGAACTACCCCACCAGCCTTCGTGGCTTCTAGCTTGTATCAGATCATGGGACTTCTCAGCCTCTCTAATTGTATGAGCCAATTCCTGATAATAAATCTCTCTCTGTATGTGTCTACATATGTGCTATTGGTTCTGATTCTCTAGAGAACCCTGACTGAACAACTACATTCCTGAACTCTCCCCATTTTCCTGCAATTTTAACTGTTTAATGTTTTAAAATCAAAACAGCATTCACAGTTATCTGAGGAAAAGATATATGAAATGTGACTCTAAATGTCAACACAGCCAAATTAATGCCTTCTGGCCACTGCCACCACATTTGTCCCCTCCACTCTGCAGAAAGACTTGTTGGGTGGGCCGTGGGGCAGGCGTCCTGGACGCCTCGCCAATGCTGCTGATCCCACGGCTTCTGAGAGCAGGAGGATCGTCTGTGGTAGAAATTGCCTGCCTTCGAGTGTACTATCTGTTCTGAAGCTAGAGAATAAGATTTCCATAATTTAATATATCATAACTATGCAGAACTCAGATTATCAAAAGAAATGGAAATATGCCACAGAGTTTATGCTCTCAGATAAGGTGTACTTAATAATCATACCAAAAGAATTTATTTTCAGTGAGCTCTTTTTGTCAACGATCCATCTGTCACTGTTTCATGTTCGCACTATATGGACTGACACCCTTTTCTCTGGTGGTAAAAAAACAATGACCTGTGGCCATTACAGAAAATTTAGAAAAGAAGAAAATAAAAATTACCTATCACCCCACCTCTTTGAAATACCTACTATTAATGTCATTTAGAACCTCTACTGAGATGTTCTTACGTACATTTTTTTTTTAAGCTTCAAAATATTTTCTGCAAACTCTGTGGAAGGATCACTAAAAAAACCCCCCAAACATTTCTGTATGTGAATATATTATAATTTGCTCCATCATATATTTACTTTCACTTAATTTTACATATCTGCCTATTTGTTGTTGCTATCACATTATGTTAAATGGTCTTATAACTTTTAGGGCAAAGTTAAATAATGCTCACTTCTTTTCAGAAATGCTGCAACCATTTATACTCTCACCACTAACAATGTATAACAATCCTTGTATCTTTACACACTCCTTAGTATTAAATGTTAATTTTTAAATCTTTACAAATTTGATTATATTTTAACGTGCACTTCTTATTCACACATTTGACATATTTTTCAGTAAGTTTGATAAGCCGCTATGCCTTCTCTTATACGATTGGTATGTTGCTGTTTCTTACCCATCCAAGTGACTTCTTATTTGCAAGAGCTTGTATGTTATACATCTTTATAGTTACTTGACGTTGATTTTGTTAAGATTAACATGCTGCTGTATTGGACTTCTATATAACCGATTTAATGATCATTCTTTCATTCAACACACAGTTACTGAGTACCCACCAAGAGTGAGGAAGCGCCCCGAGTTAGAGAGACACAGTGATGAGTGGATGGACGTTATTCATTTCAGATCTCTCTCCTTTACCGTTAATTCTATTGCTTTTAAACATTGAATTTCTCTTCCTTCCAAATTTTGATGTAGAGTCATTTCTCCTTTATTTTGCACTTTTATGTTTTATTAGGATTTAATGCATGAAATTGGTTACATGTCTTTTGGAAAGGCTGAGAGAGCAAAGAGGAAGAGAATTAATCAGTCATTACAGAAAGCAGCTATCATCCCTGGGGCTGCGTGAACAAAAGAGAGGAGGTGGTGTTGCCAGAGCCTGTAGGTTCAGAGGAGAGGTTCTCTGAGTCGGGGCTGTGGGGGGAGGGGGAGGTCGGGCGGCTGGATGCATGGAGGAGAAAAATCTGTCTGTGTGGACCCCCTGAAGAGTACACCCCAGGGACCATCAAGGTGGGTGGAGAGCACAACTCACCTCAGCATTCTGATCTTAATTGTTTAGTTCTTTTTCTTTTCTTTTGGTAATAGTATCTAAACTGCTTTGAATCTATTTTGGTTTGCCATGTGAAGTGAGAGGTTAAACTTTTTTTTTTCTTGGGATGACTAACGAGTCAACTTGAGTACATGTTAAAAATACTCACAGATCACACTTGGACCCAGGAAACCTGCTATGGAATCAGAGCTGAGTCAGTAACAGTGTAGCAACTCTGGGGACAGACCAGATAAATTCTCAGTGCCTCGGTTTTATGATCTGTAAAGCCAGGAGCTTAATGAAACTATTTAGAAGGCTATTGTTTAGCTAAATATATACATTTTTTTCTACTAAGCTTTAAAAAAAATTCCATCTATTATGTAATTTTGACTGATAATGCTTCTCAGGCTGTCCATAATAACTATCACACTATTAGTAATAAAGTATAGTTTTGCACCTTTTAAGATCTATGTTTTATAAAATTGTGCATTTAGATGAATGGGCATTTTTGCCCTAATTAGTGCATTTCTAGAATTGTGGTTAGTGCCGAAATGAAGTAAATTAATTACTACATGAAAGACTTTGTACAGTACTGAAATAGAAAGGCACTCATGAATGACTCCTATAATATTGATTATTGGAAATGATGATGGGACTGTAGTGCTCTCAACAATATTTAAATACTTTTGTAATTCTCTTATTCATGTTCTCTCGAAACTATAGGAAAGTGTGACTCCCACTGTGCCTTCGATTATAAGCCCTGCAGGTGAAGTAGATGCAAAAATCCAGAAGCCCAGTTTATGGATGGCCTATGGTGGATATGTGTACATATTTTCACTGTTCACGTGTACTTTGGATACTGTGTCATTCTAACTAGCTTCCAACAGATTAACTGTGTTAAGGATTGATTATTGAGGTTTCAAAAAAATAATTTTTTGCTGTCCATTAACATTTGTAAATAGATTGTTCTAAAACCCTGATGCTATCTATGTAAGTCATGCAAAGCCACTGTTTACCTGCTATAAATTACTAAGAGTTAAATTAAGTATTAGACATTTAATTAACAGAGGTGTAATATAACCATGAGAAATTAGCTGCATCATTTGCATACAAGTTGATCTAAAACATAAGCGTAAGGGTGGTAGGATTTGGAGAATTTCCTGGGAGAATTATTCTCTATCTCTGTCTCACACACACATACTCACACATTCTCTTTCTCCTCATGTTTATCGGTAGCTACCATGGAACCGTTCCTTCTTTTAGCTTTACACTTGCTTTCAGTAAGTTTTAAATACTTTTGGTCAAAAAAACCAAAAATTTGAAGACAAATAGGATATGTAGACAATAGCAAAGTATCTCCCTCAAGATATTCATCAATTTAGCAAGGAAAAATTGCCATTTTACAGTGGAGAATCCTATACCGCCGTAACCAAGTAATTAATGTTAACATCATAAGTGAAAAGGCATGTTGAGATCACATACCCATGATTAGATGTGTTGAAAGAGTTCATCACTTTTGTGGTATTTTGGTCAAAAATATGCAACTTTAACAAGATCATTTTAAAATATCATACAGATCCACATTGAGAGACATTCTACAAAATAAGTGGTGAGTAATCTTTAAAATTGTCAAGGTCATGAAAGACAAGGAAAGACTGAGGAACCATCATATATTGGAGGAGACCAAGGGGACATGATGACCTATTATAATGTGGGACCCTGGATAGAATCCTGGAACAGAAAAGTGACAGTGGAACAACTGGTGAAACCTCAATATTTAGTAAATAACATTGTGGAAACATTAATGTTATCATTTTAATAATAAGAATAATTTGGTTAAGTAAGATGTTAACTTTGGAAGGAAGCTAAATGAAGGTTAGATGGGATGTTTCAAAATAAAAACCATACAAGCATATGCATGCTAAGCCCTGAGATGTGTGAAGCTTCAGTAAAAATGAGTTTGCTGGAGCTTTTCTGAAATCAGTGTTTACCGGGAAAGAGGATGATGAACCAGAGGTGGCAGGAGATATGATGAGTGAGTAAAAGTCTATACTAAGAAAGCAGGTCCGGGTCCTCAAGACAAAATGCCAACTATTCTGTATGACGTAAGCATCGTTTGCCGTGGGAGTTATCCTTACTAGGATACAATGAAGTTTAAATGCATCTGTGCTGACTGAACTGATGTTCCACACTGAAGCCAACTTTGCAAACACTGGGCAGCACATTTGCTTTTGGAAGGGGAGAAGAGTCACTGCTTTGCTGGAGACAACGGGAATAACATGAGCATTGTGAAGAGGATGGTTACACTGAGTCTGGGTGACCCGAAGAATACAATAAATATCCATGAATTCATGTGGATATAAATAAGTGACTGGAGAAAATAAATAAATGGGAGGGAAGAGAGGAATCACCTGTGGAGAAGCCTTCTACATAATTTATAGATACGCTGTCCCAGACGTGCAGCATAATTCTTCACTCTATGGCTGCTCATAGGAACTTCCTTACAAAGACCACAGATTAGAAAGGCAAAAAAGAGGAACTTCATAGTGGAGAAACCTGACACACACCACCTCAGGCAGGTGATCGAGATCAATATCAACAGTGGCAAGTCCTGTTGGTTTTAGGTACCCTTGATATGATGTGATGAGAGGGGTACTTTACCTTGGTGGTCTTCTTCCCCAAAACCTATAACCCCAGCATAATCATGAAAAAAAATCAGACAAATCACAGTTGAGGGACGTTCTATAAAATACTGACAAGTACTCTTCAAAACCATCCAGGTCACCAAAAAAAGGCCAAAGAACTATGACAGTCACAAAGAATCTAAGGAGATATGACAACTAAATGGAATGTGATAACCCAGAAAGGATCTTGGAACAGAATGAAATTATTAGGTAAAAACTAAGGAAATTAGATCACATATAGAATTTAGTTAATAATAATAATGTATCCACATTGGTTTACGAATTGTGACAAATGTACCATAGTAATGTGAGATGTAATCATACAGGACACTGAGTATAAGATACATGGGAACTGTCCATACTAGCTTCACACTTTTGCAAAAGTTCTAAAATAAAAGGTATATTTAAAAAAAACCTAAATTTGAGGAGCAAGTCGCATTGATTTAAAATGTTACTATATACTCAATATGCTATTGTTTTATTATTATGTTAATATAGTATTCGTGTATTGTTTTTTATGTAATTAAACTAGTACACAACTGATAACCAATGGTTAAGTAGTACTTGAGTATTTGGGGTTATAAAATTTCATGACTTAAGGGTAAAATAGTTGATTTTATTGTTAATATTTATCCAGCTTTCTGAGATATTGATAAACATTGGAGCTTAGATTTAAAAATCTGTTTCAGGGACCGGCCTGGTGGCACAGCAGTTAAATTTGCACATTCCACTTTGGTGGCGTGGGTTTTGCCGGCTTGGATCCCGGGTGCAGACATATGCACTTCTTGTCAAGCCATGCTGTGGCAGGCATCCGACACATAAAGTAGAGGAAGATGGTCATGGATGTTAGCTCAGGGCCAGTCTTCCTCAGCAAAAAGAGGAGGATGGACAGCAGATGTTAGCTCCGGGCTAATTAATCTTCCTTGGGAAAAAAAAAAAAATCTCTTTCAGTGAAGTTTCTGGCTCATCAGAGTGAGGAATAGGGAAGCCAAGACAGCTTCCAGTGGTTCTGGAAATGAGACGTCTGGAGAGCTGCTGGCTGATGAACTGCACTGGCTTCATTTCCTACAAGATGAAACAGGCATCTTGCGACTCTGACTTAGGCTATAAGAATAGACAGAGGTGGAAAACCCAAAAATAACTTCTGTCAATAAAACTTATTAGAGGGGGAACCCAAAGTGTAGTGACGCTCACTGTTCTTCAATTGTTGGGTCTATTATATGGACACAATAACATCAGTATTTCCAGGGTAGAGAAGGGAAAAGATGATATTTACAGAGACTCAAGTGCAATTCTTCTGCCTAAAAAGATATAACCAATACTCGCTTTATTACCCATACCTCACTTCTCCCCCAAGGGCTCATGATCAATTCCCCTCAGGACTGTTACCCCACAGTTTTTGTGTATGAAGAGCAGAAATGTTAACATTCCCAAAGTTGATACTGTTACGTATGGATTTAGACTTGAATGTGACGCTAATTTTTTCTGGTGGTGTCTTAGTCTCATCTTTTCCATCTCCTGCCTCACCAAAGCTCAGCTTTGCCTCGCCTCTCACTAGTACAACAAGTCTATCATCTTGACTGACTCTTTTGCGTCTTTCTTAAGGAGTGCACGAGACTGACGGTCATTATGTGAAAGAAAAAGACATTTAAATATGTGTAGAAATATTCCACTGATATGAGACCATATGAGGGAAGGTCCTCATTAGGTCCAAATGAGACTATTGCCCTAGGTCCCTCAAAAAGGAGGTGGCAGAAGTGGGATTTGAATTTTTGTTATCTGACACCAGAACCAGGACTTCAGCCACAATTTATCTTCTCACTGACAAATGGCACTATAATTAACATATAATAAACTTCAGTAAGCCATATTTGACAAAGGACAGTATGTATTTTTTGTGTGATACTATTATATCATCGGGAACACTGGAAGACATCCTTCATATAGAAACTCAATTCCATTAAACAAACATTACCAAATACATACAGAGCATTGACCTAACAGCGTGAGGGTATATGGAGTTCTTTTCAGAAAGTAGGATGGAGGTACCCTGACCTATAATGTGTCTGACCTCATCACTCTATAGTCTAGATCCTTAACTCTACACTCACAGTATCTAAGTTCTCTGCTCACAGCTCATCATTAAAACTGTATTGCAAGAATTGTAATAAAAACCCCTCTGAATATAAACATTCCTTGATAGAAAAAGTTAAAAGACTTGGACATCCATTAGATGTTAAAGATGATACATACTACTGTTTTTAAATGTAGAAAAAGAAACCTCCGTCCACTACCTTTCAGCCTATAAAAGAAATAAGAAAAGAACAATGACTCAAGCGTCAGGTGCTTTAAAACCATCTCAGCAAATCCTCAGCACAGCCTCACACATTTTGCCTATGAGGGTCTCAAGGCTCAGAAAGATTACATACCTTGTTCAAGATTACATGGTTAATAAGTGGGAAAGTCTACATTCATTTTATCACCTAAACTGAAAATACAGTCATGTGCCGCATAACGGTGTTTCAGTCAATGTTAGAAGGTGGTCCCATAAGATTTGTACCATAGACCCTAGGTGTGTAGTAGGCTATACCATCTAGGTTTGTGTAAGTACGCTATGATGTTCACACAACAATGAAGTCGTTTAATGATGCATTTCTCAGAACGTATCCCCATCGTTAAGGGACACATGACTGTACAGGAGCATACATAAAGAACTTGGTCCCAGCACCTACGTGTACGTCAGTGTCTTTGGTGAGCACGAGGGGAATATTCTGGACCCCATTTAAGCATCAGGATTCTGGAGTAATTGCTCTATGATGGAACAATATTACCATCCTCTATTATGCGTTTCCACGTATATTAAAGTTGACAACCCATTGATTCCTTTGTTTGATATCTCAGCCTAGCTCTAGATGGTGTGTGGGGCTATATAATTCCAATTACTGATCTGGTATATTAACAGCAAGATATGAAAAAAGATTCCAAGTCCTCAGAGTCTAGTAAAGTCCACATCCCTTTCCAAAGGTAAGAGAAGAATTTAAGGGGCAGGCATGGGGAATCTCTGAGTCAAAGAATAGTTTATGATGAGAGAATTCTTTTTTCTTACTTATGGGAAGTATGATTCAGAATATGCACTCTGGAATTACATTTAAGATATCCAGACCCTTACTCTCATGAAGTCTACCCAAACACCATGAATTCAACAGTAGTTTCTAGTATTACATGAAATACAGTCATCTGTCTCCTGTAATGTTATCCCAGCATGCCAAAATGCCATGGCTATGGCAAACAAGATGCTGGCACCAGAAATGTTTATGAACCACAGATCCTAATAGATGGTGGCCCCTAAACACGCAGTGTTTAATAGCGGTTTCCTGGATTGAACTGAATGTGAGCCATCCCCACACTTTAGTGTTCACGGAAACATCCCAAAGAGAGAAACCAAACTGTCATAGTGTAGGAAACCTAGTAAAAAAGATACCCCAAGAAAAGTTGAGCATGTGCAGATTGAAAAGACTTCCTGTTCAAAGATAAAATTACCATTTTTCCAAAAGTCAAACTATAATACCAAATATTTACCAAAGTGGAACTTGAAAACTAACACTGAAATAGAATTTTAAAAAGAAAAACTTTTCCTAAGTAAAGTGCACTCACCTAAATGTTTATTAATATCAGACTCTGAAGAAAAACATTTTCTTTTATGGAGACAGCTCTCCATAGCACATTGTTTATGTAGCTCTTGCTTAGGAAGCACCTGGGGACATCTCAGCCCCTTTGCAGATGCTGGTTATTGCTCGGGGTGATTTTCTTTGCTTCATCTCAGACAGAATGGTGTTCCCACCATCCCTAAATCATCAACACAGTCTTCAGCTTCCATTACACCTGAGCCTCCTGATCCTGTAAAGGCTTGGATTGTCTCAGAAATGCAATTCACCCAGCTCTTTGCTGGTTTCTGTGATATCTAAGTATATCCCTTTCTTCTGAAATTCTGACTCTCCACTCTGACCACAGCCTTCTTTCCCACCAGTTCATTTTCTCTGTTACTTTCTTTGTCTTCTTTGGTGATAATGATTCCTCTGGTTCTGGTCTCCCTGCTTACTCCCTATGAATCAGCTCCTGCCTTCACCACAGCACCTTATTATGCTGGCTGTTCTCCAGCCCCAACAACAATCTTTATTTTTGCCCAGGAGTCTTCCATCACTGGCTATTGCTCCCCTTCCACTCAAACAATATCCAACACTAGATAGTCTCCACTCTTTACACCTCTATCTAAACCCACCTTTTACCCCAATCTCCAACAGAGAATCTCTATCCCATAGGTGCTCTAACTCTATAGAAGAATTCAAAGATGAGCTTGGAAGAGCAAATAGGGCTCAGAGTAGAGAAAGATCTAACATGGCAGATGTACACTTTACATTTAATAAGAGAGAGCATGGTAAACCATGGAAAGTATTAAGCCTTTTAGGAAGATTACCCTGATAAATCTTTATAGAATGTATTGCAGACAAGGGGTACAGAGGATAAGGCTAGTTGGGAGGGAAGTGTTAATAAGGCTTTCATTAGATTCAAAACAGTAGGCTTAACCTGAAAGGATGAAATAAAAAAAAAAATCTTCTGGGCTCTTAGGATTTAAGAAAAGCAGGAAAAAAAGAGCAGCACCAAAAAAATTTGAAGCCTGAATAACTAAAAGAAAGATGGTAACGTTAATAATAAAAAGAATCTTCTAGGCATGTGGTATCACTAATAGAAAAAGAATCATGAGGAGTAATGTGTGATGATTTTATATCATTGGTATGAATGCAGTGGCAATTATAGGCTTCGCTTGAAATAGACTATTTAAGATGCTGGTGGGATATCCAGATTAAAAAAAAATAAAATGGTTGGAAAAAATTAAAAAGGCAATTGCTGGGTTTAGGATAAACTGGAGCTTTTCATAAAACACACTGAAGAGAACATTCTTAATTTGGAAAATGAGCTAATGGAAAGCCATCTGGTGGATAGGAGGTACCAGGGTGTTATTCACTTTGTCTAAACGAATTGAAATAATGTATGTTTCAATTATTTACTCAAGCTGCTGGAGTAGATTATTTTAAAACTTAGTAACTCTAATGTCTGATATTGATTCTTTAAAAAAATGTATAATAAATGGTATATTAGCTTGTCTTCAGGGATGCAAAGTCTTTCTCTGGTTTTTGTAGATGATAATTCAAAATATTTTAAAATAGATCATGATTCAAAGCTATATGTCAAGATACGTTTGATC
Source organism: Equus quagga (assembly GCF_021613505.1). Classification (NCBI taxonomy): domain Eukaryota; kingdom Metazoa; phylum Chordata; class Mammalia; order Perissodactyla; family Equidae; genus Equus; species Equus quagga. The sequence continues at coordinate 34,601,769 of NC_060288.1, read as the reverse complement.
TCCATAATCAGGAAACTGTGGCTACCTTAGTATCACAATTTTTTCATTGAAAATCTTTTCCGTGTGAGCTTATCTTTTACAATACACAGGAGAGACTTGTAAACTCAAGTTGGTAAAAAAAACCAAAAATGAATGTTTAATAGTATTTTTTAAGCATTTAATATAAAACTCTGTTTACAATGACTAAAAATGAAAACCTACATCAATTAAGGGATTTCCCCAAGAGGCAGTCTTGAGGCAATCGTACTTCATTTCAGCTAAAGTGGACATATTTATCCAACTTATTTGAAATGATATCTGAAAGCTTATGAGAATTAAAGAGTTTTTAATATGCACGAACTTCAAAAAGTGTAGGTTCTTTTTATAGTCATGAATGGCAGTTGTCAACAAATATTCTTTAATGTTCTTATTCCAAATCATATCTGCCAGGATTACATAAAAATTATGACTATCAAGTCATAGCAATGGATTTTATGTCTGGTAAATTAGGAGTTTAGAATCTGAAAATAGAAGGTAAAGTCAAAGAAACCAAGTCGACATCAACTCACACCAAGCATCCAAGATCTCTGTACAGCTAAATCTAATTATCAAAAGGTTCTTTCTTCTAATGAATTAACAACCTGCTTTTCTGTACATTTATTTCTTAGTCTTCCCTTTACATCCGGAAACAACACAGCTCAAGTCTGATTTCGCTTTGATCTGAGAACCATTTAAAACTGTGAAGACAGCTAGAACGTCTCTTCTCCGTCCTTTCTCATCTAGCTCAGTTTGCTCTAAGTCATCACAGCTTCTAAAACCCACGCCATGTGGGCAGCTTTAATCTCACACACATCCTTTGGTATCCACATCCTTTGTCATGGAACACGATAGGTCAGATGTGTGCCAGCAGCATGGGGGAAGTTAACTCAGGAACTTACATGGTCATACTGCACATTTTCTTCCCTCCCTTACCCAACATCATGGGAATGTTTCCAGTGAAAGCCTGTACAAGGTCATAAATATTAAAATACATTTATTTACTATGAAACTTTTCATTAATCTAAGACCATCAACTGGCCATTTGCTCTTTTGGAAGGAGTAGACTATTTCTGTTCAACATATTCTGGCCTCACATTTGTACTATATATTGAGCATAAATGCAGAATTTGGAACTAAAAGAACGAGAAAACAGTGTCATATACCTCCACTTTATCCTTATCATCCTCATCTGGGGGAGCGCCCCACCTCTTATCTGGAGGAAAAACTTGAAAATTACAATCAATAATGTGTCTGGAAATATAATGAAGGAGGCATCACAAAATGTTACAAAGAAAAACATCATGTGCGTGGTGTTTTATCTTATAAATTTAATAGAAAAATGCAAAGGACACTGCATCGCTCATGTGCCCCAAAGAAGACATTTAAAACATTAACAATTTACCAAAAGAGCATTAGATGTTTTTTAAGAAATGAAATATTTCAAGTCAAGTCAAAGTGCCCCATATTCCCTTTGCAAATCTTAGTTCCTCCTCTCCCTCCCTAAGAATGCCAAGTTGGAATTTACGTCACTATTGTTAATTTGGTGCAAACAGATCCCAGGTGTTTAGAATTTTACTCATAAATTCATAATATCTTAAATTTGCAAAAATAGTCATGCATATATTATTCTGCCACTTCCTTTTTTACTTTTTGAAATCTACTCAAAATTGCAAGCTACATAACTACTTTATTTTAACCATTCTAAAGTATAAGGTCTGCATGAATATTATAGAATATATGTATATCCACCACCCCCCTAACAGACATGTGGGTTGTTTCTAATTTTCCACTATTATAAACAGTTCTAGAACGAACAGGCTTGTGCATGTGTTCTGATGTGCTTGAATGAACAACTGGCTCATAAGTTATGAACATTTTTATCTTGAATAGATAGCACCAAATTGCTTTTCAAAATTGCTATACTAATTTACACTTCTATCATCAATTTGGGAGCTACCATTTCTACACATTCTCCTAAACATTTGGGATTTCATTTTCTTAGATATTTAATGTTTGCCAATTAGATGTTAATTAAATGATATCTCATTGCTTCTTATGTTGCATTTCCTGAGTCTGGCAAGGTTAACCATGTTTTTTTACTAGTCAGGCTTCCTGTTTAATGCCTGTTCAATGCCTTGTTCTTTGTTCGTATTTACTTTGGATTTCTTCTCTTTTTCTTAGTGATTTGTTGTTCTTTACATTATATACGTATATATACATATATGCACACGCATGTATATACATTATGTGATATATACCTATATGTATGTGTGTGTATATATATAATTGACTACCTTGCAAATAGCATTTCATAGGCTATCATTTATCTTCTTTGTATTATCTGCTTCATTTTATCTTCTGACAATTTCTTATATTGTATTGTACTCAAATTTCTAATCTTTCTATTATTAGTTGTATTTTTACAACTTTGTTGAAAAATATTCCAATATTTCCTTCAAATTTTTCCCAATGTAATATATACACACACACACACGTGTGTATATACGTTCATATATGTGTATACATGTATATATATGTTCAGAAATGTGTGTGTGTATATATACACTTCCTATGCTTCTAATTATTCTAAAGATTTACTTTTCATGCTTGGGATTTTAATCTATCTGGACTTTATTTGGGGACAACATGTGTAATAAGAAGCTAACGATCTTAATATTCAAATGCATAGAGTTGCTTTTATTTTTTCCTTGCTGTATTTTTAATCATTTATATTTTAATTCAAACATCAGAGGCTGTATGACATCCATTTTTAGGACAATGTTCAGATTTCCTTTGCAAGAGTATTTGTCTGGTTCTGAAAATGTTCCACATGTTTTTGAAATAATATATATTATTCTTTGTATATTGAGTAAAAGATTTATTAAAGCAAGATAGTTCATTATCACTCAGTTCCTCTAACTTTAATAAGTTTTGTCTGCTTTATTTATAAGTTTCTGATGTATGTCTTCTAAAGTCTCACACAACAATTGTCAATTTCCCCTTGTAATTCTGCCCGTTTTGGTTTTATATATTTTTTCGACTTCACAGCTCTGTTGTTAGGTGAATTCAAGTCTATGACTCTTTTATCATTATAGTAGACTGATCTTCTTATCATGATGTCTTCACGTCTCTATTAAGTCATTTTGTCTTGAATTCCACGTTGTTTTATTGTAACACTGCTAAACCAACTTGCTTTTTGTTCGTGTATGCTCTTTGATTTATTTTTTAACTCTTGTTATTATCTTTTAGTTGTATTTCTTTGTAATGGAGTATTTGAATTTTATTGTCTCATCCAGTGAGGTTAATCTATTAATGTTTATTATGATTTTTAAGAAATGACTCATGTCTATCAACTTCTTGAAGTTCTCTTCTTGTTTCTGTTTATTTTTCCTTTATTTCTGCTCTCTTTTATTTTCTCATTTCTTTATTCCATTGAAACAATAATATTTTGTTACTTTGTATACCCTTCACCTGTTTAGAAGTCATGGACCATATTTCTATTAATGTAGCAATTACCCTTATATTCTTAACATATATAGATAATTACAACCTCTTTCACAAAGTTCGTAGTTATTTACTATCCTATTCTACTTCCAAACATGACTTTAGAACATTCGTAAACTCTAGGGGATTGTTTATTACACAAATTATTCACTGTCTCCTGGAGTACAGACACTAAACAGAAAATAATGTACCCTCAAATAGACATATTAGTGTGTTTATTTTGTGTATGTATAAGATATATAACCTGTGATATAATATTTACACATAGCATATAATATATACCAAAACAAGGTAAGGTAAATGAGTTGGGGCTATCCAGAGACGACTATGGTCAGGGTAAATATCCACATATGCTTGGAAGTTAACATATGGTCTGTACGAAGATTAATACACGGGAGGATGTTCACAAATAGGGCACAGATGAGAAAGAGAGGTTTGGATCCTTACAAAGGCCAAAAATCTTCAAAACAACATGCTGATTAATGTGAACACAGTTTTTCTGTGAAGGATGGGTTAAGAGCATTTGGTTATAATCCCTATAACTTTGATATTTTGTGAAGAAAAATAAGATAGTATTCTCATATTTTTTTTTCCTGTTAGGATTAGAATGAAAGTCACATATTATTGTGAATCTAGACAAAATCGGTAAGAAGGAATGATGGAGGGGGAAGGGCACCTAAGTTCTGGAGGCTAAAAAGACAGATTTCCTGAGGGTTTGAAGTTCTTTCATCTTGTAGACCTTGTGTCAACATCGAGGGAACTTAGTAAATGTATGTTGCTTAAACATGAAGAGACAGCTATTGCAATAATTATGTCTCATTTGGGACCTGGAATAATGAAGCACTGACAGAAAATGGTAAGAAAAAAAACCAAAAAGATATTAAATAAAAGAGTCTAAAGGAAGAGTCATCAAGTTATCAGTTACTGAAGTTCATTGAAAACATAATGAAAAGAGAAGTAACAATGACAACACCAAATTTCCAAGCCTGGAAGACCTAGAAAATTGTCATGATAATAGGAAGAAAAAAACATTCTTATAGTGACACAATACGTTAGCTTTGGGGCATGTTTTGTCACCAAGATAGTTATAAAGTGTGAGCCACAAAAACATCCAATTTTCACTACATAATGTTTTCAAGTTTACCAAATATGTTTCATACATGCCACCCACTATTTTCCAAAACCTACAGAGGTAAATAGCATTAGGAAACCAAGTCTTATTCAAGGACACTCAACTACTAAGGGTCAAACAAACTCAGTAACTTTCTACCATACTTCTACTACCCAAATTCACTTGATTGTAAGAATCACCTGGGACTCTGCTGAAACCACAGGGTGCCAGGTCCTACCCAAGATCCTGGAATCAAGATATCAATAGAGGTGCTCAAGCATCTCCGTTTAGCCAGGGCCCACATAATGCCATCATCTGGCAAGTTTGGAAAGCTCTACTTTTCACCAAGCTGTTTTCTAAATAATTGTTTTTCATGTAGTAAGGTATGTTATTTGCAAAGATAGCCAATGTGACTCCTCCAGTCTCTGTTTGTGCATAACTTTGCAGTTAATTTTGCCCTTCCTTCCATTAAGAAGTGGAGTCTATTCCCTTCTCATCCTTTGGATCTGAGCTGACCTTGTGATTTGCTTTTGCCAATAGAATACAGAAGAAGTTTTTCTATCAACTTCTTGAAGTTCTCTTCTTGTTTTCTGTTTATTTTTCCTTTATTTCTGCTCTCTTTTATTTTCTCATTTCTTTATTCCATTGAAACAATAATATTTTGTTACTTTGTACACCCTTCACATTATGGGATTTCCAAGACTAGGCCTCAAGAGTCAGAGATTGAGAGAATCAGTATACCAATGGACAATTACCAGAATATGTATGACAACAGAACTCTGACCCACAACCTCTGTTATAATTGGTCCAGAAAGATTAGGACTTGGTCAATGACTGCCAGTTTTTCTGTTTTCTTGCTCCTGCTTCCAACTCATTACCAACTAGAGAAAGCCAAACATGTACCCCAAACCAATCACCTAGGATGGCTCACTCCTCATTAGCCCAACTCCATCTCTAGGCTCCCCATGCCAACAACATCCAATGAGAATTCACCTAGCACTGTTCCTTTTTCCACTACAAATCTTTCTCACTTTCTTGCTTGCCTCTCAGTGTCTGCCAAACACAGTGATGGTGGCTGACTCCTTTGCTACAGTAACCTCTGCATAAATAGTCTTTGTTGTTCTCATTTGAGTGGTATGCATTTATTTCCCCCAGCATCTGCTCAAGTCTCTTGGAATCCTGAGGCTACCATTAGGAAGGCCACGATAGCCTCCTTGAGTAGAGATCATGCAGAAAGAGAGGTCTACTCAACAGTCACCACCAACTCCTAAACATGTGAGAGAGGTCATGAGACAATCCAGCCCTAGTTGAGCCATCACACACCTGCAGCTGCACAAGTGATCCCAAGACCAGACAATGGCACAGCCAAGTGGAACCCACATTGCTGACTCATGGAAATGTAACAGAAGTCAGCTTTTTTTTTTTTTTAAGTTCCTACGTCTTGCAGTTATTTGTTACACAGCAACAGGTAGCTGTAACATATGGCAGTTTACATTTGAGGATGTTAATTTAAGAGTTATTTGCAAATGGGTGATAATTGGTATTTGAATAAAGGGCTAAAGGTCAAGTTTTTGCCATGGGGGCTAGCAACATGTAGGAAAATGTAACATGAGCCAGTAAAAAAAGGAAATAAAAATCATAGAGATGTATCGATATTAAAATTCTTCCCAGCAATAAGTCAGAGAATATAAACTTTTTAAAACAGTGTGTGTGCGGTGATATCAAACACTGCTGAGACAAAGGAAAAATGAGGAATCGGGGAAAAATTACTAGTCAGAATGTTACAGGTAAACATAACGATGAAAATTCATATAAAGTGCTTCCAAGGAAATTAGAATATATTTTGCTGAGAATGGAATAGATGATGAGAAATAAGAAAGCAGCTTTTAATTAGATGCTTTAGAAGTGAAAGGAAGATGGAGAACATAGGGCAATAGAAATATCGAACGAATCTTTCTCTAAAATGCAAAGGCCAAAGAAGTGAAACAGAAATTCACTTATGATTGGGAAATAACTCAGACGAAATAATTTGCAGGGAAAAATACACAGAAGCAGCGAGGTAATTTTATAAATATCCCATCTATGGTTATTTTGTGAAATAACAATAGCTAAATGGAGATAAGCAAATTTCATCCATCCAGGAGGCTGACTTGACTTGGGTATGACTGGATAAGTATACAATAAAACAACGCCATTCCAACCAGCTTCTCCGGCTGACAAGGTTGGTAAAGAGTCAGTGAGTACATCAATGATGAGAAGATGCTGACACTCAGTCTTCCACATACATAATTAACCAAGAACTTGGAACTCTAGGTCAGACCTCAGAAACAACCCCCAATCCATTTTCCCGAACAACATCAATTCCCTTCGAAAGACCAAGAGCTTCAAACCTTAAGTGGGTTTCTACGTATGCCATATTTTCCTAAGATTCGGTAACCTTTCTACAATTATAGACGTGTTCAATTCTCCATCCAAATACACCATACAAGGCCACTATGAAACATAACTTGCCATTTTAAATCTTTTAGCAAAATTATAAGATATTGACTGTATTACAGGGCTAAACATGGACTATATGGATGCCAGTTTGCTAGATAATGAAGCAACGAAACGGTACAGTTATCTTCAGGGAACTCACCCATGGAGGGCTAATATTATGCAGTTGCTTACATCTGAAACAAATTTCTCAACTTCCTCAGAAAACGCTGAGGATAAAGTTTCCAAAAGATGCTACAAGTATTATAACATGAGAGCTAATTAATTTAAAGTGTTATTAGATGTACATCTATGCATTATGTACTTAATTAAAAAAGGTATCCTTGATTTCAAAAACAAAAAGTAATTCTATTTTTTTCTTTTTTAATCAGAGGAAACTAAAATTTAAAAAAAAAAAAGGCAACCTGCCTTATATAATGATATAGGGTAAAAATGTTTCCCCTCTTTCACTTTGATTTACACGGAGAATGTAGGTTTTTTGTTGGACACTAAGTCTTCTTCATGAGCCCTACTACAAAACAAACTTGTCCTGTTCAGTTATTGATAAAGGACCTTTCCTGTTCGGTTGGAGGAAACTTGCTCAGGTTCTCTTATTTCTGAGGGTAGATCTGGGTATAGTTGAGAGAGGTCTCAGGTCCTCATTCAGCCTAAACTCACTGCTTTGGGACCAATGGGCTTTGGTCCAATCACTGTCCTTGGACACTCTCTAGTGTAGCTGCAGGGAAGATGGATGTGTCCCTGAGGCTGGGAAATCCTGTGATAGCAGAATTTCTCCTTTTCATTCCTTATTCCCTCAGGCATTTGGCTGGCATCCACTGTTGCTATCTGCTTTGGAGAACAGCCAAACCCAGTTCTATTTTTTTCTGGTCTTGTTGAGATCCATTAGCATCTCCCTGCTGACTCAGCTTCACCTTGGTTCAATGGAATTTAGAATATTCTGAATTTCTGCCAGGTCCTTTGTGCTTCCCCTGGGCCAGGGAGCCCATTGCCACCTTGGCTGTGGGGAATCATTCTTCCTCAATCACAGCATTCCTATGGCAGATCCACTGAATCTTTACGAATAGTGCAAGTATTTAAGAATGGAAGGATTTGGGAGGGCAAGCTCAACTCTTTTCCTCTCTGGGGCATATTCCCCTTAACTGTGCTGGATGGAGTTTTCTGTTAGAATTATTTAACACAACTCCTCCTCCCTCTGCCAGAGATGATAAGAAATCACACATCTGGCGACTGTCTTCTCCAAACTCGGCTTCTTATCGCCTCTCTACTTCTCAACAAAACCACTCAACAGAAGGACATTTCTCCAGCTTCTCCCATATTTCAGCCCTTAGCTATCCTTATTGTTTGCCAGAGTTGTCTTCATTAGGACAAGGAGAGACATCTGGATACGTTGTTCACCAACCAGCCTCCTGAAATGCTAAAGAACAATGGAAAGGAATAAAATATCCTCTCTCTAGTCTGAAAACGATGCCAAGAGTGTTTTGCTGAAGAGTTCACACTGACCTCTGACCTCTCTACCCCCACCTCTCCATCCAGTCCCCAACACTATACTTTTCCTGCCCTGGAGCCATAGCCATCTGAAATAAAGTCTAAGAGGAGCTAAGATTTCAGTAGAAAATTAAAATACTGTCTCCAATACACTAATACTTATATCTGAATGTTATGATGAAGAGCCCATTCTCTGAAATAAGAACTGTCCTAAGTGCTAAGAAGACACAATACTGAAATATGTATCAATAATGAGTTATGGTACAAAGAAAATTAGCTACTGTAAATGCATGAGCTGTATAAGCATTTTTTTTTGAGGAAGATTAGTCCTGAGCTAACATCTGCTGCCAATCCCCCTCTTTTTTGCTGAGGAAGACTGGCCCTGAGCTAACATCCATGCCCATCTTCCTCTACTTTATGTGTGGACACCTATCACAGCATGGCGTGCCAAACCTTGCCATGTTCACACCCGGGATCCAAACGGGTGAACCCTGGGCCACTGAAGCGGAACGTGCGAACTTGACCACTGCGCCACCAGGCTGGTCCCTGCTGTATAAGCATTTTGAAATAATATTAAGTGGAAAAAAAGAACACAATTCAATTATGTGTGTATGTATTTGTATAACTTTAATGTTGGCACATACATTAACTTAGAAAATAGCATGAAGAAAATTATAGTCTTTAATTAGGTGATATATCTAGAAAAGCATTAAAAAAAAAACTTTAAAATGAAACTAGATCAAAAATAAATGTAATTGAAAGGAATTCCTTGAGAGTTTTCCCAATCTTGCCACTTGGAAAATGTTGAAACATAATACCTTAGCTATGTCATTAACTTACAGATAAATATTTTTGGTTACCTTTGGAAATTTAAAAGTAAGTGATGTTTAATCATAAATTTTCCTGTTAATTGTACAGAGGCAGTACCTAGCTATTATGTTGTCATCCGTCACTCATTTCTGTTTTAAACTATCTCCATTTGTGTTAAATATTTTTAAGTTCTATTTATATAATTATGATACATACTGAATTCAAAGTAATACAGACTGTTAGAATAACATTTGTGTTGTGTTTACTCTACATTGAGAATTCAAATTGTCATAAAAACTGAGCACAAATTACTTTAGCACTAAATTATTATTTTCTAATCATGAATATGTAAGCATATTCCACTGCAGATTATGTGTCCAGAAGGTCTAAAAAAATATCATTTTAAGTGAAAGAGAGAAATTATTTCATTAAGTACAAGAAAACATTAGGAACACTGACATGAAGAAAATCTTGCTCAACTAGAAATTAGGGCAAATCAGTCCTGTTGCAGGATTTCCATTGACCTTCTGAGTAACCTTAAGAATAGTCACTGCTTGTCCAAGACTCACTTTTTTTGCAATAAAACAGAGACAATATTTATGACTTGACCTAAAATTATGTTCAGAATTGTGTCAATGTAAAATGAGGAAATAGATATTAATATGTTTTCAAATTACTAACTGGATTAAAATACAAAAATGCAAATGTTTTTAGAATACATAATAAATAGATGAAGGAAAAAGCTTTCACAGTGACATGTATCTAGAAACTACATACCAATAACACAGTATTTGTGACCACAAAATAAAGTAATGTCAGGATACTTTTTTTCTAAATAAAAAAATTTCCTTCCAATATTATAATAGCTTTCAATATTATGAATTGCCACTATTTTAAGCCTACTCTTTAAAACATCCTATAGCGGAGGAAGAAAGGGTTGTCATACGTCTACTTAAAAGTCTTTGATAGTTTTTATATATTTTCACAGGCTTTGGCTAGGTTACACACAGACTGTTAGGAATTTCTTACTTGGCACCTCTCTAGAAACATCAAATAGCTAGTATTAGTGTCAGTATCAATCAAGCGAGGATTTGCAATCTTTTATGCTCCTAATAACGCATCTGGCAATGTGTTTATAGCAGGTGGTCCTACAATTACCAGTTTCCTGACCCAGGATCTCCAAGTAGGTCAGATGAGGGGGTTGACTTGCACCATGGTGACTTCTAGCCCAGCAAAGTGCAATGTGACAGTGTGCCTGAGCTGCCCCCGGCTGCTTATGGATATGCAATATCTCTACTCTTGGCAGAAGCCTTCATACTGGTTAGGACCAGTAGCTTTAAAAACCCTTCAGTATTCTCTTTTTTAATTCCTTGCTGCAACATTCGGCTATCATTTTCATAATGAATCCTAAAAGATATTATTCCATTTCTCATTTATCAAATACTGGTCAGCACAGTTCTTTCACTTATGAACCTACCCTGTATAGATTTTTCTTTCTTTTGAAAGTCTGTATACATGAAATTTGGAATCTTCAAACATCAAAACTGGCATTCTTATTAAACAGAAGTCACCTGATCACAGATCTATTTGCAAAGCTACAGAATATATTCTCGGGGCAATTTTCTCCAATAGCTTCTTTCACATATCAGTCAAGATTACTTACTGAGCACCTCGTATGTACACAGCCTAAGAAGCCTTGCTGTAAGAAGCTCAGTTCTAACACTCACTGGCTGCTGCCTGTTCAACAGCTGTGAAAATTCTCAAAGCTTTAGAAGTTTAGTGTTTAAAATGAGGAGAAAGCCAAAATTCCATATTATTATTATACATATTACAAAATAATGTCTATAAATAACCAGCCTGAAATGTAGTTACAAACCATTTATTTTTCCTATGTGTAACCCCTCCTCACAAAAAACAACAATAAATGGTTCCCCATGCTAATCATGGAACTTCAGTTCGATCTTGGAATACAAAAACAACATCAGGTAGTATGGTGCTTGGTGCTAAATTACAGAAAATACTACAAAATTATAGGATTTCCAAAATAGACAAAGTCTAAAGATGTTAAGGTTATGATGTAAGAAATTGATCTGAATGTTGAAGAATGGGTATGACATTGGTGGACCTCTCTGGTCTTCAGACTTAAGTCTGATTTCCTTAGTATGCCATGGAAGATCCTTTACTCTCGAAACTGCCAACCCGGTCTTCCTCATCTTCACCCCACTCCTGGATCTTGTCATATATGCTGCAATGTCAACTTGTTATGCTTTATCATTTTGAATTTTAATCACAGCATACCGTAGTCTGAAGCTACATTTATAATCACAGAAACTCATTTGAAAGGAGCTAATGAAGCTTAAGTCCGGGGCCCCTCCTTGCACAGGTCCCTTCAAGGCCTTGGGAGGGACCTAACAATGGGATGGCATGGTCCGTGATTCTGGAAAACTTCACTATTCTCTCTACCTCAATTTTCCCTCTGTTGTGACTCCTTTCATGTAAGTGGTGTTAACGTGGCCATGGTGAGTTTGGAGACCAATTAGGGAGAACTGAATGCACATTGAGTCAAGTTTTGGTGAGATATGATTGTGTGGTTTGCAGTCATTCTTCTATGGTGTTAATCTATTCCTAACCACCCAGATGTAGGGAAGCCTTTCAGGATTATTCTCCCTACCGTCTGAGGTTCACCCCCTCACTCTATTGTCAGAAAGGCTGAAGGTTTGGGCTGTACAGTCATACACATGAGCAAAGACACTAGCATTGGAACTATGTGCATGAGAGAGGAGGAATGATTCTGCACCATAGGATTCAAGAAATCTCTAAAACATACTTTCAGTCCTCAAATGCTTAAAACTTAATATGAGGATTTTGGCTCCCCTGGATCTCTAGTTAAAACAGAATTTCTTTGTCATCAGGAATATCCTTGGTAAGGCAGCATAAACAATTCTAATACAGTATACAATTTTTTCTCTTTTGATGAGAAGCACATATACTAGAATTGTCAGAACTCCTGTATTTCTAGGGTATCAACCAGTAGCAGGACTGGTGTATGCATTCCAGCTGTCAATAATAATTACATTTGAACAACCATCCTAGAAAAAAAGAAAAACCACTGAATTATCTTTCTATCTCTAAAGAAACTATTAAAGTATCATTATATGTAGAGGTGATCAAATAACAATGCAACGATAAATTGTAGGAGGAAAATATTATACAGTTGAGATCAATAGTTCATAAAAACATTGCTTCTTCTGTGTTTTTTGTGTGTGTGTGTGGGATGTTCTCCACTATTTGTTGGCTCTTTAAAATGTAGTATCTGTTTTAACTTGTATCATTCCAAATGAATATTCAATTTTATAATCATGACTTTGTACTCTTTTTCTTAAAAAGAGAACCAAAAATTCTATATACTCCAGGCCAGAAAATCTCTCTCTCTAGCTTTGTCCACCTTTGGCTTTAGGAGCATAAGCTTTTGAATTTGAATCCCAGGTCTGTCACTTCTTGGTCCTGCAGTGATGTGCAAGTTACTTAATCACCACAACTTTCAGTCTGCCTGTATGTTTCCCTCTAGACGCTGATAATAACAGTATTTAGGTAACTGTGAGGATTACATCAGACCATTTACGCTAACAGTACTTTACGTACTGACAGAATTATGATAATATTCAATAAGTGGAAACCATTATAGCAACAAAACAGAAATGCTGAAGGGGCAACAGAAATACCCCTGCCTGTACCTTCACTTTAGGAACCACTTTTCCACTACAAGTGAGATATTTCAGACTACTGGCAAAGTTTCCTTCTGGACAGTGGGTGGATGAGTTGAGATGGCAGTGTGTTGGGTGTGTGGAGGTTCCCATGAGGAATCATCTTTTTTGATGTTTCTTTGGCTGATATTCAACTTCCACTCTATTAGAAATACTATTTTTAGATGTTAATTTATTCAATAAAGTTCTCTTCACTCATCTGCTATCTTAAATTCTTCTGCCAAAACAGGAAATTGATCTCACACCCTCTGTTCTTTCTTCAGAAAAGACACTTAGTAAATATCTGTTAATGAATGGATTGCATCCCTTCCTAGCCATCTTATGAAAATGATGTATCTTCCCATGTAGGACCATCCACTAGTGTAGGAGAAATCAGTGATTGAGACCCTGTGACAGCTATATGTCTCATTATAAATCGACAAATTGGCATTCTTGTTTTGGACATTGGGCTCTGATCTTCACTAAGGTGAGTCTATCTCCAAAAGATGCATCTGCTTCTGGCAGGCTGTTAAAATAAGTTCCCAAGTCAACAAAATGAAGCAAAGACCCTGGATGAAAAATTCATCAGGATAATGACTATCACTTGGTTAAGGTCTCAAGAGAAGTAGAGTTGGTCCTACTCCCCAGACCTCACTTACAGCTCCTGCACTATGACATTAAGACATTAGCACTGGGGCCGGCCTGGTGGTGCAGCGGTTAAGTTCACACGTTCCGCTTCAGCAGCCCAGGGTTTGTGGGTTCGGACCCCGGGTGCGCACATGGCACTGCTTGGCAAAAGCCATGCTGTGGTAGGTGTCCCACGTATAAAATAAAGGAAGATGGGCATGGAGGTTAGCTCAGGGCCAGTCTTCCTCAGAAAAAAGAGGAGGATTGGCAGCAGTTAGCTCAGGGCTAACCTTCCTCAAAAAAAGAAAAAAAAAAAAAAGACATTAGCACCAAGTTGTTAAGCCTTTCTTTCCAAGTTGAATTTCCACACCATCTAGTGGAGGTAGACAGATATATACATAAATAACTTGTGTATAATATCACCATGCCACAATAGACACTTCAATGCAAGCAAATTAAAGTAGAACATGGGCTCTATTACAGAGTGATTTATGTTTGGGAAAAGTACAGCCATGGGTAGCAAAGTAATCACTGATTAAGGACAAGCCATAGACAAAGTCGCTTGGAAGGACAGAAGTTGCAAATGCGTGAACTTGGAAAAAGTTAGGGCTCTCTGGTCCTAAAAATTAAAATAAGCAAGATACAGTCAAATTGGATGTCCCAGTTCCTGGCCCCACTGAAAGCTGTTTTACATGTGCTATAAATCTGTGAGAGCCTCCTTTATAGTCTCATACCAGCTTGCAGTTGCAGGAGCATATGTGTTCATGCACATGCATGTATATGGAGGTCTAGATCTCTCCATTTGTTCCAGTAAATTCTTGTGTTCAGCGACACCACAAGTCCAAATGATGTCAATAGAGTTGCCCTCACCATGCGTTTCGTGCAAGGCACAGGGCCAGCCTCACCAGCAATTACTTTCATCAGAGCTGGTGGAGTTGAATACCATGGCTGGAATCCAGACTGACCTGCAGTCTTGAAGTCTTTAAATTTAATATAACCCATATTTTAGGCTGATTCAAACTAATTTGCCTTTTATTTTAGACTTTTTAATGGACACTTTGTTTCTAAGGGTACTTCTCTGATAAAGTGCATGCAATGTTTTTTCTTTTAAAAAATTTATTGATGAGCAAATGCTTTTAAAAGATTATTAGGTCATCTGGAGCACAATTTTTATTTAATAGCAGGAGAATTAGACGCAGCATGGATTTAGCAGGTGCACAACTTTCGTGCAGTGCAATGCTAGGTGCAGACGAGCAACTTTACAGCTTTATTTTCAGTAAAATTTTAAGGTTTTTATTCCAAAAGTATCCTAACAAGAGATGATTCTTCAAGTGAAATTGACTCTTGTTTCCTTTAAATCTGAAAGTTAATACAGTACTGAGCTTGCGATATGATATGCTTGATGTTAAGGAAATGACTTTTTATAAAGAACCCTTAAAGACAAGACTTCTTTATTAGTCCTACATAAAACTTGTACAAAGCTGGAAGGGTAAGTGCTCACTGACTGTTTGGCTAAAATATTTCTCAATCTAATTATGATAAAATCTCTTTAAATGGTTTCTGAAACAGCTTTATGGATTCAGGCATTGTATGCTTATTTAAAATATTTCAGATACTTATGACTTGAAATCTGTAATCAAAAACATTTTAATATTGATACAAAATAAAATTAAATGTGCTCTAAGTGAACCCACAAATATCATTACAGTTTGTTCACGAAATAAGCATTTCAAATGTTAGTTACATTGGGCCATAACATTATTTTAAAGTATATGTAAGTGTTGTATTTTCAAAATGTACGTAATTTCAAGGTAATAGTGCCCTGAGTGGTCCCCTTCATTAATCCAAAAAGGGACTTTCTAGAATTCTGGCAACTTCTGGGCCAGATATTACCCCTTCTTCCATCCCCACATTGAGCCCTGTCAACATTCATCCCATTTTATTCTCATCTCAGACTCCTGAAAAATGGTACTCTTCTCTCTAGCCTCTCCCATTTTGAATGCCCCCTTCATCTTCTAAGTAAACTGGAGTGCCCTTCGCTGAGGCACTGTTTCCCTCAAGCCCTCTCCAGTGGTATTGCTTGTCTTCTGTATCTCTACCCCATTCATGGGGATTGGCTCCTCATTATTATTTCCAGACGATCTCCTCTAAACCCCCAGCTTTGAGTCTTACGTCTTCACATTATTCCACTTGATACTCTTTGTACTGAATCGTTCAATCCCTCTCCACATCCTCACCATTTCATGCAGACTTGCTCCTTATCAATCTTGACATCTGGATCACCATCACACTACTCCTGTCATAATTCTTGGTGGCTTCATTGTCCTCATAAATAGTCCTTCCCCCTGGCTTCTTGGGTCCTCAGCCTCCTCTCTCCTGACGAACTTGTCTTCTATCTTCTCTTATCAATTAGTCCCGTGGTTTTATGACTTTATCACATCAACCTTGGATACTTCTCCAAACTTCTCAGTTTCAGACATCCTATTTTCTCACCTCCGTCTACCTTTTTGGCTCATTCCCTCCAGAACACCGGCATCTACAAATACAACAGTCCCTGTTCACTCCACACACACTCCTTTTCCTGCTTAAGTTCCATACTTCATCATTATTCCTGCTCCCTTGAGTGGACTCTCAACTCTTTGCTCCTCTCTTTCTTGGACTAGTCCCCTCACCTGGTTACTGCTGCACACCTGTAGCTGAACATGGCTGGGCAACAACACACAGCTGTGCTGCCTGTCTCTCTAGATATTCCTGCCCACTAATCTCCTTGGGATCCAACGGCTGCTCCACAGTAATACATTATTCCCACAGTCCCTTCATTCATCCACTCTCGAAGGGAGACTCTTCCAGAAGACACTCCTGAATATTGCATAACTTCTCTCCTCTCAACCCCACAAGACCTTTTCCCATCCACATTCTCATGCAATGACTTTGCTTATTATTTCACCGAGAAAAGAGAAGGGATGTGAAAATAGCTATCAGAAGCTTTTATCACTCCATCTACCTGTCCTCCTGTGCCCTTCAGTGCTGCAAGTGAAATGTCCTTGTTCAAGGCCAGTCCTCCACTTTTGCATAAGATCACAGCCTTGTTTTCTTAGACATTTCTTCATTTTCAGTTTTTATCTCTTTACTCAACTATCCCAAAGCATACCAAGAAGATATAATTCCCCATTTTAAAAGAAAAACAAACAAAAACAACAACAATGAAACAGTGCATTTTTCTCCATTCTCTCTTCTACCACTATTCCAGATGCTCCCACTTTATGTTTAAAGAAAAACTCCCTGGAAGAGTTGTCTATGCTTGTTCTCTCTAATTTCTCTCCTCTTAATTCTCTTTGAACCATCCCAGTAAGAGTTCATGCCCACCGTTCCACCAAAATGTCCTTTGTCAAGGCCACCAATGACTTCCTCAAGGTGAAATCCGATGGGAAATCACTTCTCCTCATCAGCCAAGACTTATTAGTGGCATCTGACAGTTAGTCACTTCTTCCTCCCTGAAAGATTTGAGTTGGCTTCCAGGCAGCATACCCTCCTCAGTTTCCTTCTTCTTCACCCACTGCTCCTCCATGATCTTTTCTTAATGGTCTTTCTCATCTTCCTAGTGTCTAAACCCTGGAGTAACCAAGGATATAGTCTCTTGACCTCTTCACTTCCCTGTTCTCTTATTTGTTGGTGATCTTACCTTATGGCTGGCAACTCTAGCATTTCCATTTCTATCCTGGTCCTCTCTCTCTTGAACTGTGATTTGTAGATTCAGCTGCTACGTGACATGGGCCTTTGGATGTCTGAGTGACATTTACATTTAACCTGCCTACAAATGAACTCCTGATGCCTGGCTTCTAACCATCATTAAGCTTCATGTTCTCCTGCAGACCTGTTCTTCACCTCCAAAACCCTTCGAGTCATTACTAATTCCTTATTTGTCATATCTCACATTCATTAAATTAGTAAATTCCATTGATGCTAATATCAAAATACTTCCAGAATTAACCCCAAGCACTCCATCCCAAAGCTTTTCACTTGCTCTTACTGATTCCTAGAACGGTATTTCCCCAGAATTTCCACATGCTGTCCCTTTACCTTTCTCAGGGAAAACTTTCCTAAACACCACATTTAACATTGCAGTGCCACCCCTGGCCTAACGATCCCTATATCGCTTTCCTGATTTACACTTTTTCATATCACCTATCACCATGTGACACACCATGTATTTCAATTATGTATTTGTTTATGATATGGCTCCCTCCAATAGAATTACGAGACATGAGCCTTGTGATTTTATTCTGCTTTGTTCAATGTTGTATATCTAACCCTTAGAAAATGTTCAACATATAGTAGGTATTCAATAAATATTTGTAGAAAATATTAATTTTATGAAGAGCCAAATGCAATAAACAAATGTTTCCACTCTACCAACTTTAATATTGGCAATCTATGATGGTGTGGAAGTGACCTTCACTGCTAATTCACATGCAACAATTTTCTGCATAGGGGGTTGTAAACATTCTGTAAGCTGGTTAATATTCAAATTCTAAGTGAATATGCTTAACAAAATCATCCCCAGTTACAGCTTTTTATAATTCTCTAAAATGGATTAATAAACATAGTTGTTTGTGTGAAAATCATTCCAATTTAAATGTCATTAGCAAAAGTAAATCGGATTCTCTTTTCAAGACGATGATATAGAAAAGGATGATTAAAGTAGACTTTAACTCATTAACCTGTATCTTTTAATATTTGTAAATGAACTCTTTCACATTTTAGTCACATCGCTGTAACAATTGAAATCTTTTTTCATTATTCATATCATAACTACGAGTTATACTCTGTCTTTATTTATACTGTATCATTCCTGAAATGATTATTTTACAACCTGATGTGACAAAATCCAAACCACATCTCACAGCTGAATTTTTCCCCTCAGTCTGGCTGTCTCTCCAGTGAAGACACTCACCGTCCCAATTTCCTGGGCTGAGTCTGCCCTACTGGTGGTCAGAATGTGGTAGCACCCAAAGGCTGTGCTCTCAGACTGCAGGATCAGACTTTCCCTGCTAAAACAGCCTCCTACTTACCACACTGTTTAAGATACTCTCTTGAAAGGGTCTCTCTAAAGTGTAAATAGCTCCACGTTTTTTCCTACCTGTGGAGCAAAGGCCAGCAAAGCAGCCTGCAGATGGAAAGTGTCTTCTACAGTGATGATCTCAGTGTGCAGAACAGAGGGACCAAGTGGGCCAGGACCAAGATATCCCATCTCTTGGACCACGTTACATTAATCAGAGAGTGCCAAGATGGGGCAGTCCACAGGAGAAGGTGGCATGTATTTTGCTGATAGAGAATTAATCGGTTTAGAGGTGAACAAAGAAATTGGGGAAGAAAACAGGGAGGTTTTAGAGCATTTCTTCTCCAACAGGTTCCCAGGGAACCTAACCTCATGAGATATTCCATGAAAAGTCATTTCTATTGTCAGGCCAATCAAGTTTGGGAAACACTGCTCACAAAAGCTCCCTCTGGGAAATCCACATGATCGTGGGAATATTAAAGGTGATAGTAAAGAAACAGCTTTAACTTAGCTTTGACATCTTGTCAAGAAGCTTGTCTAACTTTATTAATCTTGCGTTTTCCAATCATTACATTTTTAGTCTAACATTTACTAAAATCCCATGTATGAGTTTTGCACGAAGAACATTTATGTAAAAAATTGTTATAGAACATAGACATGCATCAAGTGACAGAATATAAATACAAATAGGGAGAACGTTGGAGTGGTAAGAATAAATTTAATTAAAGTAACGTTTACTATCATGAAATATAAAACTTTAAAACCCAGTTGAATTTTAGCTAATAGTAAGATATGAACGTATATTAAATTCATAATTAATATCTATATTATACTATTTATATTACTTATATTTGCTTTGTATTTGTAGTACTGATATTACATTTCCTTTATATTATATTCATGGTTAAAGTTCATCTGGATAATGTTTAATATTATGAAATATAAATCGAATGTAAATGGCTGTAAGCAGCATTTAAACCAAGAACCCTCTGTCACTACACATTCAGCTAGTGATAATAAGAGCAGGCACCCACTCTGTTCCAGGTACTCTTCTAAGCAGTTTACATGTAATTCTTCCAAACAGTCTATGACGTTGTTAATTCTATTATTACCATCCCGGTTTTCAAAGGTGGGAAGTGAGGCACAAAAGGAGTTAAGTAATTTGCCCAAGGCACAATAGAAAATAAAATTGGGGCTTAAACCCAGGTCGTCTATTCCAGAGCCCATACGATATACCCACTGTGCCATGCCACTTCTCCAATCAGAGCTGCATTGGCGGGAGGACGTTACTCAGATTGGGAGTCTTAGACCAGGGGACTCCTCATCAATCAGTTAACATCTGGAATAGATTCTCACTTCAGAGAAGATAAAGCCACACAATGTGTTTTATTCAAAGGAAGGCTTTGGCTTATTAATTATTCAAAGCGATAGTTTTGTGTGAACTGGGAACATTTAGCTTGAAAAAGAGAAATACAAAGAAAAATTATGATTATCTTAATAGATGAAAGGAATTGCCACCTGGTTTTAGACTCAATATTTTTTTGCTTCTCAATTTTCTAAGAGTGACAATGGTTTTAACGTCTGGCACCAGCCACACGCTAGCTGTATGAGCACGAGTTGTTTAACTCTAGTTCCTCATCTGTAAAATCAGGATTTTAATGCCCATTGATATCAGTGTGGTTTAAAGGAGTAACATGAGGTCATGTAAAACACCTAACTGCTCCATGAATAATTATAATATAAATGCCACGAAACCATCACCCTGGATTCAAAATTACACTACACAAAATATCAGTTTTTTGTTGGTGATGAAAAAGAAAAACATGAATTTGCACAGCATTGCATTATCCCTGCACAAGACACAGAACCCTCCTCATCGGTAAACGGTGTAAGGCAGGACACGTCTGTACTGTTTGTCATGAAACCATCCTTAGACTTGGCACGATAGCAGACACATAAGAAACACTTCTGATATATTTGAGTTTGGAGAGTGGTTACATACAAACGCTCCTGGTCAGAGCAGTGCCTGCCTCCAGAGTCACCTTAGAAGGGAGTCACTCACTAGTTTAGAAACATGGATGGTTATTTCTAGTCAATCCTAAGTAATATTTGCTCTGAGAAGCATTTTGCTTCCCTCAATTAGCAGGCTGAGTAATGCCTTCTGTTCTGATCGCCTGTCCCGTCAGAGCCATGCGTGTGAGCAGGGAGAGGGCAACTCATTTAGACAGGCTTCTGTTAGAACTGGCTGCTGGAAACAATGCCAGCGATTTTATTTTTGGTCTATTAGTAAAATGACAGCACTAATTCATTTCACGGAGGAACCAAACAGCTGTCAGATGGCAGTGAGCATAATAGTGCACATATTACAATTTAGTTATGCTGAGTAGGACTTTTCCACTGGCAGTTTTATACTGTAAAGTGTTTCAAACCCTTTCCAAACGTGCAAATGACTTTCAAAGTGCACTTGTCCTCAGCGAGGACAGTTGAAAACAATATAAACAACCATTTGCAATTGGGCCTCCAGTTGTTAACTCACTGTCAAAATGACAAAATTTAGGGAAATAAGTGGCAAATAGATGTTGTATGAAAATTATCTCTGAAATTCAACTACTTTTTCTCCTCAACCACAAAAACAATTTATCTCAGCACCCACCTCTTTTGAATAAATTTTCTACTAATGGATCTCTGGGAATTGATGACATGGAAATAGGGACTTGATTAGGTGATATTACATTTCATACTAAGAATTTTAAGGAGAACCTTTGGGGTGGACATGAAAGTGCAATGCCTATCGCTACAGGAGCTTCTGAGAAGAAAATACACAAAGAGCAAAGCTGCAAGGCTGGGATGGAGCACACACCAGGAATGCAGATGCTCTTACTGACCATGTCTTACACAAAAATACAAAGGCAAAATTTTAAACAAGCTCTGTGTGCACATAATGTCAGTTTATGTGCTGATTACCAGCTTAAAATGATTGAATTTACTGAAACTCTTGAGTCGCCTGGGGTTTGATTCAGGTGACCAACAAAGTTGTCTTGTTAGTTACAGCAAAACAATGAGACTGGCCATTGTAGGTGCCACTCTTAAGGGCCACTCTCTTTTTGTATTGTGCATGAGGAAAGTGGGTTAAATAATGGAGCTGAACTGACACAGAAGGAAAGAGTTTTGTCTTTATGGTAGAGGTTCCTCACTATGGCCTCCCATCTTTGTAAATAAGGTTTTATTGCAACACAACCATACTCATTCACATAAGTATCATGGAGGGCTGCTTTCATACCCTACCAACAGAATTGAGTAGTAGCAAAAGAGAACAGATGAACTGCAAATCCAAAAATATTTACTATTTGGCTATTTATAGAAAAAGTTTGCCAGCTCTCTTTAGAGTCAGCATGCAGAAATTCCAGCTCTTTTCTGCCACTGGACTTCATCCTAACATTGGGAAAATTACCTTATCTCTTGGGGTAGTCTATAAGAATAAAACACATACTTGTAAAGTGTTAAGGATTAAACAAAAGTTAATGTATAATAAAGTCCTTTTTTAATTGAAAAGTGTTAATGGGATCCTATGGTTTAATAGGCTAGATGGGATCTTGTGCTGAGGTTGTTGAAAACTGAAAGAGTTGATTTAAATGGGTTAAATTACTACTTGAAGTATGTTATAAAATGTTAGAATATGTAACATTGCATTTTACTGTGATGTTGCATTTCATTCACTGCTTAAATTGAGAGTGCAAATTGTGCTTATTTTACACAGTAGTTTACAAATGAAAAGATACCTCACTTAATTTTTCAGGAACTTCAGTAATAAGTATGTAAGGGTTAATTGTAAACACATGTTGGCTACTTCCTTTGATGTGGTAAACTTAGGATAAAAATAATTTGTTATCACTACATTCAGTTAAAGAGCCATTGCTGTTCTCATGATTCATGCATCTGAACTTTTCTTTCCCCCAAAAGTCAAGTAAATACATAAATTTTGATACATGTCAGAATTGTGGCATATGGGAAGGTTTTGAGCAAGTGTGAAAGTCTTAAAAAATGAAAAATAAGATGTGGAATGTTGAAACTCCATTTTTATGAGTTAAGACGGATAATGCATCCAAAGCTGAAATGTGTTCAGCATCTTATTCCCGCACAAAATCTCCCATTTGTTACCCTCCCACACCCAGGCAAAATTGCAGGAGAAAACTGAAATGTCCCCCACACACCAGCTGGCGGCTCACCCACCCTCTCCTTCTTCCCAAATGTGGCTTTCCATTCCGTTATTCTAATATTTAAAAACATATTTTAGGAAAAATATATGCCTGATTGGAAAAACAAAACTAAAACTAAGAAGATACATATGATTAAAATGACAACTGAAGCTAAATTGGATGTATACAAATTAATGTTGCAAGCTGCCAGGCTCCAGCCTACTCTTCTTTCATTAAATGGTGTTTTTTTTTTCCCCCTGGGGATATGAAAGAAATATAAGGTTATATTTTGAGAGAACCAATGTCAAGAATGTCTGGAAGAAGCTAGTTAGAACAAACAAGGAGTCTGTCTAGAAAGGGCATTTCACCCTCTACTGGGACGAGGCGGGGACTTACGCAGCATGGGTTCTCCATTATCAGTTTTTAGAGAAAAGATTTGGGAGAATACAAGTAAATGCATACATATTAATTTTCTTTATTTGAAAGTTTAATGTTACTTCCGTATCGCATTCATTTGATCAATGCTGGGACACAACTGAAGGCATTTCCTCCTTAGGTTTACATTATTCTAATTAGCACCAAGGAATGAGAACCGAAGTAAACAATTAAATTGATAGGAAATGATTGAGTACAGAAAATACACAAACTTGTAGTGTAATTCCATATGATGCCTTTTCAAGTTAATAAAACCAATACCTCATTCTGTTGAAACTAAGAATAAACCCATAATCAACCATGTCCCAGAATATGATCCTACAGAAGCCAAGGTAGTGTCTATCACTCAAGGAGAGATTGTAGATTTCCATTGTCTGGCTACATTTAAAGAAAACAATAAAAAAGAAGGAAGAAACTGCCTAACAAGGTTAGAAACATTTTAGACTAACATTCCCTTTGAAAAATATGCTTAGATTTAGCAACACCGCTTGTTTGATACTCAGTGACCCATTAACCTTCGGTAGCAAGAATATCAGAAATGGTAATAAATTTACATGTTAAGTGCAAAGTCAGAAATGGAAATGAACCCTGAATCTCCTGTAGACTGATTTAAGAACTCTGCAGATAAACAAATATTTGTATCTCATTTTTATCATTCGGATGCATATTTGGCATTGGTTTTACTATATATCAAAGAGTGGGGTTTTTTTTTCTTTTTTGAGGAAGATCAGCCCTGAGCTAACATCTGCCGCCAATCCTCCTCTTTTTGCTGAGGAAGACTGGCCCTGAGCTAACATCCATGCCCATCTTCTTCTACTTTATATGTGGGACGAATTCTGCAGCATGGCTTGACAAGTGGTGCCATGTGTGCACCCAGGATCCGAACCAGCAAACCCCGGGCCGCAGAAGCAGAACATGCGCACTTAACCACTGCACCACTGGGCCAGCCCCCAAAGAGTGGATTTTTAAAGCTTAACTTTTACATATGGTTACTGGTTAATTTTATTGAATCTAATATACATGTCTTTCACGAAAGGGTCTGAAGAGGAGAGGCATTCCTCTATCTGTCAAATTAAAATGAATTTGATTCATCTATCAAATTGTAATATATTTTTGTCCTAATTTCAATATTTAATGTGCATTTCCAGCATTCTTGGTCCTTTTTGACTTCAGTCAATGCATGCCCGTGTTTTTCTTCTCATCATCCAAATCAACCTTATTCTTTCACATCTTCTCCCTGAATTGCCTCAAATTAACCATCCATAACCAGAAGCAAGTGCAAAAAATGTAATTTTGCCTTTCCTCAGTGATCTCTATCCTATTTCTTATTATTTAGAATGAAGAATAAACAAGTCAAAAACAAAACAGCAGCAAAATACCTACCAACATGAGTTGAGATTTGAGAAAATTGAAAGTTACCTCATAAGAATGTGTAACTTGCCAGTTTATCATAAAATCAGAAAGTGCAACTCAACACTTTAGCAGGGACAAATCTGTTTTTTTGCAGTTTTACTTAGAAAAATACAGAATCATCAATATTTGGCAATTTTTTTAACTATGTAAAAAAAGTCAAACAGACACAAAATGTAGAGAAGGTGGGATTGAAGTAGACACACGTGTCCCAGGAATGTGACGGCAAAAAGGACATTAGCACAAAATGAGAGGGATCTAATCATTAAAGAAGAAAATGATGTAATTCACAATTTAGAAGAAATAATGGCACACTACACTTATTGAGGTCATCTTCTATGCCAATCCCACAAAACTGGAAGAAAAAATTAAAAGTTTTATATATAAGCACTGAGCCAAACAGCCTAAGTAGTTAATCTTCTGTAAGGCTCAGAGCAACTCTGTGAGGTAGGTACTATTCATTCTTCACTTTACAATGAGGAGTCTGACGTATAAATGTGTAAGGAGCCTGTCCAATGGTCACACTTATAGAGATAGGGGACTGGGTTAAACCCACACCTAAGAACCATGCTCGCATCCACAGGTCAACATCTAGATGATTAATGACCCCTAACTTTTCACCTCTAGTACCCAAATAGTAGAGAGCCAAGGCTTGATGGTGACAGAAACTATTAATTTAGCCATTTGAAAATAATATTGAAAGAGTTTAAATTACCTGGTTCCACTTTTCATTCAATTTCCAGGTAAGATTACTAATTTCCACATCATCTTCAGAAGTTTCTTTATGATGTTCATAATTTGATTTTTTTGATGCTCACTGCAACAAGCTAAATAATACAATTACACAAAGAGAAGTCAAGCAATCCTTCTTCCTAATCATTCCAATTCCTCCCAAAAGTAAATTATATTAATAATTCAGGTATCCTCTTACACTCTTCTGAATCCTCTTAGAAGCATATATGTGTGCATGCTATGCGTATACAAGGAAACACACACACACACGTGCGCACACAGATTACATAAGTACTTTTAAAAATATTTTTACCCAAGTAGGATCATACTGCATTTTTTTTCACTTCATGTGTCATGGACATCCGCTTAGGTCAATACACATAGGATTAAAACTAAGCCTTTTTATAGTATTAGCACTTTGAATTAAATGCTTTTTTTGATGATGCTTGAAGGAAAACTGTGCACAGCAATATAACAAGGGTGTGTATGTGTATCAGTGTGT
This sequence comes from Equus quagga, assembly GCF_021613505.1. Lineage (NCBI taxonomy): Eukaryota > Metazoa > Chordata > Mammalia > Perissodactyla > Equidae > Equus > Equus quagga. Next base: position 34,575,641 of record NC_060288.1, on the reverse strand, counting down.
TGCTATGCGAAAGACTGACTCAGTATCTCTCAATAGACATCATAGTAGAATTTATTAACTTAATGAATTTACAGTGATCTACTCCTACTGAATCAGAAACTAGATTTGTAGGGCACGAAGAACAGATTCATCTCCCAGGGGTAAATGTAAATTAATCAAGTTCACAGAACCAATATAGATAATCAAAATTCCAAATTCATAAATTCAATTCACAGGAACTCGACTATTTACATTGTTATGAGAGTCTTTTTTTCTTTTTTCCACTCTAGGCGTATATGCAAGGCCAAACTGTAACCAGAAGGTTGCTCGCTGAGACACAGAATCAAAACAACAAGAATAAGAAATAAGATAAGCAGCAGAAATCAGATAAAAGAACGTTTGATGCCTCGAGTGAGCAGAGCTTATATCATTAATCGACAGAAGTCATTCTGACCTTTTCATTATTTATGGAACTCTTGAGATCTTGATGAAGTCTACGAAATGTTTTCCCCAGAAAAACCCAAAGACATGCAAAATTGTGTGTCTAATGTTACAGCTTCGTAGAAACTGAGATTATCCATGACCCTCAAATTAAGAAAGCCAGATTTATAGGACAGGGATGGGCTTACAATGGACCAGAATGCTTAAAGCTGACTCCTTGCATCCACATCCACAATGGGGATGGTTGTTCAGTGGACTGTGGGGCTCAAAGATCAGAAGCATTTCTCTCCCCCTGGCTCAGCCTGACTGCTCACAGCTCTGCCTCTGGCGCTGTTTCGTCTCTGGCACTTATTCTATCTTTCATTCTTTCATCAGATGTGTCAATAGCCACAGGTTTTTATATAAGCCTTGCTAGATTGGCTAAACTCATTTCTTTTTGTGACTCTGTATCTCTCTTCTTTGCCCCATTAATTGATTGTCTTAAAGTTGAACTTTGAGAAAGTAATCATCTGTCTCTTATGACTGTGCTTTTTGGAGACATCAGTATTGATGTTACTAACAGAAATAATTATTTTCAAGTGTCCTTTTAAAACATTTGATTGGAGGTTCTAGGTACCTACTGTTGAATATTCCTGCAAACTGAGGAGAAAAAATATACCCAAGTTCTGGCAAGTAAGCCTAGAGGGCTAACATGGCGACCGAGAGCTCTGCTTGCTACAACAAGGTGAAAGTGTCCTCACTCAAGGTGTGTCCTTATGCAGGCTTACCAACCTAGATTACCTAAACAGTCAAGAGGAAAGTAATTCTAGAAGTTTCCCATTTGTTTCAGCCTCAGTCATTGTTATGAATCCAGATGACTGTGAAAGTGTCAGCTAATGGACAGTTAACTGCTGCTCCTTCGCCATCACTTTCTGCTTTCTGGAACATTTCTCTTCTGCCAGGTGGGTCATTCCTGTTCCACACTTTAATTCAGGTTGAGTTTGGATAATCACTTCAAGGGAGAAATAAATCAGTGCTGACATTCTAAATAAAGCTTTGAGTTTGAAGGGTAATAATCTAGCTGCTCTTTCTAAATCCGGATCCATGGATGTTAAAGGAAAGAAAATTCTGCTTGAGGGATGTGTCAGAGAGAAATGCCAAATATATTCTGCCAATGAGAAACACACTCATAGGAAGAAACTCCACCCCACTCTTGGAGCTAATGACTTATTAAAACCCAGAATGAAAGGTCTGTGTTGGAGCCAAGATTCACTTTTCCCTGGTGAAAATATAACTAGTATATGAAAATGTAAGCCATTTGCTTTCATAAAATAAATGTACAATAGATAAAATTAATCCATTTTAAGTTTTTACAGGTTTAATGGCCTATATTTGAGTCCATTATTTTTTAAAGAGGAACCTCATGTTTATATTGTCAGTCATATCTTCTCTTTGTCTTTAAATCCTGTCAGTGCTTTCTTAGAAAATTCAGGATAAGAGGATGCATAAACCAGAGAGAAAAATCAAATTCTAATCAGTTAATTGCGACACTTACTAGCAGTTCTCCTTTTAGGCTTCGAGGGAAAAAATATGAACTACTGGATGAAATTAAGTTGAGGTTGAGTGCAGAATTTTATCAAAAAATATTTTGGAATGTTTAGTTTGCGCCAAACGCCAAGGATTCAAGTTTTTCTTGATTGCCCTCAAGGGTATAAAGAAAAATGACCATGAGAGATGGCATATTAAGTGCCATCTAACGGCTAAAGTTAAAAAGTGCTACAAGAATTCAGAATTCATTTTATCCACGTTATCCCTCTTCCCTCTGAGTACATTTCAGACAACACAACTATGATTTCAAAGCCAACAGATGAGAAATTTGTAAAATGGAAGCTTATACAAACAAAAATGCTACACTTTACTTAACAGTCCAGTGAAGAGAATTCAGCTTTTTCTTTAAGGCTCTCACAGAGGAAGTGCTCCATCCCATGGATGTAACAAAATAAACCTGACCTCCTAACTGTGAGGTCCTCCAGGAGGGCCATGCTCCAGGCCCCCTGTGAACTCTGAGGAGACCCCAGGCCCACAGATGCTCCCCTCTGCTGCCCGTCCAGACTCTCCTGCGTCAGCGTCCTCTTGTCTGCATTCCCTTCTCCTCTAAACCAAACTGCCTACAATTCTTAAAGAAAATAATTTATTTTTCTCCATATTTCTGCACATGAATCTTCCTCTCTCAAAGATCCTTCTAGTATCTATCTTCCTGGAGAACTTCTATTCAGTGCCTGGCACAAAGTAGGCATTTAGACACGAGCTCTTTGAATGCATCCTTTGAGACATAGCCCGAGCATCAATTCTGTAATGATCTCTATCAGGCCTGAAAGTAGAGATGACCTTCTCTCTTTTGCCTGATCCTGTCAAACACCATAACTACTTATTAGCACCAATTACATTCTATGTTCTATTGAATTTTGCCATTTTCACCTTTACTAGTCCTTCAGAATAGGCATCATTCTTGTCATCTGTATTCATAATACTTAGTATTAGGTCTCTGGGAGATGCTGAATGAATGTTTAGTAAATAAATGAGAGAAAGAATGAGTGAGTAGATATGTGAGTCCACTCACACAACCACATATACACTGTGTGTGTATATGTGTATGTATATATATATATTTGTACCTGTATATATACATAAAAATGGAATTCTTCATGTGTATATACACACATATATATGCATGTATTCATGAGTGTGCTTTTGCATATGTCTGAACACACAAATAAAGCTAAGTATATGAAAGGATCTATAGCAAGTGGTTAAAAATTACAACTTCTGAAAACAGGTAGACGTATTTAATTTCTGCTTTCACTATTGAATAGCTATGAGACCTTGGCAAACTAAATTACTAAAGGTCACTACCTCCCTTTCTCTATCTGATAATATTAGATAATTTTACTTCACTTATAAGAATCTTGTAAGGATTTAATAAAAAATATGCATATAAGAGTTACTACCATCCTAGACACATCTACCTGTCTATCCACAGAGACACATACAACTGAGTAAACAGAACATAATATTATAATTGATAAAATGAATGATTTCAAGACATAAAAGAAAAACCTGAAAGAGAAGAATTCCTTAACAAGAGCATTTTATAACCCAAGGGAATCTCTTAAACCATCTCCATGGGCCATTGTTTTTCCCAGTCCAACTAATGAGCTATTTCTATGAAACATAATTTCCTGTCACAAGTAAAGTTTTACTGTTTAGTAATGTTGAATTCCTCCTCACTATACCTCCAGTATTTTTTCATTAAAATGGATTTCGACTCTTTCAGATTTATAGATTTAACGTGTAAAGTTTAAGGCCAATGTACTCAAAGGTGGCACCTGGGGAAGCTGAGATAAATGTTGTGTGTAAAATTAGTATTTCATGATCAAAATATTTGACTGTCAGTATTTGCAGTTAAAATATTCCCTTTTCAACTACTATGTCAGCTGGCATATTTAAGGTAAGCTTAAAGAAAATAGGTTTCTACCATTTCATATCGGCTTTGCTTTAGATAGGAATCCTATCTAACCTTCTTTCTGCCTAGCCAAACGATTATTGCAAATGCAAATACCTATGTCAAAATGTGCATATGATTTTCATTCCCATTTCTTTAAAAAACCTGCCATCCCATGAATAAAGCCTTTGCCGATTGTTCAAAGAAAATTTAGCTCCCGATCAATGGAATTGTCCTATACCATTGAGAAATGTTCTATATGAGGCAAGTATTGATTCTAGAAAATTCACATTGGACTCATTATTTTGATTCATAGACTTATTGTTTTCTATCCAAATATAAGTTATATTTTACATAAAAATTCTATTTCACACAAAATCGTGGATTATAAAAAATACAACTACTGTCAAAGAAACTTATTTCACCTACAAAAAAATCTAAAAATTCAAATAAATCATATTCAATAATTCACGAAAACTAAATTTTTAAACTATAATCAAGATTTAAATTATTAAGTCAATGAATAAAAAATTACCAGTCTATGAAACATTCAAAATAATATTCAAGATAAAAATAAAGATGTGCATTAATGAAAGAAACTTCATTTACAAGTAAATCAGACTGCAGAACCAAAATAACCAAAGTTTGGTGTCCAAGAGTTTTCATCATATGGTCACGTTTCTAACAGTTTATTTCGTCACTAATAAGAAAAAGCATTAAAAAAGACAGGCATTCCCTTTTAAAAAGTGAAAAAATAAAAAAAGCATCAGAGTGACATGTCATTTGGGGCATAGTCTCTAGATTATCATATGTCACCAAATTGGTTTATTCTCCTTGTCCTCAAGTCTAATGGTTGCCACACCTTGTCATGCCTGTTTGTCATGACATAATATTGTCATGTCTTTACATGCCATGTCAATTGTCTGACCTCCTACATGATTTTTTCTTAAATCACAAACTTGATGACAAAATAAAAAATAACTTTTTTTCGTAATTGAGATATTGATGAAAGACGGTAGACAAATAGAAATACATGGATAAATGCTATTTATTTACACAGTACTTCAATATTGGGCATGCATAGGAATTTTGATAGTAATCTATCTCATTGTAAATTAGGCATAATTCCACTACTTTGTTTAAATTTACCGAAGAAAATTGGGCAAATTCTTTAATTTGTCATGATGAATAATGTTCAGTGATGGAACTAGCAAATAATATATTACAAAACACCCTATTAAATTACTAACTTCAATTTTATTGTTCTGTATTTATGGGTTAAAATATGCTCATTTCACCAACAATCTATAAACTTCCTCAATAGACCCTGAAGGGCTCTGTTTTCACAGAGTCAATTACAGTATGTGAGTAACAATAGTGCAAAGTTTATAAATATGTCCATTTAATTTTCAGGGTTAAATTCAATGACTGAATATATTAATTAGAATATTTTAATTTATTGTGTCCATACTTGTTATGTAGCTTAATATTTCCAGGTATGAATAATAATTTCTGTAAATAGTACCTTTTCCAAATTACTGCCAGGGGGCTATAAAGTTCAATGCCTACGAAGTTTGTTACCGAGTCTATTCAGTTTAGACAGACTTTTAAAATTTAGAAGATTTTCTCCAATTCAAGTCAATGAACTTAAAAATTTAAACATCAATCTGGTAATACTAGATAAATCCTAATTTTAATTGGAAGAAAAAAGCACTAGTTTAAGGATAAGAGAAAATGATTTTTTTAAAAAAGTTGATTTAGTATTTTATATTTAAACTGTTTTCTTAGGAGCTCTTGGATAATACATCAAAGTTTTCGTATATTACTTGGCTTATATAAATTACTTGATGGATAATCTTATCAAAAGAAAACCTAATGAGAAAGAAGGAAATCTGAATCATCAAAAGGATTCAATGTTCTGTTTGCAGATATTTTTCTGATGATTATCATTACTTCTGCTTTATATTACATTTGAATAGGTGTATTTGCATATCTTATACACTGTCTTAATAAAATATCACTTTTTCCTGTGACACTACCTCGGAAAAGTGATGGTTGTATCTAAATTCCCTGTGGGGACTGATACCATTGATAACTCACTTGGCATTTGCATTGAAAGCTCTACTCTCCTCTAGGTAAATTCTCTAGTGTTTAATCTTCTGCTTAGTCTATAACTAGCTTTATTTCTTCAGATAGTACAAATTCTTTTCTCGGGGGCCCTTTAAGCTAACTGAGAAATATTTTTAAAATACAGATGTTAGATATTGGATACAATATTTGTTTCACTGACAAAGCAATTTACTAAAAAATAAAGGCTTGCATTTAGTTGTAAATATCAGACTCCACTGTAACATCACTATTTAAAATATAAATTAAAAAAAAAAAGCATTTCCACATATCAACATTTTTAAAAACACAGTTAACTTATGGTCCTGTCCACTTTTCTACTCATTTTTCTATTTTTTTAATAACTCATAAATATTTTTCTAACAGAGACAATCTCACCAATCGTTTTGTACGCCATTATGACAACCAGTAATGTCAACAACAACAGCCCAGGGAGATTCAATAGAATTATTCATTCTGCAATCACTCAACATCAACAGAGTTTCTATGTTTATCTTAGGAAGTTCAGCAAGACACTATACTCAAGTACCAACTTTACCAGCAAAGGGATGAAAATTGCCAAGATTTCTAAGATGTGGAAACTTTAACAACTTTCTGAGCAAATCTCAATGTATGTTGATCAACCAAGGTAAGTTTCACAGGCAACTAGTATGAATTTCCTTACAGACACTTTTATAATGTTAAGTGAAAAAGAAATTACGTGAATTTAAAGTATATAGAAAGTGGCAGAAATAAGCAAATTTTAAAGCTAATAAAATCTATTAATCCTAAATTAGGCTGTTACTCTACAAGTATTAACTTATTCCCTAATAGTCAGTAATATGCTTAAAGGTGGTTAACCCTTTCAGGACACTGATGCTGGTTTATGTACAAACGTAGTGTCCTGGAAAACATTGAAATCAGAATAGAAATCAAAATATAATAGTGTACACCTGAAATTTATATAATGTTATAAACCAATGTTAACTCAATGCAAAAAAAAAAGCATAGTATAAAATCTTAAACATCGTACCACGCAAAACTTTAAATAAAAGGATAAATTGGACTACTTATGCATCTGTGCAAAGAAGACGCTCTACCTTATGTTTTCTGAGAAGTGCATAGTAGCTAAATTCAGTTGCACAAAGCATATGTAGATTTTGTCTTTCCACAAAGAACGAGTTTTGCCCAAGTACACTGAGTAGTGCAAATAAGGACATATGCAGACAGGACTCAACACCGAACAACATCCGATGTAATCCGGGTATATTGTAAATGGGGACTGGCCTATACCCAACCTGTAGTCTTTCTTTTGTTTTCAGGGTCTCTGGAGTTTATTTGTTAAAAATAACAGCTTTCGCATTACACTTGAAAGAACATTTAAAATGTCTGTGTGAAACAAGACAAAAAAAGACACCCCTCAGCATTGACACTTAAAGTTTTACTGGTGCAATTTCTTAAAGCTGAGTGCTTGAAAAGATCATCCGTATTATTTCCTCTATCAAAGGCTGAACTTGTTTCTAATTTTTAATATTTCTGCCACAAAATTGGTTCAATAATTACAGCAAAACAAAATCCGAAACTATGAAAATAAACAGAACCCAATCCCCATGCCTGGCAATGACCAAACAGTAAAACCAAAATAATTTTCTCAATTAAAAGTCTCCACTTTGACAACAAAATCTCATTTAGTGAAATTTCCTTTACTTAAGCAGTATCAGTATTATTGTCCAACAAAAATTTCAAGAAAATGCTTCTGCGTTAAAAACGAATTCTGCACAGAAAAGGAGTGCTGTTAATTAGGATTCAAAATTTTCAGTTTCTCTGCTGCATGTCAAAAGAAAAATCACTTATCTAATCCAAAAGAGTTCTACTAATAAAGAAAAATTGTAAACACATATTTTGTGCTAGAAAGTTTGTCAATTATAGCAAGAAGTGTTCTCCAGGCAATATATTACATAAATGTCGAACATTCACACCATTAAACCACCTGTGAAACAGCAGCTTATGTTTTCATTAAAATCTTTAATCCAGAGAGGCAAGCGTGAGGTCATCTGGAGAGTAAATGTGTGCAAAGCACAGCACGTGTCCTACCTTCATACAGGGCCTTAAAGCCTTGGGCACTGACGGCGAAGTCCGTCGTGAACCACAGTGTCAGGATAGACCCCGTGCTGACTATGGAGGAGGGCAGCTGAAATCCTGATAACCTGAATTCCAAAAGAGACATGAATATGGTTAAAAAGCATGACTTTGTTACTGAAGCTTTTTCGATGTATATATTTCATTCCTCTTCTCACTGTGGTATATTTATTTGAGATATGTCACTAAACACTTACAAGATCCATACACAGGACTTTGCCCAGTAATTGAAATTAAGTACTTTTAAGTGCCAGAATTTGTTTATTTCAACAATTTTTGAGAAGATTCTTTCTTGAAGGATTTGTACAATACACCATTGTCTTCAAAAAGCATATGGAACTTAAAACAATGTAAAGTCATCCTCATATGTGCTACAGGAAACAACACGCTGTTGCTTGTGCTTTCAAGTTTATTTTCTTCCTAAATTATTAGATGGCGGGTTGTCACATCTCATAGCTAATGTGCTTATTCTTAATATCTACCCCAAATGAAAGGCCATTTCTGTTGAAAAGAAAACGTACTAGACACCGCATAACAAATAGAAATCTATTACCACCTTGGGCAGAGGCCAAATGAATTGATTTTATTTGGTTTCAAGACAAATCTTTTGGCTTCTAAGATATGCTTCTCAACTATCACTGGGCTTGGATATATTTAGAAATTTTAATGATGATAAAGTCAGAACTCTGAATGAGTGAACTAGTATAATCATACGCTTAATTCTTTAGGAACTAACAGCTTTTCAAAAGGTCAAACAGAGGCTTCACCAATTTGTATTTTACCTAAATTTTCCTAGGTAAGTAGTTTGTCTACAGATTTGCAGTTTAGTGTAGTCTGAACATAAACCTACGATGCCAAAAGGAATCGCCCTGAACTTTCATCCCTCACAGGAAACATTCTGGCTTGCCAGTAGGTCTATGATATTAAATTCCTCGTTATAACCATTGTAGTTTGAAAAATCAACACTCTGAACCTAATCAACATGAATTATTATGCCCAAATATGATGAAAGAGATTAACAAGGAAAATGACAAAACCGAGATAAAAAAATAAACATAAGATCAAATTTAAGTAATAGAATAATTCTACGAATGCCTGTAACATCCATTGCATGTTATTTTTGGCTTCACAAGATAATAGGCTTTCGTTTCAATTAGTTTTTTGTTTTTACTTCAATTTTATTTTTAAAAAGTCTCTAATTTTTTTGGTTTCGGATGGCTATAATCTACTGCCAAGCCATAATTTCTTATAAATCAACTTTAAAGTCATTTTCCTAATTAAATTATAAGTACCAGGCAAAGTATGTACATATGATAGAATAGTATTCGGCTGTAAGAAGAAAATCCTGCTTTTTGCAACAATATGCATGAACCTTGAGGCCATTAAGCTGGGGAAATAAGTCAGATAGAGAAAGACAAATGCTGTATGTTTTCACTTATATGTAAAATCTACAAATGCCATATTGAAAGAAATAAAGAGTGGAATGGTGTTGGCCAGCCAGGGCCTGGGGCGGGGGGGGGGGGGGGAAATGGGGAGATGCTGGTCAAAGTGCACAAACTTACAGCTAAAAGTGAGTAAGTTCTAGGGATCTAATGTTCAGCATGATGACTACAAGTAAAATATTGCATTACATACTTGACAATTGGTAAAAGAGTAGATCATAGATACTCTCACCACAAAAAAGAAATGGTAATTATGTGACAGCACAAAGGTGTCAACCAACCTTATTGTCATAATCACGCAACAATATACATGTGTATCAAATCATTAGGTTGTACACCTTAAACTTCCATGTTATATGTCAATAAGATCTCAATAAATCTGGGAAAAAAGTATGTGTATATGTTGCTAACATTTGTGAATTTAAACACGAAAACAAAACAAAACCATCAATTGGTTAATTCTATTTCTTTCATGAAACAGTGTGAGTTTCAGCTGACTTGAGAGCAGTGTTCTGGGGAAAGAGAGATGCGCAGCATGCCACAGGAACAGTGCACTGGATCATGAGATGTCTAGAGGACAAACTCTCCCCGAGTCTGCTGTATGTTCTACAATAGAAGATACAAACCAGGAATCCTGAGAAGACCCACATGCTGGGGACGAACTTCCCTCTCTATCTCTGAAAATTCAGGTGCCCTTGAGCTCCTGGTGCCTGCTTCGTCGTTTTTGCTCCTCCTCTGGTCCTCCTTTGGTCATTTCTATCTTTTGGTTCATCACCTTATCCTATCTGTAGGATTTGTAGCTCTATGTGGATTCTCACCCGCTCGCAATCATGTTCAGGAACTACAAAATGTGCTTTTCTATTCTTTCCCTTGTGATCTCTGAAGAGCCACATTAGTTCCTTTGATTTGTTCCCAGTTCGGTGACAATCAAAGTCACTCCCAGAGATTCCATTCACATGAAGAGCTAAATGACTGATAAGTGGAAAAAGATACCTCTGTATCATTGATCATACAAGCAGTCATTTTGCTGTGTGTTTATATGTTATCAAATACAACCCAGAAAATACTCAGTGAAAAAGACACTGCCTTCAGAAAGGAGAACAAAAAGACTGAGTTTAGTTTCTTCCATAGCAGAAAATCAGCAAGCATATAGAAGAACTCACCAACACCATCAACTCACAGGATTTAATCAACATTTATAGAATGCTCCACTCAACAAGAGCAGAATATACACTCCTTTCAAGTGCCCATAGAACATATACCAAGATACACCAAACCACAGGCCGTAAAAACAAACCTCATTGCATTTAAAATAATTGAAATCATACAGAGTGTGTTCTCTGACTGCGATAGAATCAAATTAGAAATTAATAAGAGAAAAATGACAGGAGAATTTCCAATCACTGGGAAACTAAACAGTACATTCTAAATAACCCATGGATCAAGGAGGCAGTCTCAAGGGAAAAAAAAATACATTGAACTGAATGAAAATAATAATGCAAAAATATTGAAATTTGTAGAACTCAGCTAAGCAGTGCTAAGAGGAAAATTAATATCTCTAAAATCATACATTAGAAAAGAGGAAAATCCTCATATTGATAAACGAAGGTCCCATCTCAAGAAAAAGAAAAAGAAAGTCAAAATAAATCTAAAGCAAACAGAAGCAAGAGACAACAAAATATAAATGCAGAAATCAATAAAATTGAAAGCAGAAAAACAAAGAAATAGAGAGAAATAATGAAATGAGCTAATTCTTTGAACAGATCAACATAACAAACATCTAGTAAGCCTGACAAAAAAAAAAAAGAGGAGGAGATGGGAGAAGATAAAAGACCTAATACTGGGAAAGCAATAGCAAATGTTACTAGACAACCCACAGAAATGAAAATAAGGGAATACTACAAAAACTCTACTCACATAAATATGACAATTTAAATGAAGTAGGCCACTTCCTTAAAAACACAAACTATCACAACTTACCCAATATAACAGAAAATTTGCATAATCCTATAACTATTGAAACTCCTCCAAAAGAAATCTCCAGGCCCAGGTGGTTTCACTGTAGAATTCTATGGCCATAGAGTGAATGTTTGTGTTTCCTTCAGATTCATATGTTGAAATCTAATTTCCAATGTGATGGTATCTGGAGATGGGGCCTTTGGGAGGTAATTAGGCCATGAAGATGGAGCCCTCAGGAATGGGACTAGTCCCCTTATAAGAAGAGACCCCAGAGATCTCCCTCACCATGTGAGGACACAGTGAGAAGGAGGCCATGAAATGGGAAGCAGGGCCCCAAAAAACATCAGATGAGCTGGCACCTTGATCTTGGACTTCCCAGTCTTCAAAACTGTGAGGTACAAATTTGGGTTGTTTATAAGCCACCCAGTCTGTCGTATTTCGCTATAGTAGCCCAAATGCACTGATGTGTACCAAACATTTGAGGAATTAACACCAATTTTCTACAATCTCTTCCAGAAAATAGAAGTGGATGAAACACTTCCCCACACATTTTATGGCACTAATATTACCCTATGGACTGAATTTTAGCTCCCCAAATTCACATGTTGATGCCCTAATCCTTAATATGACTATATTTGAAGATAGGGCTTTTAAAGGGCAATCACGATGAAATAAGTTGGGATGCTAATTCAATAGGATTGTTAGCCTTATAAAAAGAGGAGAAGAAAGAGATCTCTCACTCTCTTGCTTGCCACATACACTCAAGAAAAGGCCATATAAGCACACAGCAAGAAGACAGATTTCTGCAAGCTACCAGAATTGCACCATGCTGCACCCTTATATCAGATTTTCAGCCTCCAGAACTGTGAGAAAATAAATCTCTGCTGTTTAAGCCACCCAGCCTATGGTATTCTGTTATGGGAGCCTGAGCAGACTGAGACACTCTGATACTGAAATCAGACGAAGACAGTGCAAAAAAGGAGAACAAACCAGCATCCTTCATAAATGCAGATGCAAAAATCCTTAGCAAAATAAGAGAAAATAGAAGTAATATATAATGAGAATGATTTGACACGACCAAGCGTTGTTATTTCAAGATCTAAGGATGGTTCAATAGTTGAAAGCCAATCAATGTAATCTGCCATAATAACAGACTAAAAAAATAAAATCTCAAGATTATAATAATCTATGTAGAAGAAAGGATTTGAAAAATTAAATATCCAATCATGAGAAAACCTCTCAGGAAAATGTGAATGGAGGAAAACTTCCCTGACTTGACAAAGAGTGTCTACAAAGCTACACCTAATACTATACTTAGTGTGAAGGGCTGAGTGCTTGCCGCTAAGACTGAGAATGAAGTGGAGATGTCTGGTCTCATCACTTTTATTTGACATCGTGCTGGATGATCTAGCCCCTGCAATAAGCCAAGAAAAGGAAACAAATGCATATAGATCAGAAAGGAAAAAATAAAATTGTCCCTATTTGCAGATGATACAATTGCCTACATAGATTATGCAAAGGAATCTACAGTCATCCCTTGGTATCCTTATGGGACTGGTTCCAGGACTGCCCCCCTCCTCAAATACCAAATCCAAGGATGCTCAAGTCTCTTATATAAAGTGGAGTAGTATTTGCATATAATCTACAAACATCCTCCCTCTTGTATACTTTAAATCATCTGTAGATTATGTGTAGTACCTAATACAATGTAAACAGTTGTTATACTATATTGTTTAGGGAATAATGACAAGAAAAAAAGGACTGTACATGTTCAGTACAGACGCAACCATCGTAGGCCTTTAGACCCACAGTTGGCTGAATCTTTGGATGCAGAACTCGTGGATAGAGAGGGCCAAATGTATAAGAAAACTCCTGGAACTAATAGTTAAGATAAGCAAGTGCACAGAATACACAATGAACATACAAAATTCAGTTGTATTTCTACATACTAGCATTGAATACGTGGACACCAAAATTGAAGATACAATGCCATTTACAATCATTCAAAAAACAAAATGCTTAGGTATAATAAAACATGTACAAAATTATATACTAAAAGCTACACATTCCTGAAAGCATCAGTAAAAAACTAAATATACCGTGTTAATGGATTGGGAGACTCAACATTGTAAAGATGTCAATTCTCCCCAACTTTATAAGCAGGTTTAACAGAAATTCTATCAAAATCTCAACAAGAGGTTTTGTAGATGTAGACAAGATTCTTCTAAAATTTATATGGAAAGCCAAAACAAATAGAACAGCTTAAATAATTTCAAAAAAGAATAAAATAGTAGGAATGGGTTTACCCTTTATCAAGACATTTCATAGCTGCAGTAATCAACATCATGTGGTAGTGGCAGAAGGATAGACCCACAGACCAGTGGATCACAACAGAGAACCCAGAAATGAACCCACATAAACATGCAAAACTGATTTTTGACAAAGTGCCAAGGCAATTCGGTGGAGGAAAGATAGTCTTTCAACAAATAGTGCTGGAACAATTGGATGTCCACAGGCAAAGTAACAAAAAAATGAGTCTAGATCGAAGTCTAACATCCTATACAGTAATTAACTCTATGGATCATGAACAGAAATTTAAAATATAAAATTATAACATTTTTAGAAAAAAATAGACGGAAATCTTCAGAATCTAGGACTAGCCAGAGTTCCCAGACTGGACACCAAAAGCATAATCCATAAAAGGAAAAATTTAGATATCAGACTTCATAAGAATCAAAAACTTTTGCTCAGTGAAAGACACTGTCAAGAGGATGAAAAAATAAGCTATAGACTGGGAGAAAAGATATGTAAACCATACACCTGACAAAAGACAAGTGTCTAAAATATATAAAGAACTTTAAAGACTCAACAGTAAAAGAACAAATGATCCAATTAGAAAACAGGCAAAAGACATAAAGAGTCATTTCATCCAAATGGATGTACAGATGGCAAAGAAGCACATGGGAAGATGTTCAACATCATTAGTCATCAGGGAACTGCAAATTAAAACCACAAAGACATATTGCTACACACCTAGTCAGAATGGCTGAAATAAAAAATCGTGACAATACCAAATGCTGGCTAGAACTCGGAGAAAATAGATGCTCATATATTGCTAGTGGGCACAGCCAGGCTGGGAAAGAGTTTGACAGTTTCTTGAAAAATTAAACATGCAACTACCATACAACCCAACAATGGTTCTCCTGGGCATTTACCCCCCACTCCCCAAAATGGAGATGAATGTTCACACAAAACCTCTAAGTAAATGCCAATAGCAGCTTTAGTCTTGATAATCAAAAAGGAAATAACCTAAATTCTCTTCCAGGGATGAATGGTTAATAAACTGTCATACATCAATGCCATGTATTAGTGGTAGCAATGAAGAGAAGTGAACTATTGGCATATGCCACCTGGATGCATCTGCAGAGAATTAAGCAGATTTTAAAAAATGGTAACCCTGAAAGATTACATACTGTGTGATTCCATTTTTCTTTTCTAACATTCTTGAAATGGCAAAATTACTGAAAAGTAGAAGAGATTTTTTTTGTGGCCAGGTGTTAAGGAGTGAGTGGGGGTAGGAAGGAAGTGGGTGTGGCTATGGAAGGACCACATGAGGGATTCTTATGGTGATGGGAGACATTCTATACCTTCACTCTTTCAATGTCAATACCCGAGTAGTGTTATCAATACCCGAGTAGTGTTATCGTATTATAGTTTTGCAAGATACTACCTTTGTGGTAACTGGTAAAGAATATCCAGGATCTCTTTGTGTTGTTTCTTACAACTGTGAATAAATCTATAATTATTTCAAATTAAAAACTTTAATAAAACAATAGATTGGTGGGGTTGGGACTGAGAGGCACGCAAGAAGATATTAAGAGATTTAAATAATCAAATTACTAGCAAACCAAAACGTTGTGTTTAATAACAACGCATTCTCTCATTAGGTTTTAAAAATAAATTGAACAAAAATCATTGAGGATTATTTCACTTAGTCCATTTTGAAGTTTTAAATATTTGTTAACCTCAGTTTTGATATCAAATAATGTGTCAGCACTTTAAATATAAATTCGTGATTTTTAATTGAGTTTTATAAAGAATTGTGATCATGAAGGAACATAGTCAAGCTATACTGGCTCAGAAAAAAGTAACAAGATGAAAGAGTTCTCAAAACATTGCCGTATGACTACCCATTAGAAGGAGTTTAACATGAGCAATTTCCGACAAAATATATACACATGGTCTGTTTCAAATAGATGAACTGAAAAAGACTCATTCATGTTTGAATGCAAGAGAATGGAGTTCAACATTGATTGAGGTGGGTAGGAGACAATAAGTTGATCTAGTTGATAATAAAGAATGTCCAAAAGCTAAATTTGTGATTCCAATGTTTATAGCCATTCCTCTATCACACTAGCTGAGAGTGAGTAATCTTATAAGAATGACAGATGAGACTCCATTTTCTCTGCAAATATGCTGTTGAGGACACGCTTCAGTACATCACTTATATCCTTTGCATGAGGAACCTTGGGATAAACTTCACTGTTATCTAACTTTCTTTGAGGACGAATACCTGTTCTTATGAACAACTGGCTTTTTTTTTTTTTTTTTGAGGAAGATTAGCCCTGAGCTAACTACCAGTCCTCCTCTTTTTGCTGAGTAAACCTGGCCCTGAGCTAACATCCGTGCCCATCTTCCTCTACTTTATACGTGGGACACCTACCACAGCATGGTGTGCCAAGTGGTGCCATGTCCGCACCCGGGATCTGAACCGGCGAACCCCGGGCTGCCGAGAAGCAGAAAGTGCTCACTTAACCACTGTGCAAACAGGCGGGCACCACAACTAGCTTATTTTTAACAGCCAGTAAATCATTGAGCTGTTGAGGTTTCTCTCTTAGTGTTGACTAAAAGAAAACGTAGAGCCCATTTCCGGCCTTTCCTAAGTAGCATGTGAATTTTTATAGTAGCATCATTACAGATTCCATACATTTGTATCCCTTCTAATTCTTACCTTGGTGCCATCCATTTGTCTTCATATCTTTGTAAACCACCTTAATTCTAGTTATAACTAATCAGGGTATTGATAAAGTAGTAAGTCAATGACAGCAAAAAAGAAAGAAAATAAAGTTAGTCTTCCCCTCCCCATTTCTCTCTATAAAACCCAATATTAAGCACAACTTATGAACATTTGACTTACTTCTTCTTCATACACTGTGACTCAGAAAGTTAATATTTCAGAGGATTAAGGTGATAACATGGTTAAGCCACTTTGAGATGGCTGGAATGAAAATCAAGCCACAAATACATGTCTATCTGTTTACAGTACATTCACTGCCATAATATTGCCTACACAGACTAAGCAGGTATTACCACACAGTCTGGCTAATGTGGGCAGCAAGTGGCCCTGAAGGTTGAGTTGTAAGAGGGGTCCATTTTACCCAGAGGCTGTGTCTA
Source organism: Equus quagga (assembly GCF_021613505.1). Lineage (NCBI taxonomy): Eukaryota > Metazoa > Chordata > Mammalia > Perissodactyla > Equidae > Equus > Equus quagga. The sequence goes on along the minus strand of NC_060288.1, from coordinate 34,558,640 downwards.
TCCAAACATCCACGCCATGGTAGCCACTGTAGAAAACAACCCTTTGATCCTTATCCAAAGCATAGGTTTTCATCTGATGCCCTAGTTGAATCATTTGTGGCAGGAAGAAGAGAATGGTTAGGAAAGGGAATGGTTTATGACAATAATGACAGAAATCCATTTCATTCTCAGTAAAAAAAGAGAAGCTATTATGGGTCCAAACATGACTCTCTCCTTACATCTTTTCCTAGTTGCATCTTTGTTGTCCTACAGAACCTCATTTACTACATTTTCTTCTGGGAGAAAGCAATTCCCCTCAGACATCCAGTGATCTGGGTAAACGATAGAGCTTGCCTGTCAGAGATGAGCGACGGTTCAGTAAAGTAGGGACGATTTGTGGCAGAACTTCTATACTCTCAGTACGCGTTCACTCTGCAGAAACATGAGTTTCAGAATTGAACAAGTTTCCTCTTCTTCCATCTCTCAAGAAATTACTAAGATGAATGGCACTTAAAAATAGATCCCCAATATTTGGCACTGCACTGTCATTCAAGACACTCCAATCATGATAAAACTCAATAGTCTTGAATATTAGAAGTAGTATTGCTGAAGAAAAAAATAAGCAAATTCAGTGCAATGCTAAGCAGTAACAGAAGACTGGTGTGAATTCTTTAATTGCACATAAATTAATGACGAAGTTGTAACTCCTTAAACAGAGGTGCACTCCTAAATTACACATTGTACACACTACATAATATAATGTTTGTGATTTTAAAATGTCAGATACCTTTAAAACCACAGTTTAGTTAAAATGTCAAGTATATATTTTAATTAGAAAAAAATCACTAAGTTAAATCTTTTTCCAGTGAATATAATTGCTTTAAAGAAAATCTGTGTAAATCCAAATGTTGCCAAACTGACATTAATACTCAATATTTGATAATATTGCATTTCATACCATATGCCAATGTGGATAGCAGCATAATATAGATTAAAAAAGGCTTGGCCTAACATTAGGAGGGAGATTAGAATCAGATCCTAAGAGTTTAACAAGCATCTTAGAGATTAATTTATCCAAAGTTTTACCGATTAAATTAATTTCCTCAAAAAGAACCTCAGTAAGCCTCTGCCCAGGGCTTATGCAAATGCATCCAAGGCTGAGAAATAAAGACCCCACAAGGCAGTTCGTTGTCTATTAACTAATCACTTAGAATGTTAGGATCCATCTTTCTCTGTTATGTTCAAGTATCAGTTCCGTTACTATTACTCAGAATAGTTTCCACGTCACGGAATAAAATATGAGGCTTAATGTTTTTCAAAAAACTATCCATTTTGTAATGATTGTTACTATTTTAAGGGTGAATGTCTCTTGAGTTGCTTTATTTGAGCCTGAATTTTACCATATATTTGGTTTGAAGTATGATCTTGGGTAATCAGAATCAATTTTTCATTCACTCAAAATATTTACTGAACACCTACTAAAGATATATTAATGATTACCATGTTTTATGCATTCAAGAAACTTACAGTCTACAGTGAAAGACAGGAAAATAAATAGGAACATTCTGGAAGTAAGCAAATCAGGATAATCCCCATGGAAGTCTTAGAGCAGCTGTTCTTCTACCCTCCAGATTTGATAATGGGGATAAGGTGATGCACATAAAGTTCTCGATAACCTTTGAATATGTCAACAAAATATGACCTTCATGATACTCTCCAATATCTCCTAACTTCCTTTCTAGTGTTTCAAGAAAAAGAATTCAAGAGTTCTATCTGAGGATAAAATCTCTCCAACTCAGAGAGGTAGACACAGCCCACAAATTAAAAACATATACATTAAATGTTTTTTTAAAAATGTGTTTTCCAAGTCATCAAAAGATTATGTAATTTTATTTTAAAAGAAGAAAACTCCCTATAAGGTTCCTGAAAGGAATTATTTTGTAGTAAAAATAACAACCTTATGGTCGCTTATAGATGTAGCAGAAAGACCAAGATTAATTGGGAGGGGGAGGGTAGACTATCCCTGTAATGGATAATTAGAAAACAGAAGGTACTGTCCATGAATTCTTAAGTTTTATATTTCTGGTTAATAAACTTACACTTTTCTGTAAATGAACTGTTTAATTATCTGCTGAAAGCTATGTGTATTAGAATTTTTCCAAGATTGGTTGTAGGTTAGGAAAGTGTTCTTTATTAGGGTAGATATTAAAGTAGGAAGGAGCATTACATGACATTAAATGCCAGATAATTCAGCTTTTTATTTTATGGAGAAGAGAAATTAATATTAGTGAGATTCAGTGATTTGGCCAAAGTTGTACATATAGTGTTAGAGCCCATACTTAAAATATAGCTCATCCCCCTTGTAAGCCAGTGGTTTTGCCACTCAGTCACTTCAAGGCAACTTGTCCAGTGGGATAAAATATTGAAATATTGGTTTCATCCTCCCTTTTTCCCCCTTTGGATCTCTTTTCAGAAAGTAATTAACATCAGATGTAATGAAGAAAGAACCAAGTTCATGGCTTTTGAGGTCCAAAACAGACTCAGAGCATCAACAGCTCTGTTTATTTTTTAAATTATTAAGGTTTAAGGTTCATGCCACAAATAGTAAATTTGAAAGATCTCACCTTCCTTGGAGACATGATACTGGTTTCCTGGTCTAGGAATGAGAAAAATTTGGGGAGCAAAAAGTGATCCTGGACATCAGTATGTCCCTGAGAGAAGCAATGTAGACAGAAGAATGCTAGTGAGATTGACTTCCCTTGCAGGTGAAGTCCTGGGGGGGTGGCTGCCCATAAAAAGTCCCTCATGCGAGTATAGGGTGAGAACCGTGGAATGCACACAGAAGTGCAATTGGGTATGTCTAAGTTCAAACGTTTCTATGATTACACATCAGAGTGCTAGGACGATCCAAAGACTCCTGAATCCAAGAGAGGTTAAAGGCATGTCTGTCATGGACCTGAATACATGAGATTGCATGAGTAATGTGGACAACTTGGCCTCTGCACGCAGGTCTGGGTACTTGTGATAAAAGACTAATGTGACAAGTTACATCTCATATTGCATCAGGAGGAGGTAGATACCAGATGTCTCTTCAACTCTTGGTACTTCAGAGTCGTCTAAGACTCTTGGATTTAGAAACCATCTAGAGAAGATGGAAGCAAGTAGGTAAAATTCTGAAAAGAGTGAATTGTGCACACACACACACACTCACAATGAAGTGAATGAATCTACCTATACTTTACCAAATAAAAATTTCTACTATCATTGGGAAAGATACTCAGTAACGAAATTACTATAAATTCCATTTTTAAAAGTTAGATATTTTTTCCATATGTTAACTTTTGCCCCTTGAAAATAGTACTTATTTTTTTTTCTGCTCTATTCACTATATCACTTATTTCTAACAATTAATGTAACAGATACAAATCTACTCACAGTATCAATTTCAACTAAAGATTTTTATCACAATGTATAGAACACACATATACATGTTTATGTTATATAATTTAGTTGCCAAAAAAATGTGTTGGATTTTAAATTCAGGGACCATAGCTTCATTTAACCTCTCCTGGGCAAGGACTGAATTAAATATCTTATACTTTCTTTAAACGTATATTTTCAAATTTGTTCATTTCTTTGGTATGTCATTCAAATGGCCCAGCAGCAAAGATATTTAAAGAAGTACTATATTTGAAGCCTTCGTTGTTATTGTTTTTAAGAAATTAAAGCTAAGTCTTGTTTTTATATTAGACAATTTCAGGTGTGGGCGTGGCATGTCTGTTTTCCCCTTTCCAAAGCTCTTATCACATCTATTTGAGCCTGGTTTGATTTAAGAAGAAGAAGGTGATTTAATCATTGTGGTTTATTCCTTTATCATAACCCAACACTGAATTCCTAACAATTCTAGGTTGCAGTTATTAACAGACCAAAAAAGTCTAGCGATAAACTGTTCTGTAAAATTTCACATGGACAAAAGCCTAAGAAAATATTTCACATACCATTGTACTCATTCACTTAACCACAAGTTATACACACAATAGAACAGGGAGAGTCATAAACTTTATAGAAGGAAAATCGGGCCCTCTTGTAATGAGACAACCACCTCATGTCTGAAGAGGCAAAGCCTCTTTTTCTTGTGTCTAGTGCTTGCGAGGAATTAAGAGTAGTTCTCGGTAGCTTGTTACCTGCCTTGTAAGTAGTAACTCAGAAGGAATACCTAAATGATTTACCGGTGCCATCTTGAAATGGTTTTCCATACTAATTTCAGGAATAAAATGTTCAAATGTCTAGTGGAGATATGTGTTTCTGTCTACGTATCTGTGGAGGAAGAGGTAATAATGTACTTTTCCTATAATAAGCTAGAAATTTTCCTTATGATTCATTTAATAATGTGTATGTATCAAAGCTGCTGCAAACAATATACATACTCCAGAAATTTCAGGGCTTCTTTCTCACCTATGAAGACTGATACATACATAATTGGACAAAGCTCTTAAAAAGAAGAATTGAAAACCTTGGGGGGAAAAAACACAGTTGAATGATATAATGCATATTTAACTTTCTTATCAGAAATTCTGTGGGAGAGGCAGACAGATTATTTTCCCTCTAAAAGGATCATGTCTCTCTTACATGAATCTCTTTGGTTATATTTTGAAAATGTAATGAGATTTCCAGTAGCCCTGTCACTTCTTGATAATGAGAATACTCTATCCAATTTCTCCTGATACATCTGGTTTCATTGCTTTTCAAAAGCTTTGTCTGTGTACATAAAGATATATATATATATATATGTATACACATAGACACAAACACACACACACACGTACATATACCAAATGTACCTCTATCAGATGAAGAAAGAACATCCTTTGCTTCAAATAGCTGTTAGACCCTTTGCCAAGTCCTCCTAGCAGTCGTGAAAAATAAAGAGATTCTTTAATTTATAGATCCAAGTTGGATGAGACAAGTGAAAAAGAGTAGGACTCATTTCATTCCAGAAGGACTGAGTATGCATTAATGAAGGAGACAGAGAAAGCATAGGTTTAGAGAGTAGATCTGAGGAAGGAATGAGTGAACAGAAGGATGGCTTCTATCCTGAGTACCATGAGAGTTGAATCCCATGAGTCCAAAGGGATGGAAACACCAGGAGGGCAGGAGTATGTTCACTGTGGCCTACAGCTATACACTGAGGTCCCAGGAGAATGCCTGCAGCCTATTTGTGAACATTGCCCCATGATCTTCCCATCAGAACCACACTCTCACTGGGAACTCCTTTCCCATTCAGTTAAGTTATGACATGAAGGGGTCCTCATCTGCGCTTTTGGTCAAGGCTCATGACTCAAATCACTGGTCACCTGGAAGGTAAGAAAAATGAGGGCATGGCCTGATGGGAAATGGGAGAATGTGCTCTAAGCTTCAGTTGTCATGGGCTGTCAATCCACTGGAATGTGGAAAGCTAGACTATTGCCAGATTTTTTCAGGCTCAGGCGGAAAGAATAAATGGAGAACTAAAACAAGTTCAATTTTTAAATCATGGATATTAATTTTTTAATAAAACCAACTATTCTGGTTCCACAAAGCAAATCTTTATGCAAAATCTGTCCTGTGTGCGCCCTGTGGTCTGGCAACGCTATGGCAGGACTTCTTTTCTAAGTAGGGTGCCACATTTCACCCAGAAGTTAGGCACAGGTTTCTCACACAACGTTACTGCTTTGGAGAAATTTTCTAAAATCACATTGCCTGCTTTGGTGCTTAAAAATATATATTGCAATTAAACCATTGCATTTAGGTTTAACGTATAGCTTTCCTTCCTAAGAGGCTTCCATCATCAAAAGCCTCCCAGTGTCTTCAAATGTATCATAGCTCATCTCGTGGTTACTAGCAGATCATTTCTTCCCAGGATCCTGAGATGACTTTTATTCGGTTATGGTGATTTAGTACACTTGGTATATCTTGGTTTGCACTAAATAAAAATTTTCTCCTGAGGGAGTTCACTCTCTACCAAGCAGTACTCTCCAATAAAAGTGCCTCTGGAAAAAAATAAATTCTCCCCAAATCTTAACAAATTTGCCAAGAATTAATTCCACTGGTCCTCTTTCTTCTGTCAAAGCATCAAGTTATTTTGAGAAAGTTATTTCATAATTACAGAGTCTGTAATACACTTTTGGAAACAAAAATCTAAGCACATTTTGCCCACAAGCATGAAATAACATCCTCTTGATGTGATTTTATTACGACAACAGAAACAGCATCATTTATAAATGACATTGAGTAACAGCATTTTTCCACTCATAAATGTGATTGTAAGTATTTTACTCCAATGTTATCCTCCTCTTCTCCTGAAACATCTATGCTATCAGCCTCATCTCCACCTGAGTGATAAGGATCCATAAATTGTCTTTCTAGTGTAAAATCCATTAGTATAATTTTTCTATCAAGATCTCGTTTCAATCTGTTTTCCCCCAGCTATGCCACTTTTCCATGTTAAGATTTTAGATAAGCCCTGTGCTGCTTTAGAATAACTCACAGGGTTCCTGCTTCATTTTTGAACCTGAGGGTTACTTTACTTAATCCTCATCTAACATACAGCCTGGCTGTGAAAAACGAGGTGAGGCCCTAAATGACTTCCTCACTGGTAAGTGAATGGATTAGGCAATGACCCCCTGGAGTTTATTCCAAGTCTCAATAACACCAAGAAAATAATGCAAAGACCTGAAAAATGATATGTAAATTTATTTATTTCACTGTGACATCTGACAAAGTATATTTTTAAATTGAGAATTCCCTCTTAAATCTGAACCTAACTTCTAGACAATTGAATACTGAATCCTGCAGTTAGTTAGACAGAATCCACTGCATTTATAATGACACACACATCTGCACACAGAGATCGAAGTAGGAAGGAGAAAAAGATCCGGAGAGAGAGGAGAGAACTAAGTGTCCAACGACCGCCTCTCAGTTGTGCTTTATGACTCCCGGTTCTCACGCACACCAGCCCCATCTCAACATTTCTCTCTGGCCCAACCAGTGTAACTCTGTAGAGTGACTTTGCTTGGGAGAAAAACAGAGGCTAACTAGGAAAGAAGAAAGGATAAGAGGAGAGAAACAGAAGAATCTGTGCATGCCAACGTGGAAGTGAAGAATCTCTTCTTGTACCCATTTAGCAATGGGGCTTTTTCGGCGCCTGTGGTGTGCATCAGACATGCAGAACATGCTTACTGAGCTCGTCAAGCTCACAGACAAGAGACGGGACTGGCAGTGTTAGCTCTGCTGCTTTCTTGTTGGAATTAATAAAGTTTTTACATACGTCTAAAATATGTAAATCTTATGTAACAATTGAGTAAAGGGGCATTATTTCAAATAAACACTGTATTTTTGAAAGGCCATAAAGAAAATCTGCATTTATACACTTCTTTCTATTTTGAATGTGCTCTCAGAAGACCTGGAAAAGTACCTAAAGGGCTTTGTGAAGTTCACAAACTAGAACAGACAAGGACATGACTAGAATCTAGAAATACTGTCTATTGGGAAAAGAAATCACTTTTTTATGAAATAGATTCTTCTTAAAAATATATATGTATATTACGAAATCATAAGTAGCAATTGTTTTAAAAAACAAAACTTGAATTTAAGAATTGCATCCAATGGCTTATCAGAGAACAGGGATTTTCTCTGTCGGCCTCCAGCTATTTCTCAGACCAGAGACCAGGAGAGCTGACTCAGCTTCTTCAGAGGACTGGCTGTAGAATTCCCTTCCAATGAACGAGGTGATGATTTTACAACAGGAATGATTTCTCATCAAGCTGATTTTCTAAAACTGGGTTCTAACACACGGACAGACTCTAACACTAGCTAACCTTACGGAGCGTTTACTAACTGAGTTTGTCTATGCCCCATTCGCATGCAATCCTTAAAATAACCATATGGCTTACAGATGAAGGCTTTCTCTAGAGCCTGTGTTTTTAACTCCTGGAAATGCATGAGAGATTTCAAACTGAGGCCACAGAGAATGCAAAATCTACTGGGCCAAATAGTAACATGGGTGACTGAGGAACAACCGATAATTTAGGCTTCATTAGCACAGTGTTGCATATACACAACTAATTACATTGTTGAAATCAAATCATGTAAATCAGTGATAAAGAGTCAAGCTTTGAACCAAGAATAGGAGCGACATTTAAGGTGAATCCCTGTGGTTAACAGGTTGGGTGTACAGCAAGTGCTGCTGGAGGGGATAGTCACTCCCCATGGAGAGCACGGGTCATGCCCCTGCAGTGATGAGCTCCCTCCAAAGGACAGCCGCAGAAGGATGCACTGATGTACACATGCTTAAAACCAGCAGAGGCAAATTTAACGGAGTAAATTCTGTATCTTGGCTGTATGTTGTTAAAGGGTAGGGCACGAGTCTCTTTTTCTTTACACCCAAATCTGCCCTAGTCTGAAAGACCTAAAAGTTTCTCATTTCTGGTCATTCACCTGCTATGTGAATATATAAAATTCTCATCTTTTGATTCAAAAAGACTATTTATTCCCTGCACCCTTACGAATTTATATGGGAGTTTACAATTCGCATACATTTACCTCTCTTTCACAAGTTAGCACTTTAGAGGACCTGGAGAAAGGAAAATAGACTAAACGTCAAGCACATGAGTTCAGCAAGAGTTCTTCTGCAATATGACAGAAGCTGGGAGGATGGGAAAGTAGACACGACATGTGCACATATGTGGAACTTGGGTTTTTTGACCGTGGGCTCAAGGAAGTGATCTCATTTTCCCCCTAAATCTCAGACTTTGCAGCTTCAATTCTTTTGCAAATAAAACAAACAAGGAATTTTAAATATCTGGATGTAGGAACACCACATTTGAACACTTGGCGGCACAAGTGCACCTTCTCAACTCAGTTGTGTTCCTCGTGAACCCATCATTGCAATGTCCCCACACCTCCCACAAACAAGACGAAAGTAACAAGCCCCAAAAAGAAAACCCACCAAAATCCAGCGACCATTTGAGAAGAGCCCTAAATATGCTAAAACAGAAGAAAGGAGGAAGCAATTCATGTTATAGTCATCAGAGCAAGTCAAACATTTCCAGTGAATATAGATGGAGGGAGAACAGGGAAGTCTTACTAATCTCACTTACTTGTCCCTCATTGGAAGGGGTCAGAGAGTAAACAAGCCATGCCCTCAGTCACCTGACTACACTCAGCCAGTGCTCTGGGGCCTTCATTCTCAGACTGAACATCAAATACACACTCATCCCCACCTCTGCCTGCCTACCCCTGCCCTCCCCACCAAGCCCCACCTGGCCAGGGCTCAACCATTTCAGAGCTGCCTCCAGGGCAGTGGCAGGAATGAAATAGGTCTATTTCCTCAAAAAGTTCTGTTTTTTGTCATCACACGACTCTCCATGCCAAACAAAATGGCAACAGATGTTAAAACCAATGATTTCTCATAGATAAATGTGTGTATTCTAATCACTCATGATTATTTAAAGTATTAGTGACATTATTTGAAAAGAGACACTAGAACTCAAATACAGAATGTAAATCGGTGTGCAAATACATCAGACACTCTGATCTTCAGAAAAATAAACCATAAAAAAAATCTATCTTATATCAGTAACTTCCTTAATTTATCTATATGTCCACCAACCATTGTCTCATACCAACCTTTGGCACTATTATTATGGGACACCTAAGATGCAGGATGATGAAGCGTTGAGGCTTTACTTTAATTACTATGTATATAGCTTTGGCAATGTGACAATTGCTCCCAGGTAGTCACCATGCAGGTCTGGAGTTTATTTATTTTGTTGTCCTAATCATGGGCTTCAAGGGAAAATCTTTGAAACTCTTCTTTTAGGGTGTGAATCCTTAGTGCTCACCTCCTTTAACTTCCAGGGACTTATCCCATTGCTGTCAGGCCACCCCCCAGAAGATTGAAACTTCAGCCTCACAGTATCTGGAAACTATTTGTATCAACTACTCTCTGCACAGTACAAGTGGCTAATGAAGACTAGCAGGCTGCTTCCCTGTGGGGAGAGCTATATGTCAATAGGAGACAACAGCCTGGAGCTGACTTCCGGTGATGGGCCTCCAGATGTTGCGGATGGGCAAGTGGGGATGTGATTGTGAGGGATGTGTCCCTGCTTTGAGAAGAGCTGGCTTGGCCACACATTTGACAGCTAAATTAAGTAAGGTAACACTAACTACGGCCAGGCCACACCCTCTGGGCTAACATGGACTGTACAGCGTAACTCATAAGTGATGTAAATTGTGAGCTCGTGAAATTAAAGGATGTACCAGATGTAGATTTGATGAGAAACTATTGGAATTTTAACCAAACTCTATATCCCCAGCCTTGAGTCCTACACACCACCATCTACCATTCAATTTTTTCTATCACAAAGAACATACTGAATTAGCATCATATATAGCAGCTTGTTCAACTATGAGATCAAATTGAGATCATCCACAGATTTATAATTCCATTTTTCAAGACTAAAACTAACATGTCCGACTGAGGTAAATATATTCTTTATTTTAGTATAAGGAATAGATGTTGCAGAAATAGGAGAGAATTAGATTTCAATATGTCGTTTTACAGAAATTGGCTTTTGGTAATGTTTACAGTTTCTCATGCATAGAATATGGGAGAAAAATTAGTTCTTATTTGAATAAGAATATTTTAAAAATTCCACCTTGCTTTAGGATTTGTTTTGTCAGTGTGTAATGATACTGTCAACCTCTCCTGCTTGCAGAGGTTAATCGCCTGGTTTATTAAATAAGCTGCACGGCTTGGGTCTAGGCACATACAGGAAATGGTCTTCTCCAGGTTCGTACTTAGCTTTCCATGACCACCCTGGTGACTTGCACTCCTGGGCGTCAGTTCCAGTGCTTTTCCCTCAAGGTCATTTGACAGCACATTCTATGGGAGGGCTAATTATAGAAAAATTGATGTTATCATTTCTATCCAGGAGAATTATTTTAGGTAATTCACTTTGGAAATAGCAAACACAATCAAACAAAACAAAGCAAAACTTTGCTCTCTCAAAAAACAAATCAAAATAAATGACTGAACAGGATCACAAACTGAAGAACTGTTTCTGAAATAAAATGGTAGGGAAAATCAATCTTTCTTTCAAGTAACTGGCTTGCAAGGGTTTGGTCCGAAAGAAAATCTAAGTTGATTTTTAAAAGGAAATAAATTGTAAGACATTTCTGGAAAACTTAAAGGTAAACAGTGCAGAAATTGAGCCGCATTTTCTAGTGATGATTAAATTATCCATAAAATTGGAGACATGTTCACAAAAAAAGAAAATATGGAAATGGTCATCTCAAGATTTCCTTCGCCTAGCCCTATATTTGTATTTGTAATTTTTTCACATACATACTACAGGTATCCATAGATATTTTGAAAAGAGTATTAGGATAATTATTTTTTATTTCATATTCTACCAGCGTCTGTTCACCCAGCCTCTCTGGGACCCAGAGTGACATGAAGGAGTTCTTTCTTTTCACCTAGTGTATGAAAGAGGCTTAGCATATAGCAGTATTCTACTATTTTAGATACCATTGCTAAGGCTGCTTCTGAGTTCAGTGTTTGTGGTGCAGAGAGAGGAAGATCTGTATTTGGCTCTCATCTCTGCCACTGACAGGCTGTGTTAATGATCATGGGCCATGTAGAGATCCGCGGGCCAACCTGTAAAATGGCGCAGGTGCACCCTGGAGCCCACCCAATACTCATAGAACTCATATGGCCTCACCTGAGAACCCAGCTGCTAGGTTGGAACATCCACCTGCTTAAACTAATTCTCCAGGTGTTGCCCCTATAATTTCTCTTAAATTCTCACAGAAACCCAGTGAAATGATCTTATCTCCCATTTAAAATAGGGGCAGGGATTAATCCAAAGCCTCTTAGCTATATAGGAGTATAGTCAATGTCCACACCTAGTTTGTCTGGTTTCAGAGTTGGTGCTGTTTCTATCACACCATACTGCATTCAAGGACAAAAATAATGTGCTAGTTCACTTAGACACTGCTAATTAAAAAAAAACCAATATATATCTATATATCTATATATCTATATCATAGACATTCAGATAATCTGATATTCAAGGAAGTCCTAAAATAATATTGCCTAGCAGTCTTATTTTTTAAAGAGGAGTCTCCTAAGATCTTAGAAACTTGTTGTTTGCCTAAATGATCATGGATTTGGTGTCTGAGACATCACCAAGTCTCCAGACTCTGGACCCTTTCCTACACTGTCCCTTTCCTATGGGGGCATTCTGTCTAATAACAAGTATGGTTGAAGCTGGTGGATACTTAAGCTCAACCCACTCGCATCATGCTGAATGTCCGTTGCCAAAGGCAGCAATGGACGAGAGCTTCAGTTCTGCAGCACCTGCCCGTAGGAAGATGGGCTGTGAGAGTCCCAGCTTGATTCACGCATTACACTTTCCATCTCCAAGCAAACAGGAGTTTGGGGAGCCCTGCAGAGAGCCATTGTGCATAATCACTCTCCTATCATTTTATACACACATTATCCCATCAAGGAGTTCCTATTTACTTGGAGCTCCTGGAGCTTGAGCCACTTATGCAAACTCTCATGGCCTTAATACTCAATTGAGATTACCTACAATTATGGGCAAATATTTGGCTACAAATGAAACCAAGACTAGCTTGTTATTCAAGATCGAATTCTTGAAATTAAATTAAAGAATATATTACCTGAATCTATACTGTGTTGTCTTAAAAGTATTAAAATAGCAAACACTTGTCCTAATAGTGTTTAATTATACATAGGTAATGATATAGACTTGAAAGTTTCCATAATTGAATTAATATGCAGTCTTGGACACATTCATCAGCCCTAGAAATTTGGAGTGTCTTTTCATTTTAGTGCTAAATTACCTATAACGTTCTCCTTAGTAATCTTGGCTACTATGGGTCTTATTGGTGCCATCCTAATTTCATCAGTCTTATATGGATTACACTAATTAATCAATCAAGCAATTAATCAATTTATTACTATGCCTGTTCTTTACTGTTTTGCTAAGAATTTTTCAATTACTTAATAAAATCATCATTTTGAGAGTAATTTGAAGTATACTACTTTTCTTAAACAAATTAAAAACAACTGGAAAATAGAAAATAACCTTTTACTGATGCCAAATTAAGAAAGCAATTGACATGGTAAATGTGTTTTTTCCAAATTACGGAAATTGTAAAACTAATGTTGGTATACAACTTTATGGATTACTAAACTATTTCACATAAGCTCATTACTTAATAAAATATTTAATAATTCAGTGATTCTTTTCAACTAACTTCTGATATCCTTTTTTAAATTTTTCTATTTTCTCATGTTTGAAGACTGAGCTGAGATAGTCATGTACAGCTACATATATACATATATTTGAAAGTGCATTCTTGAAATATTTGTATATGTAAACATTTATGTAAGTATTTAAAAGAATATATTTTTATCCTCTATATTTTCCATCCTTAAGAAATATTTAGTTCAACGTAAAGAAAAAGGCAGTATTGTAGGGCAAAATAGAACGGAATTTATGTGGAAATGCACAACATAAATGCCTATACTTACTAAAGACAGGCTCCACATATAATTCTAAGTTCCTTAATAGTAAGGCAAAGACAAAATACAAATCAGCTTTATGTTATTGATGAAGAAACCTAGACCCATAAATACTGACTTGAACAAGAGATGTAAATCTACGCTACAAAAATTAAAGGACCTCAAAGACTATCATCTTTTAAACAGAAGACAGTATAATAACATTACAGCAAAGAACTTCAAATTGTTTAGCAAATAGAATCATGAGCAAAAATATATGCTTGAAAGTTTTCACAAATGAATTAAGATGTAGTGCTGGACATTTCATCACCTCTAGACACAGCTACACATTCTTGTTTTCACAAAAGTTAAAAATCTCAATTTAAAAGTAATATATTTATAACAGCAGCGTTCAACAGTTCAAAACACAGTTTTGATGAGGATACTGGAAAAGAGATGCTCAATGCTTTTAGAAGTGCAATTTTGGAGTAAATTTTTTTTTGCCAATTTGGACATATCCCTCAAGATTTAAAATGCAAAAATCCTTTGACCCCAAAATTTAACTTCTAAAATTTGTCTTACATATATACATGCACATCTACATAAAATTTATAAGACTCATCACAGCCTTGTTACTATAACCAAAATGTGGAATCAACTTAAAAGTCCATTAATTGAACAGAACTTAAAAGCTAATATATTTACAGAATGAGAAAATGAGTAAGATGAAGCCATAAAGAAGGACTGCACACACAAACACACACACACACACACATACCTCGCCATCTCCTGGCCCTACACAAAAAATGTATCTTGGCAACTGTTTTCTCTCTCCGTCTCTCTCTATATGTGTATACACATTACACACACACGTATAAATACGTGTTTCTGCATTGTTGCTGACACATGCACATACATAATTTTGGAAGATGCCGAAGGAACTTTAACAGTCAATCATTTTCTCTGAAGAGAAATAGATAGTGGCATGGCATGGTAGAAAAAAATAATTTCATTGTTTTCATTTGTTTCTGCTTTTGACATTTTTATGTGAATGTATTATCTTTAAAACTAAATAATTTTAAAGTGTTAATTTAAATATATATCTAACAAATTCTAAGCTATACAATACTTTTTCTAATTTTTTTCTACGTGACTATTCAGAACAAAAGCTGTCCTTAAGATTATTTTCTTAAAGTGAAATTAATCATAGCAGATATCTTGTTATTAATTATACATGAGGTACTTTGTAAGAGGTAGAGTGTAGTATAGCATTATGGAAAACTGCTTCAATTTCAATGTCTAAAAGTTGATTGGAACATAAAAACAATCTCAATAAATATACAGTTTACGAAAGCAACTTATACATAATGCTTTCCACAAAGTTGTTACAGTTCTTCCCGACTTAGATATTTGATTTTGTCTCACAGACAAGTCACAATTTTCTCTAAAATAAACTATGTACAAGTGTTACTAAAATAACACTAAATTAAAATGAGGTACAGTAAAGAAATGGAACGTTTTATTCAGATATTGCATTGCAATCTATTTACTAATTTTGGATATATCACAGTTCTGACCAATGGTAGTGTTCAATCAAATACTGGAGAGAATAATTAACTGAAAGAGTGAACAATCAAGGAAGGAACTCTGAGTCACTGCAAAGTATTTTGTTACAGTTTTAGAAAAGCTCTTTATAAATCTTATTTTCAGCCTTCTGACATAATCTACCACTGTACAGGCAAACTCAGTAGCAAAATAATTCTTCAACAAAAGGATACAAACCAAAGTAAATTTGCTCTGAGTCACTTTTTGGATCTTTTTTTCTAAGAAGCTCTGGAAAACTTCTTTTTTGTGTATAAACTGATGGGAGGTTGAGTTATTGAACCATGTGACAAAATTCTTTATCTTCTCCCATGCTTTTATCTACTGTCACCATTCAGCAAAAACATCTGAAGCACAGCTTTGAATGAATGAAAGAAGCTAGTCTCACGATAAACCTTTCCTGCAGGGCATGATGTCATACTTGGAGCTAGGACCACTTCTAAATGCACTTCCTTTAAAATGTTTTGCAGTTTCTGTCCTTACTTTTATAACAACAGTAATACAAAATCTTAAAGAGTAAAAAAACTGACATACACAAAGAAAAAGGCAGAAGTTATTCAAAATCGACCCCACTCCCACACTGACTATAAATTCCTCCGATTAACAATGTGTCACATATCTTTGCAGATTCTCCTGCACATATAGACGTTCATAACCTATTTTAATAAATGTATGTGTTTATATGCTTGTATATAAGCATATTACATATATTTCTTATATACAAGATATAATTCCTTACACATTTACCTGGAAGACCAGCTCAAACCAATATACCTAAAGGTATTTTATTTCACTTTCAGATCTTTCCCAAAACAGCTAGAAAAATGAAAACTAACCCTCTGAGTATCTATTGACTCTAGAATAGTTTTATAACTTGATTTTCCCTTATTCAATGTCACTGAAAAGCCAGTTCCCTAATTGTATTTTCTGATACTGGAATAAGTGAATATTTTATGTTTGTACATAATCTGAAGACAGTAAATTTATTGAATTTAATTTCTGAAACTGAAATATGTAAGTTGCTGCTCTTTCAGTGATTTGAATGAGACTATAAAATACTGTGATTATTAGTGTTTAATGAACTTGTAAATGATAGTTGTCCCTCAAAGCAATGTGTCTGCCCTTACAGAAATATATCCAAAGTACTGTCATTGTGCAAACCTTTCCTTCCCCAGGAAATCGTGATTTTTTTTTCAAGTTTTGACTCTAATTTAGGATTTATAATTATTTGAAAAGTACCATAGGTAGCACTTACCTTTCCTTATTGTATATGAAAGGACTTTAAGAAGGGGTAGCCAATACAATAATAGTATCTTATTTCTCCATCTAAATTTTAGAAATCTTATGGAGATAGACTTTGCCAGCTACATTACTGGATATATAGTAGGCGTTCAGTAGGTACCTGTAACTGATATGCAACTTAAGAATGGTTAGCATCCAGTCATCAGCATAGAACTTTATTCTCCACAAAAGTTTGCATTTACTAGAAAATACACTTTATTTTATATAAAGTCTACTGTCAATAGGCATGCATACTAGCCTTCATCCAAACTGTGAATTTTACTTTATAATGAAGGCACTCTTCCAAGAAAATTGTGACAATAACTATTCATCATTCCTCTACATTGGATTGTACAATGTCATCAAGGGGCACCTTTTTATCTCATCTAGATGTTTCTTTATGTGCTACATATGTTAGCAAAAGAACGCAGGCTATCACAACAGAAATCACAGTCACGTGGGGCTAAACTGAGGGGGAATTTCATCGTTAAAGATATGGCACACAGTTGGAGGTAATACGAAGGTTTATTGGAACAGCTATGCAGTTCTGATGCAGTTAAAGAAACAGCAAATGATAGCATTTGTTAATATAATTCTAAGTCAGAGTCTCACGGTGGTCAGCTAAAGATGATTCAAAATAATAACAGTTTTCTCAAAGTATAACTAAATATTTCTCCACCATGTGTGGTCTGTGTGATGTCAGACAAACACCTAAAGTGATGATGACACCATTATCTACAAAGTGATGGATAAATATGCCAACATATGGAAAAAAAAATCCCAAACTTCTTGCGTTCAGCAAACGGTGTTTAACTTATGTGACTTCTCTACAAGACGTGTTGATATATACACATGGTATATACAACATATATATGATGTTCATTGTATATAGGAGATATCTCACACATGCGATGTCTGTATGACTTGACTAGCTCTAATATGAGCTGACAATTATACATGGACTAAGTAAATGTAAGCATGATGAGAGATTGAGGGAGGAAATTGTTCTACCTTTTAGAATCATGTAGAGCTTCATGGAGTAGGTAATGCTGATTGTGGCTCTAAGTTACAGATAATGTTTAGGTAAACAATACGAGAGAAAAGTATCTGAGCAAAGCATATAAACAGTAAGGCATTTTATGTCATATTTTTACACACAAGTTTACTCAGCAGTGGAAAAGAGAACAATAGTAGCATCTGTCTCTAAGAGGTTTTGTAAGAATTCAATCAGATGCACATGAAATGCTGAGCACTCTGCACAATGAATGCTATCTGTACATGGTTATTAATAATAATAATAGCATTTAATAACAAGGAGTCAGGCTTACTCTAAGCACAGGGGCATGAAAGGAAATAACGAGGTAAACCTGATGTGAAAATGATTATCTGTCAGATTTTGCCTGATAGGACTAAGAAAGTACCATTCCAGATAATCACAGGTGCTCATGACCACCTCCATTCTTTCAGGTGTAAATATATGACAAGGTCCCCAGGTGCGGCCAAGGTAATTCATTGTTCAGAACGATGGTCCTCTCCATGGAGAGCGTATCTGCTCTTTTTTGTCCATTCCTCAGCTCCCACTGACGATATGGGAGGCACTAATGAGCAATCTGGCTATCTGTGAGTCCGGAGAAACCATCCTCCTGATCTCAAAGGTCTGGTCCTTTGGAAATAACTGAATTCTTTGGAAGTACAGACAATTTCATTCTAAAATGCCAACAGCAGGAATAATAAAGTAAAGAAGTGCGTATTGAGGGTGAAGACCAGGTTCAAGATCAGTTAGCAAGTGGTCCAAGCAGAGCTTATTTTGAACAAGGGCATTTCAATGTGTCAGTTGAATAATCCAAAACTTGTGTATATGTTTTGAAGACTATAAAGGAGAGAGATTTATTACCTTTAAGCAGTTTAAGGGATGCTATTGATTAACTTATGATTAATTTACTAATTTATGAAATGTCTGTCATAATTCCATGGTGGTAAAGATGTTATTTCCCTTCTCTTGCATCTGATTTTCAGGTGGTAAAATGAAAATTTGTACCTACGTTGAGATCACATATTTGTGTACTCACAGAAAAATGATGATTAGTATGTTACTTCTGTGAACCAGGACAGAGAATGTAGATGAGTGAATAATGGATATTACATTATTTTAAGGTTGGGCAATGGTGCTGGAACAAAAAGAAGAATCTGACACCTCTTTTTTATATTCAGAATCCTGCTTAAGACTACTTTCTTCATCGTTTGAATATGATTTTTCACTTGTTTGCTTTCTAGCCACATGTTTTATCTGTTATTACCCATGGCATTCTGTTAGTTGTATTTGCCTCATTAAATCAAACATTTTCTGTACACTTTAGAACTGCACAAAGTCTTTCCCATGAGATCACATTTTTGAAGAGCTGAACAATTCTATACTTTTGGATAATATTTCATTAACACTATTTCTTACCGCACCAAATACTCTTTCAAAATTTATGCTCTCCAGTGAGTCACTTAAAAAAGCCAAAGTCTTTGCTTTCATAAAGTCAATTTTATACTTCGCTGGTTTTGTTTTCATATGGGTAGCTTATATGACATAAGTAGATTTCAATGAATCAAAATAATATACTGGTATTGAAGTTCCTCACTAAAGAACTGCATGATCACAGTTGAGCTGGGTGTGGTGTGGATTCATTGAACTTCAGGTTACTGAAGCCACTACAGAATATTTCATTCCCATTTTCCCCACAGCTGGGAAATAATTTCTATTTGGGGTCATAGCATTGCATCTTGTATCGAAGAAGAGAGGGTTCTGGGAATCCACACCAAGAAACCATAGAAATGAGTCCAAAATAATTTGTTGATATCAGGAAAGTTTACTTCATTGCCTACTTTTAGTTATTGACATCTTAGCACAGGAGCGTTCTCCAGCTGTGGTAGGGCATGTGGAGAGAGAAGAAAGTGGAGGCGAGGATGCAACATAGGCTTTCCAGCTGGTAGGCAGCAAGACCACAGAGAGAAAATGTGTTTGGAAATCAAAGTGGATGAGATTATGAGAAACTGTCAACAATGCCTTCCTGGCAGTGCCCTAACACTACACAAGCTCTTATGAACCTCACAGAGCCCAGGAAAAGGAGGTCAAAGTGTCCCACCAGGCTGATGGGCCTGGGGCTCACTGTAGAAAGCAAGTTTTCATTTTTTGTTTAGTTATATTTACTGCATGCCTGATATTTGAGTATGAAGTACATACTTCATAAAAGAGACAAAATAAGAAATGAGATGTTTTGTTTTTTCAGCAAATAACTGTGTTTAGGATACCTTCACAACAAGAGATGGCAAAGAGTGACCCTAATTGAGGACCAAGAGATAAGGGAATTGAGTGAGAGGAAGGAATTATGGAGGTAGCTAAAAAGTTAAATCTGGAAACCGAACCGTTCTTATAACAACATTATTTCTTTGGGAAAAGAATCTGTTACTGCAAATGTATAATTAACAATAGAATATTCAAGACAATCAAAATTCTCATGTATTGATTCCATATTTGTTCCTAATTTCTGTGAACAAGGGAACACACATATATCCAAGATAAGGTTCTTACTCCCCACGTAGTTGGTTATCAGCAGGTTAGATAGGACTAACGCAAATCGAAGGTGGAGGCAGCATGTGATAATTATTATAGCTGTTGGTATTTTCAAAATGGTATAAAAGTTAAGAGAAAATCCTTTCCACTTCTCGAATGACTGGGAAAGGAATCATGAAATAGGTGACACTTGATCTGGACCTCACGGGATGAGTAGAATTATATTATTCAGAGATGGTAAACAAAATCCTTCAATCTAAGATCTGAACATTCCTTGGAGAGGTTCTAATCCAAATCCTTCACTTTGCAGATAAGAAAACAGGATAACACTACAAATATCAGTGCTCTGTCAACAGAAATGCCTCCACATAATACTGTGCACTTTACGAAGCTCATCTCAAGGAGGCAGGCTTACTAAAAAGGAAGGAATATTTTTTAAGTTATCCTGTGACCCCCTTATTTGAGAAACTACTCCCACAGTTAATGGGATCAAAATTAAATCGCCCAATTAAGATTCAGGAAACTTTCTTAAAGTTATGCATGAATTTTAAGAGTCGAGAAAACACAACAGAAGGAAACATAAATGACACATCACAGCATTTCTAAGATTTGAGGGATAAAGCTAAAAAATGGGTAAGCAGAGAATGCTTGACTAATATAGCATTTTATTATTCAGGCACTTGTTTTTCATGGAAATGAAGACAACTATCAAGCTCACAATATTATGTTGAAGACACATGAAGTAGTACAAAAAAGTACTTTGGAAATCCTTGGCAAAGGTATGTGATAAATTTTTTTAAAAGCATTTTAAAGTGTTCCTGCATGAGGTTTCCTGACACATCCTTAAGCTGAGTTATCCAAGAGAAAATTTCTCCCCTTCTCTGTTCTCAGTCTCTTCTGGATCCCCCTTGCCTATTGTCAATCTGTGCCAATTATGTCATCTTAAGATGTAATGACTGCCTTTAAAATTTTGTTCACAATTACTAAGGTGAAAGACTCAGAAACACCCATTTAATATAACATTTCCAAATATAATTACAATACAAAAGTGGAGAACATGTTATTCACCAACCTAGGAGACTTTTCAGTAAGAAGCACTCTTCAGGGCCTGAATTAACGTGTGTCAAAACATGCCATCGGGACACTTGCCCAATTTCAGTAACGTTATGTACCCCAATCCAGATTGGAGAAAATTTTCACTTTGGAGTTATTTTCCAGTAATTAATAGTCCAGACAACAGCTCATAGGAACTTCACTGTTTTTAAAAAATGTTCAGACTTGCATATAATTCTTTTTATAGCCTTCTAAGCATGCAAACATTTCCTTGAGATCTCTGATATTTTCCCTTTAATGTCTTTTGTAACTTAAAGTCCTAGTATCGTTTAACTGATAAATGTAGTAATTGGTAAAAGAACAATTTTTCCAGCATCCTCTGATATTTGGCTACTACGTCCCACATATATTGACTTCAGACTTGTCTTCTGAATGGGAAGGATAATATATATTGTTTTTGACATTCATAAAGTTCATTCCATCTTAATTTCACCTTTGAATTTTTCTCCTCAATGACATACTGACAATCCTTTTTAAGAGCTTTAAATGTTATCATCTGCAAATGACAGAAGGATATAGAAACCAAACAGGACAACATAAAGGATAATTTCTCCCTCTTCTTTCTGATAGGTGTCCCATTTTCTTATTTACCTAATAAACAAACATGCATACATATCCTATGTATATAATTTAAAACTCACTGTTAAATTATTGGTTTTCTTTTTTCGCCTCTGGATCCTAAGCTATAAATGGGTTTTAGTCAATATTATTTATTACTTTTGTACATTTAGTCTAATTTATGGTTCTTGACTTAAAGAGCTGCAGTAAGAACACTGCAAATCTCTTTCTTAAGAGATTGAATAGTTTACAAGGATTTACAAAACAGAAAATAAAATAATGCCACAAGCTAATGAAGTCTATCCAGACCCTGCTAATGTTTTGCAATATATATCACTCAAACATAAGTAGATTCTTTCACAATATGGTTTTATTTCCATTTTCTAGGAATTATTACAATGTCTATTGAGAAATACACTGTTTCAACCTGGAGTTGTAATTATCAGAAGAAAATTCACAAATGTTTAACCAGAAAAAGTTGGGGAAACACTCAAATGAGCATGTGTCTATTTGGTTTTAAGCTCCTCCTCTACTTGTTATCCCCCCAGAATGTTTCTAACATATTATAATATAAGGAATGCTGTGGATACATTTAAAATAGGTGTATATAAATTCACAAATGTTTTCCGTGTTTATTTATAATTCAGTCATTAAAACCATCCTCATTAAGTGTAATATGAACTGAGGGATTTGAGACGGTCTCTCTTTAGGCTGTGTCTATAAGTCCCAGGGAGTTGGGTAGCTAACTGCTTCATTTAGTTATTTAGCCATTCTCACAATAGAAGTAATCGATATTCATTGCTGAAGCCAGAATGCATCTTGGAGCAATCTACATAAATCATGGAGATAATCAACATGAGAGAGAGGAGAGAAGAGGGAGAGGTGGGAGGAGGGAAAGAAATAAGGAGAGTAGGATGAGAGACAGTGAAGGAGAGAGGGAGGGAGGGAGAGAGAGGGTGAGAAACAATGGTGACAAGAAGTTTGAAGTAGCTAAGTTTGCACATTTTTACGTAATGTATCTTTCAAGCTTTTTCCTCCTACATTTCCCATCTCAGTAAATGAATTCATCATTACCCAGTTTCTTTACTTAGAAATCTCAACCTCCATAACATATGTAAAAAGCCTGGGCACCATGCCCAACAGATAGAAGATACCTAACGTTTTTTACTTCCCTCACCTTCTGTTTGCATCTGAATCCTCCCTGTAACTGACCTCCCCCTTTTCATCATGCCTGCTGTAGCCTTACTCTCATCTCCCTTGACCATTGTTTCAATCGCCTCCGGACTGAGACACCCGTCACTCCTTTCTCCAATTCATCCCTTAAACCAGCATCTCTTAGCCAATTGTTTTACAAATCATGACTTCCCCTAAATAGTCTACTTACAGAAAGAAATGGCATCAATCAAAATGAATATTGAGTGACTATATATGAGAATGCTGAGTGAATGCCAAGATTAGAAAAAAAATATAGTGTCTGTCCATCAGGAACACACAACCTAGTGGAAAACAGGGCACCTCTGAACAAAATTGAAGCAAGTGTTCTATTTTCATTTTGTTTTCCTTTAAGAGAAGTGTAAGTATGTGTTAAATCTCCGGAAGGGCCAGGAAGCAGGAGGAAGAATTGTTTCTGTTTGCGAAGGTCAGGGAAGAATTCATAAAGGCAGTGGTAACTCAACTGATCCTGAAGTACCTTGTCAGAGGTTTTTGTATTGCAATTGTGGGATCTTGGGGGACAAATTCTAGAGAGGCAAATGCCGGAGCAGAAGCTCAGGTGGAATATTGATCTTCTTCACTACATGAGCCTGGAATAAACATTGTTCCATGAAACAATTTTTTTGCTGTAAGTCATCATTATTTTTTAAGACTGCATTTTTTCAGAGCAGTTTTAGATTCACAGCAAAATTGAGCAGAAGGCACAAAGATTTTCTGTATATCTTCTGCCCCCACACATGCACAGCCTTCCCCACTATCAACATCCCCCACCAGATGGTCCATTTCCTACAACTGATGAACCTACATGGATACATCATTATCACCCAGATAGTTTACATTATCATCCTGTGGTTTAATTAGGATTCATTCTTGGTGGTATACATTCTGTGGGTTTGGAGAAGTATATAATGTCATATGTCCATCATTATACTATTAAAAAGCATTATCATTGCCCTAAAAATCCTCTGTTCTCTATCTATTCATCCCTTTTCCCCACCCCCAAACCCTGGCAACCACTGATCGTTTTACTGTCTCCATAGTTTTCTTTTTCCAGAACGTCATATAGTTGGAATCATACAGTACGTAGCCTTTGCAGGTTGACTTCTTTCACTTAGTAATATGTATTTAAAGTTTCTCCATGTCTTTTCATGGCTTGATAGCTTGTTTTGTTTGTTTGTTTGTTTTTTCTTTCTTGCTCATTTCTTTTTAGCAGTGAATAATATTCCACTGTCTGGATGTACCACAGTTTATGTATCTTTTCATCTACTGAAGGATATCTTGGTTGCTTCCAGATTTGGGCAATTAAGAACAAAGTTGCTATAAACATCCTTCTGCAGGTTTCTGTGTGGGTATAAGTCTTTAACTCCTTCGGGTAAATACCAAGAAGTACAATTGCTGGATCCTATGGTAAGAAAATGCTTCGTTTTGTAAGAAACCCCTCAACTGTCCTTCAGAGTGGCTGTACCATTTTGCATTCCCACTAGCAATGAATGAGAGTTCCTGTTGCTCCACGTTCCCACCAGCACTGGGTACTGTCAGTGTTCTAGATTTTGGTCAATCTATTAGGTGTATAGAAACTTAAGATTTGACTTAAAATATCCATACACCTAACATTCTTCCAATCAGGTTGTGATAATATAAAAATAAAAATGTTAAATCATGGAGAGGAAAGGATCAATATAAGTGTACAAAAAAATCTAAAGTGATTTATTTCATTTGGGACCTGAATTTAAAGCTAAATTTTCTGGTGACCAAATTACAGAGGGAAATAGAATGAGTTCTGTGGTGTTCATTCAGTCAGTCAGCCACAAATATTTGTGGAATGTATTTATTAAGCATGGACTATAGCACAGAAGTCACTGTTTCGCACACTGGAGACAAAGCAGTCATTAAAACCTCCAGAAATCGTGCCCTCATGGAGCTTCTCCTGCAGTAGAAGAGAGAGATGTTAAACAAATATATTTATGACAAAAACTCCAGTTAGTGATCGAGACTCTGAAAATAAAAAGGAGTATGCAAAAGAGTGAGAACAAAGAAAGAGGCAAAAAGGGGACTATTTTAGAGCATATGAGACAAAAAGGGCTCTTCTTGAAAGTGATATTTGAACAAATTTCTGAATGAATTTAGTCCATTGGCAAACAAAAATTATCAATTACTTCAGATAAACTCTTTTTGTATTATATAAATTATAAGAATGGGGCATCAAACAATATCAATGCTGAAATCAACAGAACTTCAGCAAGACCTGCAAAGGCATCTTACAGGATGGAAATTTATCATCATTACTGCTATTTTTTGGCTATAGAATTCACTTTTTTATACTTTCCCTTTCATATCTCATGTGGTTTAATCTTTTTTTTCCACACCAACTTGACACGTGCCAATAGATGTATTATTTGCTATTCTTTCATAAAATTTTATCTTTCAGAAGCCTACCCACCCATAAGAGAGCCAGAAGGTGAAATGCAAGGAGCCACCATTGTCCCATTTCCTTTAGTAACTTGGGACAGCGCAGGGCTCCCAACAGACTTTGTAAAGAGGAGCTTTCCTCTTGTTTGGGAGTTTGCCTGCCTTGCCCCCTCTTTGTGTGTCATGTGACTATGCTTTATTCTAGCTCATCTCCTGAAACTGACTTGGAGAGACAGGATGGACCGCCTGAGTTCCTCCTTCAGAACCTGATCCTTGTTCCCTCTGCATCGGTGCAGTATTTCATTTCAGGGTTTCTGAGCATCACTGAGACCATCTAAAGTAATCACCTTTTCAGTTTGGAACAAATTGCTTCTTATGGATGACTTGTCTTAACAACTGTATTTAGGTGACTTATTTCCAAAGTTTTTGACAGTGATGGCTATAAACAAATTCTACAAGGGGGTGAGAGGCGAGAGTATATGTGTAGCCTGGAGGTCTCCGGTGTTATTTAAGGTGATCAGGCTGCTGCATAGTAATTGTTGGCAAGCAAGTCATTTATTAAATCAGAGCGTTATGCTCCTAACCACAGCTTTACTTTTAGATCATCATCGCAACAATTACAAGAACTGATTCTTAAATTGTTTCCATTATTTTTCATCACTTAAAGAATATTAAACATTAGGAAACTGATAATAAAATAAATATTTATGATAACTCCAAAGAAGGCTCACAAAAAAATAAAAAATTCTTAAGAATCAACACGAATGTGCATTTTCTTTAGAAATCAAATGAAATCTTCATATTTTTCTTGATGCTAAAGTTAAAAAATAACCAATGGTATCACCTCATACTTATAACCACGTGTGTGTGTGTGTTCATTTCTCGATTAACATCTGAAAATAAAAAATCCCATAAATTTTACTGGATCAATCACAAAAAGTGCCTGAGTCCTGAGCACCAGGGGGAGAAAAACTGAAGACGAACTGAGATGTCAAAGGTGACAAGCGAAAGCAAATGATGAAGCTAATTAAACAGACAAAGAAAGACTGAGGCTGTGAAACATCTTCTTTGTTTTAAATATTGTGATTTTCAATTTAAACTTTCTTTTCTGGAGCTATGGAGACAGTTTCTCCTTTGAAGAATAAGATTTAGGAATAAATTTATAATAAATTACTGATTTGCAAAGATATTGTACTAGGACTATAAAGGTAACAAACCCTCAAAGGTGAAACAAGAAAGAGAGAGAAGCCAGAAAATGACTGTGAATTCCTCATGCACATTTGTCATCACCGCTCCTCCAGCCAACCATGGAGAGAGATGCTCTCCGAGCCCTGCCACAGCATTTCCCGGCCATAAACAAAATATGCTCAAAACATGAATTTACAGCCCACTGGTAAACAACTGCCCCACTTTTCCGGGGTTGCAAAACTTAGTGCTGAGAGCTGGACAGTCCCAGACAAAACAGGACAGTTGGCTACCCATTTGTATGTGCGCAAGCACAGGAACACTTGACTCAAAGTCTAGCTAAACTAAAAGTCTGATTTTTTTCAGACCTTCTGGCATGGTCGTTCTGCAGAGTGAATATACCCAGAAGCATAATTTGGGCAAGACTATTTGCTTAAATTGGTTGACAATTGAACGGTGTGAATTGGTTGCACAATATTGCCAAATGTAATTTTAAACACTCAAATGTGTATCTCCAGCCCAAAATACTTTCCTGCACTCCACACCTGCATACCCAAAAGCCCACTGATTACCCCCACTTGGTTTGCACACAGGCATCTCAAACTCATCTGGTCCAAAACAGGATTAAAATTTAATCAAGCCCAACCTAATCGGCTTCTCTTTGGTCCCTGTTTTAGTGAAGGGCATCACCTTTCACCCAGATTCCCAAACAAGAAGCTACAATTCATTCCTGATTCCTCTTACTCTCTTACCAGATCCAGCATATCATCACCTCTAGCCAATTCTACATTAGCACTCCAAGGTCGTTTCTCTTTCCCCACTGCTGCTAGCTTCCGGAGGTCCTCACCACTTCTCACAGCCTGCCACCTGGTCTCCTGCCTTCAAATGTGCATTCCGTTTTCCACATCTTTGTGTTCAGCCTGCAGCTCCATCTCCATCTTCTTTGTCTTCTCTTTTATTGACTACGTCATTCTTCTTGGTTTTCAAAATTCAGCCTAGATCTGACCTCTGTGGAATCTTCTGTGGATACCTGGTCTTACCTTGGCCCACCAAAACTTATTATGAGAGAACTATTGAGCTCTCTCGCTCCCCTACCAGAATTTAAGTCCCTTGGATGCAGGGGCAATGTGTCGTTTGATTCCGGTTTCCAATGCTGAGCACCTTTGCTCAGAACAGATAAATTGCAGCATGGATTGGCACTGGTTGGAGTAGGAGAAGCTTACAGTGCAGTCTTGGAGAAGAGACTAAGCCAGCAGCCTTCACAGCAGCCTCACAGGCCACAAGATCTTGCCCTTCTTCCTACTTAGCATCTATTATACTTCAAACTTGCATAAGTGTTTAAGAATACACATATTTGGGGGGGAAAAGGGTGAAATATGGTCATTCTAAATTCACTTAAGCCACAAGTAGAAGTCAAGAGTCTCTCAATGATAGAAAAAACAAAACTTTTTTGTTGTTTTATTCTTAAAGAAACTGAATCTAAGCGGGCTCATGCTGATGAGACTACAGAAATGTAACTTTCACAAACCCATCTTTCCAGATTTACAAAGTATGTAAACTTTGTTCCTACTTGGACCTGGATAGACAGTTTTAAAAGTGATCCTCTCCCCAACACAGATCTACCATCCTCTAGAAGAAGAGCTAGCATACTGCGCTATGCCAGCTTGTCACATTTAAGATATGAAACTTACTGCTACATAGGAATGCTTTCTGAACGTCTGACACGCATCAAAGGGTAACCGATACAAAATATTTGAACAATAGCAAAAAGGAAAATGTTATTTCAGAATTAAAGACACAACAAACACTATGACAAACTACTTTTATTTTGTGTTGAAATATTTCAAAAGAGTCTTCTAAAATATTCTTTGGCATTTCACCAGGTAGGAAATTAGGAAAAGGACACCTCCACAGTGGATTCTTACATCAATTAGCAACAAAGAGGGCCCAAAATTCATTTGATAAGCAAATCAAGTGATAATCTTGGGAGCTGGAAAATTCTCGTCATTAATTCTGAATATATTTTGCATCTAACTCTCAGGTGTAACGTTAGGAGGCACATGATGGAGAAAGGACACAAGCTACAGAGCCATCCCATTTTACAGCACACCTAAGAATAGAGGCAGCCAACCTCCATTTGTCTATACAGCTGGACCGGCAACACAAAATGTGACTCATTTTATAGATTATTACCTCCTGCTTGTCAGACCAGATTGTTGGCCAAGTAAGTGACAGATTTAATTGTGATCATTTTAAAATCATCTTATTATCTCTTTCAAGGGGAAAGACATAACATGCAGCTGCTGTAAGGTGTTAGAAGACAAACAATAAATTGCTCATCTCTTTACCCTTAACAAGATACATTCTGCTCATTAGAGTCAACAATACTACGACTGATTTAAAAACCTTTAAAATATGAATTGCACACTTATGGGAAGGGCATTGCACCCAGTGCTGAGAGAGCTGGCAGAGCATGGCACCAGTCTTTTGAAAAGAGCATGATCCACACCTTATAATAGAGGTTTCTGAAGCTTGGAGCAATTCATTCAGAAAAATATGCTTTAAAATTCAAAGTCAGTATGCAACAAGGAAGATGCAATTTGGGATCTAAAAACTGAAGACAACCTACAGTAAAGACTACAATATTATCAAAACAATTATATTAATCATGATGTTGGAACACTTGGATTAAAAGACTTATCTGTCTCCAACCAAATAGATAGGTACCAGGGACAAGATATTGATTCACTGTAAAATATTTTTTTCTTTGCTTGTGAATAAAATAAGAGTAGTAATAATCATCTCCAACAATTATCGGGTGTAGTCCTTGAAAAGCTGTAGGTTCTTAATAAATGTTTATAATGTAGGTAGTTTAGCAGCTACATCTCTTGGGATAGAATTAAAAGCAGTGCTGTCTTTTCACAAATGCTGCTCTCCTGAACGCTGAGGAGATATTTAGCTTATTGAATAGTCCGTGGCAGAGGGGCCATGAAACCAAGCAAACAATGTGATGGCCAAGATCCTAGTGAAAAAAACAATCTGGTGACCCCTGCTGGCCAGCCTTTACTGGACAAGTGGGTCAATCAAGGAGAGGGGCCAAGACTGGCAAAATATGGGAGTAGAGCTCATCAAGGGGCCCAGGTAGGGGCTATTTACCATCTGCTACAAAAGTAGCTTAATACCATAGTAGTGTGAAGGCTGTATCAATGTACAGTGCCTGAATAAACCCTGACTAAGGGGGCCATGGGCCGGGACCTCAGAGTGAGCACACACCTGCATGTGAAGTCGGTTTCAGTTCAATTAGAAAATAATTAAATAAGTAAAAAATAGAAGAATTAAATGATAGGTAAATAGTAATAATGATAATATTATAATAACATTTATGCAATATTAATATATATTGAAAGAGTAGATTGTATTGAAAACTTACATTATGGTTATCAATGGAAGAAAGGCTGTGTATGCACAGAAAAGGAATGAAAATAAGCACACGAAATTGCTAACATTATAGATCTATTGGACGCAGCTAACATTTCTTACTATGTAAGGAAAATGTTGCAAATGCTAACAGTTGATGAATCCAATGAAGAGTGTGTGGATGTTCATTGTACTATTCTTTCAGCTTATCTATAACTTTAAACATGTGCAAAATAAGAAAAGTTTTTTGGGGGAAAGAATCTACTCATTCACATTCTTCGAACGAAAAATTCAAAACATTCTATAATATACGTGTTTTACTTTCTATAAAATGATTGTTAAAAAGAAAAAATTAAAACACCATAAAGTTTTTAGTGTTATGTGATGATATGAGTTGGTTTGCAATATTTATGTAAAATGTCTAGATTTGATTTTGAAAAAGCCAAGTTGTAAGTACTAATCACAGAGGAAAACCTTTGCAAAGTCAGGAACCGCGCAATTTGCTGGACGCGTCCGATCCACCAGCCTCCCTTGGACCTCCTCCAGCGCTTTTCCAGCTGCTCAGCTCAGAGCTTAGAAACCCTCCTGCCTTTGGTTTCAACAGAGCTGCCCTCAGGCTGGGTTCTGTCTCTACGCTGTTGCAACCGTTTTGCATGAAGTCTTCTCTGCCTGCTTACATTTGCCGCGATAACTGCTCTGACACCAGACTGGATCACATAAAACAAACAGAAGTAATATAAACTTATTTTCTCTGTCAACTTTTCCTATAAAAACTCAGGAAAATACATTTCTGGAAGGGTTCCTAAAATGAACGTGACTACTTCCAGATTATCAAATAAACCTAAACTTCAGGATAAAAAGAAAATAGCCTGTTACCACAGAATTATCTTTGGCTTTATTCATATTTGATCTTATTAAAATGTATGAAATACAACATTCACCAAACTGAAAATAGGCTGAAACTTTCTTCCCAAATTTCCGTATTCTTTCTCTTTAAAGGGAGTGCAAACAATTGATTGCATATTGGCAGGTTTGTAGTTTATCATTCAAGGAAGCTGTGTCTGGGACCCTTACTAGCCAAATAGTAATTGACACATGTATCACATTCAAGTATTAGGCCTGATGTTTTTAAAAGTACGCATGATGGGGCCAGCCCCTTGGCTGAGTGGTGAAGTTCTTGCACGCTGCTTTGGCGGATCAGAGTTCATCAGTTCGGATCCTGGGCATGGACCTACCCACCGCTCATCGAGCCATGCGGTGGTGGCATCCCACATGGAGGAACTAGAATAACTTGCAACTAGGATATACAACTATGCACTGGGGCTTTGGGGAGAAAAAAAAAAAAGAGGAAGATCAGCAACAGAGGTTAGCCCAGGGCCAATCTTCTTCAAAACAAACGAACAAACAAGTACATATGACAGGAGAATAACACTTTCAAACAAACACATCAAACATTAAAAATCATATATTTGATAATAAATATTAATTATTAAAAATAATGGAACAGTATTTTCTAGTGTATCAACATTACAGATTGGCTTTCCAATGCAATGCTTGCAGTAAACAT
Source organism: Equus quagga (assembly GCF_021613505.1). Lineage (NCBI taxonomy): Eukaryota > Metazoa > Chordata > Mammalia > Perissodactyla > Equidae > Equus > Equus quagga. The sequence continues at coordinate 34,527,185 of NC_060288.1, read as the reverse complement.
GTTTGAAATTTTTTATAGAGTATAATAAATATATCCCAATAGTTATACCATGTTTAACATCATATATAAATTATACCATGTGTTAAATTAACATATGATAAATTATAGTAATGAAAACAACATCAATTGAAAGAAACCAAAGTAAATATGTAGAAAAATAACTAGCCATTAAAATTTAAATGCAAAGAACACGTTTTGAACAGTAGAAATATTATTTCAAGATGACTTCAGCAACGAGATCTCTTAGAGTTGTTTTTTAAATTGTAATGAAATTTTGCAGCGCAGTTTTACAACATTGGGACTAGAATTTCACACGAAAATTTCTGCATTCCCTTAGTTGTCAGGAGATATTCAGCTGTGAGCGTTTTCTAAACAACCCTCCGCTGGCCTCGGAGAGGCAACAAAAAGTCTGTTTCTTGGCAGAAAAATAAAAAGAAGGAAAATGATGAGCTGTGATTTCTTTTCACATTTCTACTTATTCTTGCCCCAGATTCTTTAGAGTCAAAAAAAAAAAAAAAAGAAATGTAACAACTTACTCTGTAAACAATGTTGAAAGTCCTTAACAATTTCCTTGAGTTTGCACAAAGCTCTCAGGGACTGGATCCAGCTAATAATCTACTTCGATTCATATTCAATTAAACCAATTCATGGCAAGGAAATAAGGAGTCACTGTACAGATTATTTAATTGACCCATTCCTGAATGCGCAATTCCTGCACCTGGATCAATTCAAAGGTCCTCCTCCCCTGCTCATCTCCTCCCTCATTTTTTCACTTAGACTCCCCAGCAGCCGTGCTCCCAAACTATTCATCACTTAAGGCTGTGTGTGCGCATGACTGAAGGGGAGAAGGATTCTGACTTAGAAGCAGACAACTTCTTTCTCTACTTAGCATAACAAACTTGCTGAGAAACTGTAATTTGAGGGAAAAAAGTCCTTTTCTCCTTCAGCAGCCAGTTCATTATCACAATTCGTTTGTTTTCTGAAATATCCTGCTATTTTACATTTCTTGTGCATATTAACCAAACTAGGTGCAAAGTAAAACATGGTATATTTGGCCAAACTAACCCTGTTTAATCTCAAACCCCGTGACAAAACTAACAAAAATATATATGTTAGAAAAAATTTTACGTATTTTTTGGAATTTCTTTTTTATATGAAGTTAATTTTACATGCTTTGGGAAAGAATCAGAGAAAAAAAATTGTAGAAATCAGGAAGAAGTAACCCTGGAAAGCAGAAAGATGTAGTCATTTGAACGCTAGTTTTAGAGTCAGTATAGTCAGAATTCTATTCCTGAAGTGGCAAATCAATATTATGACTTGGCAAGGCTAGATTGTGAAGTCTTCAACTGTAAATTCTGCAGTGACAATTCCATCTCTCACACAGGTTGTTGAACAGCCACTGCCTCTTGACCTTGCTCCTCATGGTGTCTTCTGAAATTGATCACCCACACTGACCTCAGGAAGAGCTATCTAAAATGCAAATATTCGAACACAACTACCACTCTCTGCCTGGACTCCAGCCTGCTGTCAGGCCTAGTCGGTAAAGTAGTGGAGGTGCCTGGAGGCATGCCCTGGGGAGAGGAAGGGAGAGCCTGTGACTGCTTCTGAATCCCACCAGCTTCCATCCAGAAAACCTGAAAAGCTTTCTCATCTGTTATTAATTGGGTTGCAGTTCTTTTTTTAAGGCATTGTCAAGTTAGGAACAACATTTAAAAAACATTAAAGAAGAAGAGAACATTGAGAGTCCTCAGCGCAGCAGGCAAGACCTACTTTGATGAGGCTCTGGCCAACATTTCAAACCTTATGCTTTAAGCTCTTGGTATACCTATATTGAATAATTTATATCCTCTGAATATGCACTGTTCTATTTCTTCTTACACTAATGCATTTATTCACTTTTTCCCCCAGCTAAATCCTACTTCATTTATTCATTCATGCAGTCACAAATGACTTTTCAAGGCGCAATTTGAAGAAAATTAAAAAATGGCCCATAGCCCTCTAAAGCTGAATGTATGCTTCTTCCCTTCACTCCTCTTTCGTGTATTTTATATAGTAGTATTTTATATAGTAGTGTATTTTATATAATAGTGCTTAACATAGCTTAGAGAACATTGCTTAGGGTGAGTCGTGCACTCAAGGTTTCCTGCTATGTCTTAATCACCTTATATGTCCTGTGTTTTTCACATAATGGATAATCAATAATTATTGAATTGAATTTACCCAAAGGGTAATTAAATTATCAATTGAGCTAATTATAAATTAGAACAGCATAGGGATTTTAGAGTGCATTGGCTAATAGGAAAGGAATGCTAGAGACAATTAGGTGAGTACTGAAAGTCTTTAAGGAGCATACTTAATGAGCATGATTCTCTTGGCAGAGACTCTAAAAAGAAGAAAACTCAAAAGACAATTTCAGACTCTCTAACTGAAATTTTAATAGTAGAATCACAACTGTTTCTTGCAAAGAAGAAAAGGAAGACCTGTCTGAGTAGAGGTGTGGCCTCACTGGAGCTCTCTTGATGAGTTCAGCCTACAGTGGTCCAAGCAGGAAGGAGCAACAGACTATACCTGCCTAGAGGCAAATACAGAAGAAGCTCATGGAGGCCCAAGGACTACTGGAGCCACAGGTCACTGAATGGACTGGGGGAGGAGGATGAGGCAAAGCCATTTCGTGATTGTTAGTCCGTGGGATGAAAAAGAAGTGTAAATACTTTGCTTGGGGCTAAAGGATATGATTGTAAAAGAGAAAGCAGAATGACTGGTTTCAGGATCCTATCATATTATCAGATTAGGAGTTTGATCAGGGGCTAAAACTTGTGGAATTGACTACATTAAGAGAACAAATTCAGACCTAGACAGGAGAGCAGGTTTTACCTAGAACCAAACCTCCTCCTGAAGACTCCTCTTCTTCGTCAATGCAACTCAACCCGTTCATCTGCTTGTGAGGAAACCCTGAAGTCATCTTTGACTCTATTCCAATATCTCAAACCCAGTTCCTTCAGGGGCCGGCTGCTTGCTGCTTCCTCTGCTGTGACCTGAGGTGAGTGCCTGTCATCAGCAGCCTGCTCTCTCCCTTCTGCCACTGCCCCTCCACAGTCAGGCACAGAGTAGTCAGGATCACGCTTTCAAATACACCGAACACGCCTTATAATGGAGTAAAACCCAAGTCCTTTTAACAACTCACAAGACCAGCATGGTCTGGCCGGTGGTTTTCTAGACCTCATCTTCTTACTCTCTCCCTGATCCTTCCCCTCCACCACTTCTGGCCTCTGAGATTTTCAACCCTGCTAGGTACACTCTTCTTCAGGGGCAATTCCTCTCTCCATGCCCCTTTTTCCAGGGCCCCTCACTTCCCTCAACCTTTATTCCGTGCCAGCTTCTCCAATGTGGCATTACCTTTAAATTAACCTTCCCCAAGCCTTTTTCTTTCTTTTCCTTTTATTTTTCTTTATTGAATTGTTACTTGAAACTAATTACCTCACAAGATTAGAAGTGTCACATTTAGCACACCTAAGGCTCATAGCAAACACGCAATAAATACTTATTGAAGCAATGAAAGAATGGATGAACGGAATTAATGAATTACATTAGATGGACTCAAGACTATCCAGACACAAAAATTACATTCCAAAGGATTGAGAGTATATGTAGAACCCGGTGTTAATGCAAAATCTCGCATTGGTCTATGGGTAAAGCTCGTAAACTGCTTTCCTACACGTTAACCATCTTAATAATGCGATCTTTGAGGAACTGTGAAGAGTGGCAGGAAACAGAACAGTAAGGGCAAAAACAAGAAAAGGTAAAAGGAACTGAGGAAAAAGTCGTGAATGACTTTGAAGGGGATCCATATTACTTAGACAACATTCCATGGTTGTCTACACACACCCTGCTGGTTTATGTGAATCTATGTTGTCTTTGGGCTAAATTTTTTCATTGTCCTGAGCAATTTTAAACTCCGTAAATTATAGGTAAATCATAGCAAGGCAAATGATTCTATCCCACAAACGCGTACAGGGAGGTTTCCAGGGTTTCCCTCGCCTTCTTACAATAAGCCAGTTTTGTACATATTTGTAATTTATTTCAGCATTACATACTGCTTGTACTGGGTGAGTTTTTTTGAATTCGTTTTTGAACAATTTGCAACATCTTATTAATTTCCTCACTAATTAATCATTTAAGTAAAAATCTGTGACTTATTCATGTTATATTTGTATAAACACATGATTATATTATCTTTTAAATTATCCTTTAATAGAACTGAGCCCTTTCCCATGCTAGGCTTTACCTAACTTCATACAACTACAATGCTGTGGAGAAACAGAGCCTTAGAAACAGGGTCCTGGGTTCCCCAAGCTTATAAAAGTGGCGTCCTATTTAAGAATATCAACAACAATACACTTTATATAAAAGTCAAACGTATTAGTAAAAGTTAGAAGAGAAATAGCAATCACTAAAATGGAGCATGTTTCTAAAAAACATTTAGGGCAGACGTCAGTTTACTGTTTGGGGAGGGTTCCTAGACAGGTTCATCATCAGAGTAGAGCACATAGCTTGTCAGAAAGCAGGATGACCAAATCGTTCCTGAGATGTATGTACACAAGATAAGAAGTCTTGGCTGAAGGACTGGATAGTCATGTGGCTGCACAGTCACTTAGGAATTAGAATCACTGAATGTGTTTAATAATGAATGCTCATTTAGAAAGGGGCCATGATAGGGGTCCAGGGAGGAATGGAATCAGAACATGGAGCCTAATTATATGGGAACCAGTTGAACAAATAGAAATGTTCATCCCAGTGACTGGAGGACGGCTGGGGAACTCAAGGAAACATGACATGTCTTCAAGTAAATGTACTGCTGTCGCGTGGAGGGAGAGAAACTGGACCCATTTGGCCCAGAGAAGAGAATTAGGATAAATGTGTAGAAATTGAGAGGGTAATAGATGTTTCCAATAATTAGAGTAAAAGAAAGATGTTTCCAGTGATTAGAAATATCAGACCTCTTAACAGGGATTTTAAAGAAGATGTAAAAACATTGAATGGGAGGTCTTCTAAATGATCAATGCCATCTCCTCTAACCCCGAAAATCAATGTTTCTTTCAAGTTTTTCAAAAGAATTAATTGGAAACTCAGATTTAAGAGTGAGCTGGGAAATCTGTTCTATACAGCCAGAGACAGATTTGAAGGATGCTTGCCTTCTTCCCTTGAAGCTGATGAATTTTGATGAACTATCACCCTTGATTAAAATTCATTTACACTGTAATCATATTAAATATTATTTTCCTCTTATACCTTGAAAATCTCAAAAATTATTTCAAAATAAAGTATTTAATCTCTAATTATATACTTTTGCATAGCCTAAAATATTGCTTTCTCTAATAATTTAAAAATTCAAGCTCTATTTTTTAACTGGCAACCTATGTATAAAGAACGAACACATGTACATATCAGGATTATTTTGGCTACCACCTGATCTATAGTAACAGTTCCTTATTGTGATATTTTATCACTTTCATTTTAAGCTTATATATATTTTGGGGGGAGGGGAAAATGTTCAAGGTAATAAATAACACATAAGATAACTGAATAAAATGACACAAGACCCAGGAATCCCAATTTATATTTTAAAAATAAAGAAAATCCCAAAACAATAGTTAAAATTATTTCCCAAGAAAAGTCACTTGGAAATTATTGATCATCAGTTTGAAAAGTTAAAACACTTAGCATAATTTCCTGTAAAAAATTAACTTTAAACAAATGCAATTACTTATAAAATATTGATTGCTTAATTATATCAAGAAAATACTGAAATGAGTTTGTAAGCTATGAACAAAATACTTTTACTTCTATGACTATGGGCATTCACTTTTACTTTCAATTGAGTCATTTCTTGTAAAAATGCTATTCCATATATTTGACCTTACTCATTAAAGAAACTAAATATACACCTTTTTCTAAGCATGATGATATATCATTAAGCACGTTTCATTTCATTTAGAAAAAATAAAGTTGCAATTTTTTTTTTTTTTTTTTGAGGAAGATTAGCCCTGAGCTAACATCTACCACCAATCCTCCTCTTCTTTTTCACTGAGGAAGACTGGCCCTGGGCTAATGTCCATGCCCATCTTCCTCTATTTTATGTGTGGTACACCTGCCACAGCATGGCTTGGCAAGCAGTGCATGGGTCCACACCCAGGATCCAAAACAGCGAACCCTGAGCTGCTGAAGCAGAATGTGGGAACTTAACCGCTGCACCACCGGGCCGGACCTAAAGTTGCAATTTTTATTATAATATCGTGATAATGTATATGTCAAAATCATTAATCATTATCTATTTATATTTCCTATATATATCACACGTATGTACGTTCATGAATTAAATTTTATACATATACAAATAGACACACACAGAGAGAATATCATTGCTTAAATTTCTCAAATGTGTCAAAATACCCAAACTCTGCTTTAATTAATATTTTGGGATATGTATCTGAATTGATACAATGTCTCTCGGCCGGCCGGTGGTGTGATGAAGTTCGTATGCTTCACATCGGTGGACCACGGCTCGCAGGTGCAGATCCTTGGCGTGGACCTACACACGGTTCATCAAGCCATGCTGAGGTGACGTCCCACACAGAAGAACTAGAGGGACATACAACAAAGATAGACAACTATCTGCTGGGGTTTTGGGGAGAAAAATTTAAAAAAGAGGAAGATTGGGAACAGATGTTAACTCAGGGCCAAACTTCCTCACCAAATATTAAAAAAAACTTCATTTCTTCCATTTTGAATTTGGATAACTACAACTCTATAGTAAATTCTTAGATTGTAGATTTTAAAAGCATTTCTCAAACCAATCATTACTTTTCATCTTAAAAAACTCAATGAAAATATAATTTAAAAAGTTTTAATTTTATAAAATCATTTCCACCAAATTTTGAACTCTCATTTTTACTATAGCAATGGGATATAGGAGTGGGAAGACAAAATCAAGCTCAAATCTTCATAACACTGGGGGGAAAATCAGCAGAGGTAAGCCAGTGCCCCAGGAGAGTTGATGATGAGAAGATGGCCTGGTTATCCTATTTGCCTTAGGTGCAGTCTTGGAACCAAACAACTTAACTGAATGCTAACTGGATTTGGTAAGCAAGGATTCCACAAACTAGTATCTAGTGTCTTACGAACATAAGAACTCCTGGCCCCTCTAGCTGTTTTGCAATTAGATTGTTCCCTTTTTCATACTCCTAACTCTCTGTATTATCAACAATATTTATGTACACATATAGACAGGATCACAGTGTTAAATTACTTAACGTGAACTTGGGGGCTTAAGTTTCCTTTATTTCTAAAAATGAAGAACATATGACTGTAGGTAACTGTCAGAATTATGATATCAGGTATGCAAAAATATCTAGCATGTGGTAACACATCACTAGTGTTAGTTTCTTTTCAATCAAATGACTTTCTGATATATTTTTACCTACTGTCTCACAATATGGGCAAATCAGTGAAAAAGGATGGACTAGTCAATAAGTGATGTTGAAGTAACTGGTTTTCTAGTGGGGGAAATATTTAGATCCCTACGTCATATGATACACTAAGAATAACTTCCAGAGAGAAGAAAACAATGAAATAAGTGACACTATTAAATAAATAGAGGCAGATATGGGCACAATCTAAACCTACATACATACACAAAAAGAAACTAGAAAGTTTGGAAGAGATTCATGAGTTTATTTGCTTTAGAAGACAATTTATACACAAATAATCTTCATAAATGAAAATTTAAATATAAGGACTAGCTGAAAAATATGTGTTGTACATGTGATACATGAGGCATCACTATGTGGTTATGTTTAAAATTAAGGATAGTAATACGCAAAGATGCTGAAGAATGGTTCAAATAGAAAAACATACTACCAGTACTTTCTAAGGAGAATTGTACCTTGATGTCGCCTAACTTCACGTGATTAGAATAAGGGGGAGAGAGAGAATTGGTTTACATAAGAAAGCAGATGGCCACAAAAGTGAAAGAGGAATCCTGTAGAATGGGAAGAGAAAGAGAGAAAATGGAGGAGATTTTAGAGTTGGTACAGGCTGCATTATAACAGAAAGTAGAATGTTTTAAGTAGGTATCATGGAGTTTAACACTTTGAGGAGAGAGACATCTAAAGAGAATCTTTAGAAAGTGTGTCTACGTGATATACTGCACAACCCATTCCTGGGTGCTCTCAAGAATCAGTGAGCAAACACTCATATTTCTCTTTAAGCAGTTTTGAACATGGATATGTGTTTTGGCTACTTCATCATGTTGAAGCTGGCCCTAAGCAAAACTGTTGATATTATTGTAGTTACCTATAAAACAGGGAACTCTGTATACCTCAAAAGTTGTTGATGGGATTTTTTTATCTCCCCAAATCACCCCAGTACATAGATGTATATTTTTACTTGTGGGTCCTTCTAGTTGTGGCATGTGGGAGATGCCACCTCAACATGGCCTGATGAGCGGTGCCATGTCCATGCCCAGAATCCGAACTGGGGAAACCCTGGGCCACCGCAGCAGAGTGCATGAACCCAACCACTCAACCACAGGGCTGGCCCCTGTTGACGGGATTTGATAGTGTCTCTTTTCTCTATTTCTATCTGTTCATAGCAGCGTGAAAGCAAAATATTAGAATTATGAGGGCCAGCCTCATGGCCAAGTGGTTAAGTTTGCACGCTCCACTTCAGTAGTCCAGGGTTTGCCAGTTCAGATCCTGGGCACAGACCTACAACACTGCTCATCAAACCATGCTGTGGGAGCATCCTACATAGGAGAATTAGAATGACCTATAACTGGGATACACAACTATGTGCTGAGGCTTTGGGGAGAAAAAAAAAAGAGGAAGATTGGTAACAGATGTTAGTTCAGGGCCAATCTCAAATAAAACAAATGTATGGTGTTTTCAAATTGTCGGAGCTTAATACATGAGAAGTAGCATATTGGTAAAGTTAGCAAACAAACGATATCAAATATATTATGATCCTGGTAGCTTGTTACTTGTTTTCTCTGACATGTGGCATAATATGAATGGCAACCTCATTTGATTCTCAACATAGAGCACTCAGAACCATGTTTTACAGAGAAGAAACATGGGCTCAAAGTGATTAGAAATTTGCAGCCATCCCGTAAACTCTGGAGCCTAGAGTACAACGCAGGAGCAATGGTCTTTCCTTGTTTTATGTTGTTTTGTTACTATTTGCTTCATTTTCTTGTTTGTTTTTTTGCATAATTTCATGTTATATATTTGGTAATTAATGAGCAATCAAAGAAATACATTATTTGGAAAGTTTGTCATTAGAACAGTGTTATTATGTTTAATTTTAGTTACATACATTTAATAAATACTGTGGTTTAAATTTATAAAATGCTTAATTTAACTACTAAAAGTTTCTTGAGTAACCTTTCAATAAAAATATGGTTTGCTTCACCAATATAATTCATAGTTTGTATTTTTTAACGGAAAACAGAGAAGATAAAACTATTTTTTAAAAAGATATGCTAGTAGATATCATTGTAACTTAATCATCATCATAGCACAGACTGCATACTATCTAGCATGTATCTAATCTAATATGGAATATCGTATGTAAATTTAGGATTATAAGAGCATGATAGTATTTGGTATAATTTTGGCTTTAAATTTTGCAAGTTATATATTATTAATTCAGCTTATTTTAAATGCGGTCATATCTACTTCAGTTAAAATCATATATTTTGGAAATATCTTGTCATCTAAATTTTACTGAAATCTACCATTATCTTCACAATTTTTAAACTACAAAATATTTATTTAAAAGGACTTTAATATCCAATAATTCTACACAATGATTTTATCAAACATTGAGTGTTTGGGAGATGTCTTAAGAAACATCAACTCATCTCAAGAAAATACTAGCAAACCAAACTCAACAATATATTAAAAGGATCATAAACCATGACCAAGCAGGATCTATTCCAGGGATGCAAGGATGGTTCAATATCTGCAAATCAGTCAATGTGATATACCACATTAACAACAGGAAGAATAAAGAATAAAAATCATAGGATCTTCTCAAGAGATGCAGAAAAAACACACATGATGAAATTCAACATCCATTTGTAATTTTAACCCTCAATAATGTGGGCATAGAGAAAATGTATTTCAACATAATAATTGCCATATGTAACAAGCCCACAGCTAATAATCATACTCAATGGTGAAATGCTGAAAGCTTTTCCTCCAAGATCAGAAACAAGACAAGAAGGCTCACTCTTGTTACTTTTACTCAACATAGGATTAGAAATCCTGGCCAGATCAACTAAGCAAGAAAAGAATTAAAAGGCCTTCAAATCAGAAAGGAAGAAGTAAAACTGTCACTATTTGTAGATGACGTGATATTATACATAGAAAATCCTAAAGAATCCACCAAAGAAGTGTTAGAATGAATGAATTCAGTAAAGTTTCAAGATATAAAAATCAATATACAAAAACGTTTTGTTTTTCTATATGCTAATAATGAACAATCAGAAAGAGAAGTTAGGAAAAAAATCCCATTTACAGTTGAAGCCAAAAAAAATTAAGTACTTAAGAATAAATTTAACGAAGGAGGTGAAAGACCTGTACACTGAAAATTGTAATACATTAATGAAAGAAATTGAAGAAGACACAAATGAAAAGATATTTCATGCTCATAAATTGGAAGAACTAATATTGTTAAAATGTCCACACTACTTAAAGCAATACTTGCTTTAATAAAGATTCAATGCAATCCCTAACAAAATACCAACGGCATTTGTCACAGAAATACAACAAACAATCCTAAAATTTATATTGAATCATGAAAGACCTCAAACAGCCAAAGCAATCTTGATAAAGAACAACAAAGCTGGGAGCATCATGCTCCTGATTTCAAACTATATTCCAAAGCTATAGTAGTCAAAACTGTATGGTAATGTCATAAAAACAGACAAATAATCAGTGGACCAGAATAGGGAGCCCAGAAATAAACCCATGCATATATGGTCCATTAATTTACAACAAAGAAGCCAAGAATATAAAATGGGGACAGGACAGTCTCTTCAATAAATGGTATTGGGAAAACCCCATAGCCACATACAAAAAAAATGAAACTGGATCACAATCTCACACCATACACAAAAATTAACTCAACATGGATTAAAGATTTGAACATAAGACTTGAAACCCTTGACACTGGTCTTGGTGACGATTTTTTGGATCTGACACCAAAAAGCAAAGGCAAGGAAAGCAAAATTAAACAAATGAGACTACATCAAACTAAAAAGCCTCTGCACAGCAGAGGAACCACCAACAAAATGAAAAGGCAACTTACTGAGTGGGACAAAATAGTCGCAAATCATATATCTGATAACCAGTTTATATCCAAAATATATAAAGAATTTATTCAGTGCAATACCAAAACACTCAAACAATGCAATTGAAAAATGGGCAGAGGATCTAAATAAAGATTTTTCTAAAGAAGACAACAGATGGCAAAAGGTGCATGAAAATACGCTCAACATCACTAACAATTAACGAGAAACAAATCAAAACCACAATGAGATATGATCCTATACCTGTTAGAATTGCTACCCTCATAAAGACAGGAAATAGCAACTATCGGGAGGATGTGAAGAAACGGGAACCCTTGTGCACTGTTGGTGGGAACGTAAATTGGCGCAGTCACTATGGAAAACAGCCTGGGGGTTCCTCAAAAAATTAAAAGTAGAACTACCTTAAGATCCAGCCACTCCACTTCTGAGTATTTATCTGAAGGAAACTAAAACAGGATCTTGAAGAGATATCTGCACTCCCATGTTCAGCGCAGCATTAATCACAATAGCCAAGATGTGGAAGCAACCTAAGTGTCTGTGGTTGATGGATGAATGGATAAAGAAGATGTGATATATACATACAATGGAATACTATTCAGTCACAAAAAAGAATGAAATCTTGCTATTTGCGACAACATAGTTGGACCTTGAGGGCATTATGTTATGCTAAGTGAAGTGAGTCAGAGAAAGATAAATACCGTATGACCTCACTTATATGTGGAGTCTAAACAACGACAACAATAACAAAAACCAAAGTCAAAGATACAAAGAACTTGCTGATTGCCAGAGGCAGGGGGTTGAGGGGTGGGCAAAATGAGTGAAGGGGGTCAAACGGTACAAACTTCCAGCTATAAAACAAGTCCTGGGGATGTAATGTACAGCATGGTGACTACAGTTAATAATACTGTACCGCATATTTGAAAGTTGCTAAGAAATTATACCTTAAAAGTTCTCACCACAAAGAAAAAAAGAATCATAACTATTTATGGTAATGGATGCTAACTGGACTAATTGTGGTGATCATTTCATAATACATACAGATATCAAATCATTATGGTGTACCCCTGAAACTAATATAATGCCATATATAAATTACACTTAAATTCAAAAAGGAGAAATATCGACTCATAGTGTAATACAGCCCTTAACTCTGTTAACTTTGTGGTCGAAAGCCTTAGTTCAAATCCTGACTCCATCGCTTACTTAAAGGACAACTTTCTTAACTTCTCTGCCTCCGTTTGTTCATTTTTAAGGATTAAATGGAATTAAAGGAATAGCCATATATAATATTTAGAAGAGGGCCTGATACACAAGTACTCAATAAAAATCGCTCTTTTTCCTTGAGGGCCGTAAGAAAACAGAGCCTGAGCCAACACTTAAGGGACAAGGCTCCCAGGGGAAGCAAAATCCCAAAGTGTGGAGAGTAAGGGAGAAGAAGAGGGAACGAGACAGGAAAGAGGAGAGAACAAACAGTGTGTTCCCGACTGGCCCAGTCACAGGCCACACAGGTGGTTGATGGTCACAGGGCCTCCCTCAGCCAGGCTGGCTGAGACCACCAGGTCTTGGAGCTATCCATTCAGGAGAGAAAAGGAAACCTGTTTCTTCCTACCTCCTAAGTCACAGTCCAAGTTCACCCATTGCGTACTAACTTCCCACACTCTCCGGCTGTGTCCCAGGCAGGGACCTTCAGCTGAGCCCAGAAGTGGTGGGAGAGCAGGAAGTGCTGGGCCTGCCTTGGCTTCCTCTACGATGAGTCCTCACCACACGACAGCTGAGACAGCTGGTGGTGTTAGGGGAGGACCCAGATGCAGCCGAAGCTGGGCCTCTCCATTAACTTATTGGCCACGTAGATTAGACTGGGGGAAGACGATGCTGAGAAAAACTGAAGATGCTCAGAAACTGTGGTTACAGCTGACTAAGACTCTCTCCTTGACCAAACCCCAGTCAGGCATCTCGAAGCCCTCCAGGCCTCTACTTGGCGTCCATGCTTGTCAGGCCTGTATTGCCCAGCTTTAGCAAGATCCTGCTAAGTCAGTTTAGAAAGAGTCCCTACCCTTGGTATCATCTGATCAAATTCCTCACCACCACCCTTGATATCTGACCTCTCTGGTCTGCCTGCAGAAAGAATCCTGACCAGTTGGATTCGCCAAGACCCCCCAGACCCTTGATGTTTCCTCTTAGTAATTTTCCATCCACTGACCCCACCCTGCTCCTTGGCTATGAAGCCCCCTCTTGCCCATGCTGTATTCAGTATTGAGCCTGGTTCTATGCTGAGGTCTCTTTCCACCTATTGCAATAGTTTCTGAATAAAATCTGTTTTTACTGCTCTGACTACTGTCAGGCTATGGTTTTCTTTAACATTGTATTTTTCAGGTATGTATAATTAATAACTATAATTAAAATACATCATTATGTAAATGACCTGGAATTTCCATGAGAGGCTTTATGACACAAACATTCTAAAATTGCATCATTCTTTTAATTGAAGGATGTGAATTTCCTGTTTAAAGTGATTTCTCTGTCCAGACAGGCATTGTAGGAATTTCAGGAAACCATTTCCTGGGTACTTTTGAGGCACAGAGGTGTGTCTCCAAAGGGTAGAAAGAAACAACCTTTACTTAACTACAGATTTCTCTAAAGCCATCCTTGTCCAAATTCTTACTCACTAGAGTTCTGTACTTTATGTGAGAAGTTTTAAGGTACATAAATATTTGGTTAAGCTGTGCTGCGTTATGACTTTTTAGCCAAAAATTTATTTCAAGGGGCCAATTTAAGTGTATTATTTGATAGAAATGAAATGGAAACTACAATGGTTGGAACATTTGTGTCCCCTAAAAATTCCTTTGTTGGAATTCTAACCCCCTTGCAATGGTGCTAGGAGGTGGAGCCCTTGGGAGGTGATTAGGTCATGAGGGTGGAGTCCTCATGAATGGGATTAGTGCCCTCATAAAAGAGGCTCCAGAGACCTCCCTCCTCCAACTGCCATAAAACCTACTCACAAGGATGTTTATACTCACAAGCCTACTGTTTACAATATAGCAGCATGGGTGGGAGATTTCCTTTCTTTTCTTCTTTGTCTTGTTTTATATTCTTCCATTTGCCAAATGATTCACTTAATTTTAATACTGAAAAGCTTCCTTAGAAATGCTTATTTCCAGATTTCCTCCCAAGGTTAAATATAGTTAAAAGCAACCCAAGTCAACATGAATTGCCTCCCTTGACAGTGTAATTTATTTTTATATCTTCTAAGCTGTGAGAGATACTAAGATTTGAAACACAAGTACAAAATATTGAAGTACATTGTCAAGGTAAATAAGACAGTCTAAGTCAATAGGTTACAAATTCCTTTAGATGAAAAATAGAATCAATATTTCCTGCATTAGATATTTTTTCAAAAAATCTAAAGAAAGCACATATATAAATCAAAGAAAAAATTCAATGGCCTGCCTTCTGTCTTATTTACCAATATTGATTATAGAAAATAGCATTGACAATGAAGCAGAAAAATATACTTGGCAGAGTATAATATGCTGCCAAAAAGAGAATTGCTTAGCTTTCTAAAGAAGTTAATTTCACGTGGTCGTTAGGTATGTTAAGGTGCTACTTGGAAAGCTAATTCTGCTACAAAATGCTTACTCTCCCTTTCCTTAGCTAACAGAAAAGCACAACATATGCTATATAAAAAGTGCTAACGTCACTGAAAATATTTAAGTATTCTTTGGAGAATAATGTCAACATATTTTATACATTTTGACATCATATGCCATCTTTTGAAAACATGGCTAGACTTGAAAGTCAGGGCAAATGACTTCATTTAGTTGGGGGCAATCAGGAGCTGTTTGACTTTGTTTCCTTGAGTTTGTTTTGGTTTGGGCAAGCACAAAAAAGGAATTTTCTACAGTTCAACAACTGAATTTTGCTACCTATGTCCAGTTTCAAAATTGAGCAGCTTTAGCATTGATGACCTTCACTTTGATAACTAAGTAGCGAAGCCTTAAAAAATACAAAATCAGGATATTGGCATTTTGAATACAACCAAAATAAAGACCTTAGTGGATTCCCAAAACCTTCATAAATACCTTCACTTCTTATTTACTTCATCATACATTTCACTTCAATAGCACAAAGAACCTATTTTTCCTAAAAATGTCGCTGGCCGCTTTACAAATGATTTTCCAAACTCAAATGTAGTTGGTAAAAGTCTCTCTCTTTTTCTAATATAAATGCTTTTAGGCATCTTCTGTCGAGAAATTGCAACTAATTTGGATTTAAAAATATTTTTTTCTTTTATACAAAGTATTAAACACTGATCTAGAATGTTCATGTAAATTCTCTAATGCATTTAAGGCTAATAAACTTGTGAATTTGGCAATATCAGACACCTTTTAAAGAGGACAGGCTACTGAGACTGAAGGAGATGCTTACTAGTCTGAGCTGCCATCCTTCTAAGCAGCAGAGGACGATGTGGATTCACTGGCATGGTGAATGCCTCCAGAGGCCATCTGTGTGTTACCACTCCAGGAGAACAACCCTCTCTTCTGCTAAAATTGATTTCTCATCTTGTATCATATGGAACGCTTTCTCTGGGAGATGTGAGTGACATGCAATATTCACAAGGATCATTTAAGAATATGCTCACGGTTTGTTTATGATGAGGCTTGTTTTGCTCTTAATCTGGCAATACTAAAAAGAAAGGCCCTCTTGGGACAATTGAGACCTCTAAGTTTGGAAATGTTGACAAATTTCAGCAAGTGATAGTAAAAGCATCTCACAAGCTGTAACAATAAAAGTACAAAAGACAAGTGGTAGCAAACATCTAGAATTTATCCCAAGTATCTTTTTTTTTTTTAAAGAGCTACAAGAATAAAAACTGAAAAATGGATAAACATAACATTGCCTACACTCCACTCATTCTTCCTGGAGGGTGTTTCCATCACTTCAGTTGGAGAAGGTGAAGTAGCTGAACACTGACAATGTAAAAGTCACTGTGGCATGTGCCGTTTCATTGTGAATCCATTTTCGACTGTGTGCCTAATACTATGAGGGGAGACTGCTATAAAAAATGCTTTGAGAGGAAGCAGGACTCATAGTTTATTGTAGCATCTCCACTGACCCCAGAATGAATCTGCCCAAACCACTTAACCTCTGTGTATCTGCCCCTCGGAGAGACTGGTTCACCTGTTCTCTGAGAAAATTACATTCCTCACCAGCATATTTGAGTCTTAATTGAAGTTTTTAAAGCACTCTGACATCCTTATCTCAAGTATATTGCGAGCATAACCTCTAGTCTGATAAGGAAGCAGGGGCCTCGTGTAGATTTATTAGACAGCTAGACACTCAGGCTGGTTGAAAACCTTGTCTCCTCCACTTTGCCAGATGCTCCAAATGGGAGCCCCACTGTCACAGCAGACAGAGGTTTTGTTTTGCATTGTAAAACCAAGAATGCTGCCAAAACAAATAGATGTGTGCTCCTCTAAAACGGACTTGTATTTGCTAACTGCCTGTATTTGCTACCCCTTTATGTCTTGGCACAACATAGAAAACGGCATAAAATCAACATTTTTGAGATTTCACAATATGCTACACTATGTGCTTAAAAAAAGAGCCCGGTAAGCAAATAATATTAAGCAGTGTTTCTTAAGGCCAGTTGAAATTTTGGGTTCTCCTACACCGTTATTATTACCACCTGGGTCATTTGTCGAATGTCTGGATTCCTGGAGCCAACACCTGGTTCCTGAGACAGCATCTTCTCAGAGACTGGACCCAGAAATCTGCATTTTAACTGGCTTTCTCAGGCGATTCTTTCTGGAATTGACTTTTGAAAACCTTTAGAATAAAACATTATATTTGTATTTTTCCCTTAACTCCAAGTAGTGACTTCTATCTACATCTGCATCTGTATGCTTTGGACTGAATCTTTGTATTCCTCCCAAAATTGACATGTTGAAACCTAATCCCCAAGGTGATGGCATTAGGAGTTGCGGCCTTTGGGAGGTGACATGAATGGGATTAGCGCCTTTATAAAAGGGACCCAAGAGAAATCTCTCACCACTTCCACTATGTGAGGACACAGTGAAAAGATGGCCAGCTATGAACCAGGAAGAGGACCCTCACCAGACATCAAATCTGCCGGCACCTCGATCTTGGACTTCCAGCATCCAGAATTGTGAGAAATAATGTTCTGTTTTTCATAAGCTATTTACTTTATAGTATTGTGTTATAGCAGCCCGAATGGTCTAAGAATATATATGTAAATGTACCCTAAACAAGACTGTGTATATATCCTAAATAAGAAACTACTTCTACTTCAGCCTTATTTATAATGAGCTCTGATGGATTCATAGACGCACAAATAAAATTCAGTACATGCGTCGATTCCAGATCATAGTCAATTGTGCTTATCCAGTCCTACTGTCTTGTCAGTAGAGTTAGAGTTTTAAAAACACCAAAGTTCACATTTAGATTTGCCCATGCACATTTCCCCACTGTGCCAGTCCAATGGGATTGACACTTATCTTTTTCATGCTTATGTACATCCAAGAATAATACATAAAGTCTGTCAATTAAAAGTTATTTCAATAAATATAAAACGACAAATTTCCATGCTAAGACAACATTGGGTCATAGTTTAATTGCTAGTGTTTTTTCTTTCCTAGTGGGTGATAAAATAATGAGGGAATGGGTGGCCCCTTTGGGTTTGAAGACATCTTAGTTTTAATCAAATGTCCTACCATTTGCTGTTTTAAAGAGAGAGAAGAAACTTGCCTGTTGTTATTTGGTGAAATGCTATGCTAAACCATTTCGTGTGTTATCTCATCTAATACAAATAAACTTTTAACAAATGAGGAAATAAAACACAGAGAAGTTAAACCCCTAAAACCGTAAAGCATGTAAATGTTGTGATTCAGGACCTAGTTGATCTATGTGGTTGCTCCCCAAATATGAGACTCTCTCTTTTAGCTTAAAGATGTATATTTTATATACTGTGCCCACTTTATATCTGGCACTGTTCTAAACACCTAACAGGATTAACTAACTTAACTTTTAACAACCTCTATCATCCCTACTTTAGAAGTGAGGAAATTATCAAAGAAAAAGATTAATTTGTTCAATGTGACATGCAGTTTGGAAGTGTGAAAACAGAGAGGCTGGCTCTAGAACTAAGCTACTACACTGTGCTGCCTTTATCAGTGTAGATTTTTCCAGAGATTCAGAAATTATCCTGAAAGATCATTCCAAGGGCAGCTTCATTACTGTGTGCAATAATAGTTTGATATAAAGCTGGTGATAGCATAACTCCTAATTTGCCCCCCCTTTTTTTTTGCTGAAGAAGATTTGCCCTGAGCTAACATCCATGCCAATCTTCCTCTATTTTTTAGTATGTGGGCTGCCAGCACAGCATGGACGCCAACAGAGTAGTGTAGGTCTGCACCTGGGAACAGAACTGGGGTTGCCAAAGCAGAGCGTGCTGAACTTAACCACTAGGCCACCAGGGCCCACCCATTCCCTCTTTATTTAAACTTTTAGAAAATGGGTGACAAGCATGTGCACAAAATTTTCCAAATATGGTATTTTTTAATGAATTTCAATAGTATCATAATATAACAGTATAATAAATAATACTTAATAAAATAGAGTCAGGTAGGAAAAAAATCTTCCTAGTAAATAAAGCATTTCAATTAATGTTGCCATATATTCTAAAGTTAGTTACATATGAAAATAAAAACAACTAATTACCATTTAAAAAACTAATTCTTTAATATAACGTACTTCTAGTCAATAAAACACTAGCAGAAGAGAAATGATCATAAACATACGTGTAACAAGGAGAGTAAAACTGATACTGGTTTTCTTTCATGAATACTGAAATCAAATTGTTGATTCATTTTTAAGAGAAGCATAAGTGGAGCTAAGACTAATTAAAACAATAAAATATGATTAATGGGCTAAAAGTGTACATTTTATACATTATTATAGGAAAACAAACTGATTTTGGTTGTCATGGAGAAAAAGAGAAAGATTCAAACAGTTCCAGGAGATAATCTTGAACAAAATAAATAATAGATAATTGCTTTGTCATTTAAACTGTCAATAATATGGTTTTGTGGTGTGTGAGAATTTTCAAAATCTTTAGAAAATGTCAAAACTATGGTCTGGCATTTTATAATAATGATAGCAAATAGAAAATAAACTGAAATGATCTGCTATTTCAAGAAGAGGATTGTGGCTCACTTTGCTTTAGACCATTTTTGTCTCACATTAAAAGTACTACAGTTTATGAGGGGCACACATGTCTAGTTGCTGCGCACTTTCACTGCTGGTGAAACTCACCTGCCCAATCGTTGGGCCACGCTGCGCACTTTCCAAGCCTGTCAACTGATGCTTTAGCCTCAGTTCAAGAATGTAAGGGTGTCTGTTAAATTAGGAGAAAGGAGGTCCAGGATCCTACAATCAAGGCTAGAAGGATGCGCAGAGGAGACTCACTCACGCCCAGAGAGACTGGACTGTGGCTAAGATAACTTGAAAGAAGCATTGCTTTTTGGTTTTTTTTCGTAATTCTGCGGAAAGACTTTTCTACAGAAAAGGTGGCGGGGGAGTTTATCCTTCTTTCCTGATAAGATTTATGTCTAAATTCTGTGCAATTAAAAAAAAATTAACCCTGGGTAAGGAAAAAAAAAAGAGTAAGGTGTTTTTAATAATATACTCACTCATTAATATAACTAATGTATTATTACTTATAGAATAATCTCTATTTCACCAAATGTATCAGGGCCAGAACAGATGAAGAATGTTATGGCTTTCCTTTGTTTTTGCACATAGATGATTTGGAGGAGGCACAAAACAGAATAAGGAATTCTTAAGTTATTAAAGTCCTTCTCATGATGTTCTACCTTTGGAGTGACACCAAACAAATGGATTTATCGGTCATTCACTGAGTCACTAACTTTGAGAGTTGATGTGCCAGGTGCTATGAAAGGTACTAAAGAAAAATGAGATAAAATCTTCATGTAGCTCTAAGCCAGGAAGACATTCAAAGGATCCTGATTGTACAACTTTTTTTTTTCCCTTTTTCTACTCATTTCTATACAGAGACATTGTCCATGTTAGGGGATTTTTCCAAATAGGACTAAATACTTTTCCTTTAGATTTCTTCTGTTTTATAGAAGAGAGAGAGTCTTTAACACCCCTAACAGCTAGGATCCTGGTTTTTAATCTCTTAAGAAGAAGGCATCGGCTACACATCTTAGTCTCTGAGAAAGGAGTTCCCAGAGTCCTTTGAGCTGCTTTCAAATGAACAAAACATCTCTTAACAAATAGAGGAAACCCTAAGAATTAGAAATTAACTAGATTTATTCCCATCTGCTACTTTTGCCAACCAAACATCTCAAACAATCTGTCCTCATTTTAATTTTTATGTGAGTTTTTGCCTTATGAAATAATTATCCTCTGTATGGAGCCTGATCCACTGACTTTCACTCTAAGAGCCAATACCAGGAAAAATTAACATGTTCCTTCAAACATGTTTCCTGGCTGGGCTGAAACCCTGGTTCATCAGTTCCTAATCAATAGTCAGTTAACAAAATACTCTTATTCTTATAAGCAAATTACTCTTTATCCCACCACTCCTCTCTTTGGATGGTTAAACTGGAAAATTTCTCATGTTTTATACTGACAGGAATGAATTTCTAGGCTATGATACAGCCAGATTAGGTAGGTTGATGAATATCAGGGTTTTAATAAATTAGCAATTAAAAAAAATAAATACACAATCCCAATCCCAAGTGGTTTGACTTTTCCAAACCTGGACAAATACACATACATACACATACACACACATAAACATGCATACACACACACACACATCTGCTAGTGATAAAAGAAAATCAAATTCTGAAATGTGGCAAAATATATGGGAGAATTCACTACTCCAAAATGTGTCTCTTTGGCCTTATTATTTTTAAGAACAAGAGACTCAGGAAAAAAATTTGACCTTCTCCCTAATGCTGAAAAGAGTTTAAGATAGAAGGTCTGCTCCAGGAAGGAACTATCACAATAAATAACTATAGTATAATATGAACTGGGTGCGGTAGACAGCAAGGAACCTAGCAAGGCCCATTTGATCAAAGTTTTCTCCAGGTCTCATTGTCTCTGCAGAGCATGGCAACCATTTGTCTACAAAACATTTGCTTTTCCGTCTCCAGATGATTGCCTTCCTCCCCTTTGAAATCCCAAACCACTACCCTCAACATCCTCTTTTGTTTTTGATTGAAGACAGTATTTAGGGTGGTGGCTTCTGCGGCTAGTTCGTCTTCTTGAGTTTCTCCCATGTATACATGTTAAGTTTCTTTAATTTTCTCCTGTTATTCTGTCTCATGTCAACTTAATTCTCAGACCAGCCAGAAGAACCTAGAAGGGTAGAAGAAAATTTCTTCTTTCTCTACAATAGGCACAAATGTCGAAACCCTCATCATGGTGACATTCCTCTTTGATCAGTCAGTAAGAAATTGACTTCCTGCCTGCTAGGAATTTCTTCCCAAGTTTTCTTTTTTTTTGTAGTCGCAAAGCTCATCATCCTGGCGTTGAGAGATATTGAAAGTTCTGCTTCTGAATTACTTAGTGTGAAACAGCAATTATTTGTTTCTAGCAACCCTGATTTGGCTAAGTAACAATGTGTAAGCATTAAAATTAAATTATTTTCTCTCTCGCTAATACACAGAAACATATAGGCACATAGAGATTTTTTTCCCCAATTACAATGAAATTTGCTGTGGTTTCTACTAGCTTGTGCCTCAGGTCTGTATATTGCCTTCTCACTTGTGTTTCCAGGAATCATTAAAAAAAAAAAAGTTATACTCCATTATGGTATAATTATATCCTATCATATATTTTTAAATTTTTCTTCTTTCATATTGATTTTAATTTAAAAAATATGATTTTATGTTTTTATATGTATGCACTATTAAAATCTTTTTTTTGAAGTAAGCATAATAAAAGCTTACCAACACAGAAATCATCATTTTTTCCAGGAATGGATTAGTATAAATATAACTCAGCGTTCTAAACTTTGTGAAGTAAACATAGATTGGACAACTGCAGTTTAGACCCTGTGAAATTAAGAAAAAGAGCAATACAAAGCAAAAAGTACAAAGAAAATTGTCCTTATGAAAGAAAGCAATCCCCCGACACAAGGAACCTAAGTGATGGATGATCCTAAAACTTCCTCTGCTCTCCTGAAAAGATGTGAGCAAAAGTTTGGCCTGGTTATTAATTATACATCAAGCTTACAACAACACATTTAAGATAAAACTGGGGAAGAGTGAACTATTATTGAATTAAAGCACATCAATGGGCAGAACCCTAACCAGTAGCTCATAAAGAGATGGCCAAACCTCATGGCTACTCGAGCTTCAGTTTCAACACCTTCTCTGTGGAGGAGGTGAGGCTCCACGAAATTCCACTGAAGGGAATTTTAGTGAACTTCTCCTTTCTAATAAAGTTGGAGACTTCTTTTTTGTCCTTTTTGCCTGAAGGAAGATCACGTAAGGGACTACTTTAAGCAATGTGTAATAAAGATGAATGTTTGCAAATTAAAGCGGAAATAAGGCAAATCCCTGATTTAGTTTTAAAAAACATTTTTTAGTAATTAAATCAATTTTAAAAATTGTCCTAAAGTACCTGTTTAGAGCATATAAAAATAACTATACTCAGTGTAACTACCTTAAAGATCTAGAATGATTCAGGTGTCCTCAGTATACTTACAAAAAATTGGTTAACTTACGCTAGACAGAGACGGCCAAGGCTAAGCAGACCTTTACTTCCATTTAACTAAAATCAGACCCTTAATGTTGGGAGGGCCTAAACGGAAAGAAAACAAAAGGACAAAAAGGAAGCCTTGGGGATTGAGATACTTTCTTAAAGACCCTTACTGAATACAACCGTAGAAGTAGCTAACATTTGAACAACGCTTCAAATATGCGAAGCACTGTCTAAACACTTTATATATAGCAATTCACTGCATCTTCACAATAACCCATGGGAAGTGGTGGTGTTATTGTCCCTACTTCACAGATGGCAGATGTTAAGTAATTGGTCCAAATTCACACAGAAAACTATGTGGTGGAGCCAGAAGTTGAAACCAGACAATTCATCTGCAGATTTGGTGCTTGCAATTACTAAGCCATAACACATGCCAACCTGCAGCAAAATACATCCTTCTATCCTCTAAAAGTGAAAACCCGAGAACTACGCAATTACACTAGAGTGAAAAGGATTGATACACAGGTCTCTATCACCATCCCAACTCTAAGATGGGACCTCGGATTCTGCCATTTGCAACAACATGGATGAGACTTGAGGGCACTATGCTGAGTGAAATAAGCCAGATACAGAACGACAAATACTGCATGATCCCACTTATATGTGGAATCTTAAGTGGTCAAACTCATAGAAGCAGAGAACAGAATGGTGGTTGCCAAGGACTTGGAGGTAGGGGGAGTGGGAAGATGTTGATCAAAAGATAGAAGTTTCAGTAGTAAGATGAATAAATTCGGCAGATCTAATATAGAGCATGGCGACTATCGTGAAAAATGCTGTATTGTACACTTGAAAGTTGCTAAGAGAGTAGATCCTAAGTATTCTTAACACACACAAAAAATGATAACTGTGTGAGGTGGTGGATTTGTTAACTAATTTGATTGTAGTAATCATTTCGCAATGTATACATGTCAAAATGTCATGTTGTACACCTAAAATATACCCAAATTTTACTTGTCAAGTATACTTAATGAAGCTGAAGAAAAAATAAAATTGGGCCTCAGAAGTCATCAATAGGTGGCCTCTTGCACATCCAGCAAGGAGATATATATATATGTTGACATATTTCCTCTCTGCAAAGGAAACCCAGATCCCTCATCCCTATGATGAAATAATATAAATACTTCATGAAGAATTTACTTGCCTTCAATAATTACTTCATTCAACACTTTTAAAATTTTTCTAGTGAAAGAGCCCTCTTGCTTAGAAGAACAATGTAGAAGAATGTAGTTGTAGGAGGTCTGTGAAAATATCCCAAATATTCAAATTATGAGGAAAAACTGCTTTGAGTTTTTATTGTTGTTGAATGCTTAAATACATCTATGTATATTTGGCATTCATTCCCGTCAAAACAGTTTATCGTTCTCCAAAATGATGCTCAAAACTTGCATTTGCTACAAAATCATAAAACAGGGGCACTAACAACAAATGAGAGGATATTGGGCCAATTGTGTAAAAAATTACTTTCAGTGGTTTTGTGGTAGACACACTATTGAGATGCCGCCCCTCCTGGTCCCACCCGCTGGGGTTCGCACCTTCCCCTTTACCATGGCTATGACTTGTGACGTGCACAATCAACAGGACACAGCAAAGGTGAAGGGATATGTGTGATTATCTTAATTATATACTAAGATTGCAACCCCCTTCCTGCCACACTCACTCGCTGGCTTTGGAGAAGCCAGCTGCCACGTTGTGGGCTGCCCATGCTGTGAGCCCCAGTTGGCCAGGACCTGAGGGCAGCCTGTGGGAGCTGAGGGCTGACAGCCAACAACAAAATGAAGCCTTCAGTCCAAGACTAAAAGGAACTTACCTCTGTCAATAAAAGTTGATCCTTCTTTACTTGAGCCTCATATGAGACCACAGCCCAGATGACACCTTGCCTGCAGCCTTCTGAGACCCCAAGCAGAAGACCCACTAAGCCAAGCCCAGACTCCCAACCCACAGAAACTGTGAGATAATAAATGTGTGTTATTTTAAGCCACTAAAGTGGCGGTAAGTCGTTATGTAGCGACAGTAAACTAATGCAGACTGCCTTTACCTGGAAATTCTATAGCCTTTCTTCCCACAGTAATGCCATGGTGCTGTTATCTTCATGCCAGCTGTGGCCATGGCTTAATATTCTCTAGCTCAGTTTCTAAGGAATAAAATGTGTATGTCAAATCAGCCTGAACTCTTACTGGTTTGAATTTTTTAATTTTACTTTTTTGTATTACAAACTAGTCATTCCTTTTAATAATTTCAAATGATGTGTTCATTCATCACATTTTTAAACACCTACTATGCTCCATGAACTGTAATAGAAGGTAAGGATATGAGATGCATAATTCTGCTCATAATTCTTCATTTAAAGGAGATCACAGACAATGGAAGGAAGAAACAATGATTTAATTCAAGCAGGAAAAATACCTATGTGACACATGCATGGAATGCTATGGATATACGGAAGATGCAAGAGGAGAAACTCAAGTTGAGATGCAAGGTGGGATCGTGGTAGAGCACACTGCCTCTGTGGCCAGGATTACCTGGGATCAAACCCAGAATCTATCACCAACCAGCTGAATGATGTTGGGCATATTAATTCAGCTCTCTGTGCCTCTGCTTCCTCCAAAATAAAATTGGAAAAACATTATCCTTTCCTTTATAGTGTTGTAGCAAATGATTTAATGCAAATAAAGCACATGAAATGGTTGCTATGACCATAACTTATCCCAGGAGTGGTTAAGGAAGATTTCCAGAGGAAAAAACACCAGAGTGGATTCATGAATAACAGTGACTAGTTTGCAGACTCAGCGTTATTGACACTAGGAGCATGCAGGGACCTGAGATAGCTCTGCAGAGGGGCACGGAGGTTGCCCATGAGGAGGTGGATAGAAATGTCTGAAGTGGTTGGGAGAAGATTTTGAGGCCATGTCTGATGTGTCAAGGAGTGTGGCTTTATCCAGAAGGGAACAAGTCTAGATGCACCTGTCCAGGCTTTTCTCAGCAACACTTTTTACGACTGTTAGCCTTAAAGGTACAGTACACTTGCTCTTATCTGCAATAAGACCAGCAAAACTGCCTGTGAAAGGGTATGTTAAAGAGCTACAGATTCTGCCTGGTGAACTGTTTTGGTAATTTCATCTCTTTGCTCTAACATTTCATGGTTTCTCTCCTGGAAAATGCTTTTCAAGAGCAAAACAATATTTAATAAAAATGGGCAAAATATCTTAACAGACTCCTCACCAAAGAAGATATACAGACGGCAAATAAGCGCATCAGAAGGTGTTCAGCATCATAGGTCATTAGGGAATGAGGTACCACTGCATATCTATTAGCGTGGTAAAAATCCACAATGGCAACACCATCAAATGCTGGCAAGGATGTGGAGCAAGAGGAACTCTCATTCATTGATGTTAGGAGTACAAAATGTTACAATCACTTGGGAAAACAATCTGGCAATTACTTACAAAGTTAAGCATAATCTTATGATCCAGCAACTGCGCCCCTGTGTATTTAGCCAAATCAGTTAAAAACTTACGTTCACGTAAAATCTGCATGAAAATATTTATAGCAACTTTATTCAGAATTACCAAAACTTGGAAACAACCAAGATATACTTTAATAGGTGAATGGATGAACAAACCATGATACAGCCACACAGTGGAATATTATTCAGCTAAAACAAGAAATGAGCTATCAAGCCACAAAAGGAACTGGAGAGACCTTAAATACATTTTACTCAATGAAAGAAGCCAGTATGTATGATTCCAACTATATGACATTATGGAAAAGACAAGCCTATAGAAAGGTGAGTTCAAGTTTCATTTTATATCACAAGTAAAAATGGGCTTAGATTCTTCAGGATGTATCAAGTTGGTGTCTTTTTTTATGGAGCTGTAACTGACAAATAACACTGTGTAAGTTTGAGGTGTATAACATATTGGTTTAATGCATTTATACATTGCGATATGATGATGTCCTTTCCTTTTTAACTGAATCTGATAATTATCAGATTGACCATCTTATAGTAATTTCCCATATATAATTTGCTTCTACTTTCTTTTTAGGAGAGGTAAAAAAAGTAATCATTTTAATAGAAAGATTAAATATTTTTATTTAATTACGTCCACTAAGCATTGTGTTGCCTTTGGAAGTGTTTTCAACCAAAAACAGAAGATAATCGAAAGGTAACAAGATTTTTGAGAATAAGATATCACATGTAGACCACAAAAACTATCGATAGACACTTGTGCTGTCAATGTACACCTGTGTAGTCTGAAGCTCCTTTTACATAGAGTTCTTCATCCTTATTCAGAGCACACAGTGATTTGATCCAATTCCTGCCACTAATGCTGCTTTGTTATTGAGAACATGCTTGAAAACTACATTTTTCATTTAACATGGGCCTGCACTATCAATTAGATAGAAGAAACTGTCACAGACAGTGAAGATTCTTATTAAAAATTGATTTTAGTGTAGTTAAAGCTCAACACACAACTCCAATCTGAAGATCAAAGTTGTGTCGGAATAGAGGCCAAAAGGAAAACAGATCAGGATCAAGTATTTCAGTTCTGAGGTTAATACACTTGCTTATAAAAGCACACTGCACCTCTATATTAAGGAAGAGGCTAGTTTGACACTCTAAGAAGATTGTAGAATTTTTTTAAGGACAGTGATAATATTTCGTGGCTCTAGGCAGTAATAATCATGTACCTACATTTGACATGCAAAGGTAAAATGGATAAAAAGAGTTTAACACTGCTTTAACAAATAACTGTCATTGTATTTTTTTAAAGTTAATCTAGACATCTTATTGTGTGTGTATGTGTGTGTGTGTATGTCTGTATGTGTTCTTCACTAACTAGTCACCTAAAGGATGGCTGTTAGTCTGCTCATGTGTTATTATTACCTGATAGAAACACCTCCCAAAGCCAGTGATTAAATTCTTAAACATAATTTAAATAGAATTTGCTCCATCACAAAGATTGTGTTTACTGAGCTAAGGTGGAGCCACTAAATGACTTCTCTCAGAACAGTACAAGTTTTCTATTTAGTTACCACCACGTCACATCCCATCTAAAGAGGTAATGACCAAGAAATGCAAATGATAAACGTCACAAACTGACTTGATTTTTAACAATTCTTTTGGTGAAAAAGCCAACTCGATTCTATTCATTTCCTTTAAGTATGTCTATGCCCTAAGCATGTACAGATGAAATAGAAGATTTCAGAGCCTATGGGGGAAGGAATGTGAAAGGTATTCCTGGCTCCTCTTTAATCAATTGTGTCTTCCAAATGGTGTTTCAGGAAAACAGATAGTCAGGGAGAGTAGAGGAAGTTGGAAAAGTAGAATTTTAGAGGGAAAATCACATCGTTTTGAAAACCAATATTCTTGTTGGCAACATATATAAAGAACCAACTCTAACTTCCCAACCAAATAGATTTCAATGTAAATTTAACAAACATAAAGGAAAAATATAATGTCTTCTATTTTTATAACTTTCATAAACACAAACATGTAGGTTAGTAGTTATATTTATGCCCATGATAATTTGCCCCATGAAATTTAAGACTTACCAAGAGAAATATGAATAGATTTTATTTTTAATATGCATAAGTCAGTTTCCCTAAGATTAGTTTATAGCATATTCTACTTTAAAACATTATTACTACTTACATTTGATGACAATCCTATCTAAATTTTACCAAAACAAATCATTCCTATCTACCAAAGATTATTGGAGATTGATCTGTGCTATGGTTTAAAAATATTGCAAGGCAGTAAAACTTCACAAACTGCAGTAAAATACACTTGTTAAAGGAAAGTCTGCTTTACCCACATTTACGTTACTTGGAATCTTTATCAGCATTCCTACCATATTAAAAAAATTTGTTGAATCCCAATCAGTTGAGTTAAATATGCAAAAATGGCTGCATGCACTGCCTCGTTGATTACCTATTCTCTATTGTGAATATACTTTTTTATAATTTTGAGGAAAATAGCCTATGAAACAGAATAAATTTAGGAAAGACAGTAGGTAGCAATTCCACCTGAAATATGGAAAGAATAGCTCAAAATTCTCATTGTTAAGTGTGAATTGAAAGAAAAAAATACAAATGCTGGCATATACATGATTAAAAATTGAAAGGCAACAGAAGAAGCCAAGAAAATAAAGGGTGGAGAAGCTAAAGAGATAAAAGAGAAAATGAGCAAGAAGCCACTGATAATGTGACAGAAAAGCATGGGGACAAGTAGACAATAGAGAAAACCTGATTTGCTACATGGCCGTGATTCTAGAATACACCATCAATAGGAGGCATTACTATCAACACAGAAACTAAGGATGGCTATCTCTGTCATATTCAGAATTATCCAAAATGCCACAAGAATTCTCTGGGAATCGTAATAAAAGGATAAATAATACTTTGAATGTCATAAATAGATGCCATCAAAATTTGACAAAGTGATTCCTCTTTGATAACTAGAGCAGAAAACAGGCAATAGAGTCAAATATATGTAAAATATATCAATTGCATTGCCCTGAGTTTGCATCCTGTCTCTGCATCACACCAGCTGTGCACTTAGCACAAGATCCTGACAGCTTTTGAGCCTCTATTTCCCGATGCCCTCTGCCTTTCCAACCCATTGTGAAGGGGTGCCCCTCCAGTACTGTGTTCTTTTTCCCAGCTCTGTGTTGATTGCCTTCGTTCTATTTTTTTACATTGAGACATTTATTCATGTTTGTATTTATGCATGTATAAATATATATAGGTATGTATATATGCATGCTGTAGGTTGAAATCTGTCACCCAATAAAAGATATATTCAAGTCCTAACACCCCCGTACTTCCCATATGACTTTATATGGCAATAGGGTCATTGCAGATGTGGTTAAGATGAGGTCATGCTGGACTAGAGTGAGCCTTAATCCAGTAAGTGGTGTTCTTAGGAGAAGAGAGAGATGAGGACACAGAGACACACACATAGGGAAGAAAGCCATGTGAAGACAGAAGCAGAGATTGGAATGATGTGTCTACAAGCCAAGGAATGCCAAAGATGGCCGGCTGTCACCAGAAGCTAGGACCAGGCAAGGGACGATTCTCCCCCAGAGCTGTCAGAGGGAGTGTGGCCCTGTTGACACTTTGATCTCAGGCTTCTGGTCTCCAGAATTGAGAGGGAATAAATTTCTATTGTTTTAAGCCAGCCAGTGTACTTTGTTACAGCAGCCCTGAGAGATTAGCTCTATTTACTTATTTTTTTGTTTGCTTACTCATCTGATCATTTGTTCATTCATTCATTCACTTATTTATCGCAAGAGCCAGGTAAAATTAGAGTGCCCGTGGCCGGGCCTGGGCATCTAGCACAGTGCAGGTCATGTAACAGGAGCTCAGGGGACACTTGTGGAATGAATGCTTCTGTAAGATGCAGGTATTAAAGTGTAAAATGAGGACTTTGGGGAGGAATATATGAGATAAAAGTGTAAATAAAATGCTAGCAAGTTATCCAGCCCGAGAAAGGTCAGCTTCCTTCCTTATAGGAGAGGCATCCCTATTGTTTATTCAGTTAAATCTCTATGAAATATCTTTAACTTTCAAATACATTTTCTTAAAAGTCCATTCCAGCTGATATTTGTGGCACACTATTTTCTGTTTTATGTGAATCCCATCTTTTCTGCTTAGGAATATTTTTACTAATGTTACGTAGATAACAGAGCAACATGCAAAGGTGAATTTGCAGTTATGAAAACCTCATAGCCTCTCTCTATTTTTGTCTACAAATATTGAAATCACTGAAAGAAGTTGAATTTTCCCTATTTTCTGCTCCATCTCACCCTCCCAATTCAAGGTGCAGATGAGTTCTATCTTGCAAAAGATGGGAACAGTTCTGAATGTTCCAGAGTGCAGATAAGTGGGCCTTACACAACTGAGTTAGATGCAATCCTTACAGAGATGTTTAACTTCAACTTAATTGACCCCATTACCTTTTCCTCACTTAAATGATGACAATTGAATTTTGGCATACATGACTAAATTCAGAGAAAAACAGGAATGCCCACTTTTGTTGACTTGTGGTTTCTGTGAAGCTAGAACATAAAGAGGGAACTTAAAATTCTATGTTCGTCCTGCTCTTTTTCATTTTTACGGAGGAAAAAAACCCTTAGCTTTGCTATCTCTGTGCAACAGCAGCATGTGGCTAGGATAAGGTAGATGGAAGTGCGTGCAGTGGATAAGGATCAGAAGACACGCTCCTTCTGTTCTGTCCACACAGTCCCGAATAATCAGCTGCACACGGGTCCACCAGATGGGAGTCTGACATGGTGATCAGGTTCATGTGTCATCTCAGGAAGGAAAAACAAAAAACAAAAACCCAGAACATTCAATGAAAGGCAGGCCAAAAAATGTGGAACCTCATTTTGTGGAACTTAGCAGTCAGGCGTGTATTCTGGGTCCAGAGGACCCGCACTATTCTGAACCTTCTCTGCCCTGTCACCCCTCTGCTTCCTTTCCCTGCATTGTTATTCTTCCCTGCACTCCCCCTCGCCCGAGCAGCCCCCCTGTCCCAGCCCCTCCTTGGTCCCTCCACTCTGGCAAAGTGAACTCAGCTCTGTCACATTCAATCACCAGCTGATAAGGGGTAAGAAGCTGCTTGCTTCAAACAAAGCTGGGAGTTATTTTGAAAGCATTTCCTTCGAGCTGAGATGGTGCTGAGACATGGACTTTTGATGGGGAATCAAGGTTTATAAAAATGAGTTCACAGAAGGTTTATAGTATCAGGACCCATCTTTTCCCAGCTTGTTTTGTGAATCAAAGGGCACAGGCTTAGAATGAGGAAGCCCAGTAATAGCTTACAAAGCTACAATGGAAGAGTGAGGTAAGAAAGCTCCAAAAGCAGTTAAAAAAAAAAAAATACCAGTTTCCTCTCCTGCTTCTATGAGAATTGCTAGATAGACGCCATCAACATCTCAGCAGCAATGACACACGATGAAGCTTGTCTGTTACCCTTGACACAATCGTTTATGACTTCTTTTTACACAATATTCCAGAGCATATGGTGTTTCACCTTTGCTTGACCTTCAGCCTATGCTGCTTAAGGTCTCTCACTTCCTCTAAATTCAACTTCACCATGACCTTGAATGGCACGACTTCTTTGAAACCCAAAGCAAAGAATTTCGAAACTATTTTCTCTTACTTGGCAGAATAAATCTATGTATACAAAAATTGGTTTGGTGCTATAAAAAAAAGTCCTTAATAAATGCTGTTGATAATATTTTTGGGGGGAACATTAAGTGCTTTTCAATTTAGGTATAACCTTTTCAGGCCCAATTGTATTCAATGAGTTATAACCTGTCATAGCTCTTTATTCTCCTTTCCCTATTTATAACTGTAAATCCAGCTTGTTCTGTATATAGGAGGTCTACAGAGGATCTGGGATGAAAGAATGAGTGGAGTAGAGGTGGTGGTTGCTGCCATTTAGGCATCACAGGGATTTCAGCAAAGACAAATGAGAGGGGAACTTGCGCCTGAGTGGAGAAATTACCATACACCAATGAGATGGAGGGCAGAAAGTAAAGAGGGTGCGAGCTGAAAACACAAGACTCTTCAGCACAAAGCTCCTGGAGATAGTTATGCAAGAGATATACGTAGGGTCTGAGGCTTGGCGGAAAGATCAGTGGCAGGCACAGTTCTTTAAGATCAACGATAGAAAAGTAATTTCTTTTTCCTGGGTGTGATTTTAGAAACGTACAGGTATCCCATTGCCATATGAAGGCATCGTGCCTTCAAGTACCCTCATGCACACTCACCTGGAACAGCACTTCAGATTTATTAGAGAAACAATAGAAGCCAGGCAGACACCCAAAGGGTTGGCAGCCATTTCAAATTAACATCACTACAAAAACCTCTTAGGTCCAAGTTTTAGCATCTTCTGTGAGAAGTGGTCCTCTGTGTTCTGTGCGACACCCTGGATATACGTCTATCCTAGCACTCAAAAATTGAAATGATCTCTTTATTTCCTCCTTGGGAATAGACTAAGCTGATCAAGGAGGGG
Source organism: Equus quagga (assembly GCF_021613505.1). NCBI lineage: Eukaryota > Metazoa > Chordata > Mammalia > Perissodactyla > Equidae > Equus > Equus quagga. Next base: position 34,493,973 of record NC_060288.1, on the reverse strand, counting down.
CTATGTCACAATTATCTTCACACTGCAATGCCTGAGCCAGCACTTAGCACAACAAGAGTTTGCAGATTTGACTCCTGTTTCAAGTCAATAAGTATAAACCACTGGTTTTCCAAGGTTATTTGTGTGTGAAGCTGATGGATTTTCAGTTTATTTTCATATATACATGTAAATACTTATATATTCATATATAGATTTGCTTATATATATTATTTTTATATAATTTTATATATCATGCATATACTACCTATATAACATACAGTTTTATAATTTCAGTTTATGTTATCAATACATATTTTATTTGTGTAATGAGGGATGTAGAAAAATGTTCAGACTCTGCTGTAGTTTGGAGAAAGATGATTCAAGTTTAAAATAGTAAATTCAAACTATGAATTTGTTTGTTGCAGTATTTGTGCAGTCAAATAGAGGTGCATTTCTCCAACTCTATCTGGGTAAAGGAAACCAATGTTTGTGGAGCCCCTATCTTACTGTTCCAGGCACTTAGCTCAGCCCTCTGAATGCATTAAATCTAATCCTCCGAACGATCCTTGAGGCAGATTCAACCTTCATTTTACAGATGAGGAAATTGACCAACACAACATTTTGTCTCAAATTCTTCAGGGTCAACTTTAGTGGAAATCTCTGTAGTAACTCAGAGGTTTATAGCTAAGGGTGTCTTCCATCTCTGTACTTAATTCAACGCCAGAGATCAAAATAATAATCATGAAGAATAAAATTATTTAGATCAGAGAGCTCAACATTATATTAACATGGCCTTTGGCTCTATGTAAACTGTAGAGCTAAATTTTACTTAGAGAAAAGAGAAGAAAAAATACTTGAAATTTTTCTGAACTTAATTACTCAGTCACAGAAATGTCTAACAACAACCTACTAAGCACATGGCATTAATGTAGGTGCTGAAAGAGCCATAAGTGGAATAGAAATGGAGTAATTTCTTTTTAGGGATTTAAAATAAGTTAAAGAAACAAGAGAAATACTGAGATGCTGTCAAAGACTGAGGCAAAACAGTAAATTAAGGAGTATTAAAAACACTCCAGAGAGAAAGTGAGTCCTGATTGTATCCTGGGTTTCTGGTTATGCACAAAGAAGGAGGAAGGCAGCCTACGTAAGAGAAACTGCATGAAAAAGGCCTAGGATTAAGAACAGGAGGTGCTCACATGGGGAACAGGGGGCTCCACCGGTAGTGAATAAATAAGCAAGTCTCCCTGGAGGTGGTCAAGTCCTCTTGAGGCTTTGCTATGGCCTGTGCAGATCTGATGCAGGAAACTGCTGCTTTATGGAGAGGAATTCTGGAGTTCTGTGTTTGATACAGTGCAAATGAGCACATTTTCAAGAAGCCGCAGTACAAAGTTTCTTCAACAAGATACGAATATGAGATAAAATACTGATGCAATGGCAATAATGAAACAAAAGCATTAATTCCTTAAAGGATAGACTGCAGACTGTGCTTTAATTCAGTCATTGTATCTCCTCATCGCCCCCACCAAAGGATTTGTTACAGATATTAGATTTAAGTGTATGCTTTTAATAAATGAATTTGAAGGAATAGGTTGATCTGGATGTTGACAAGAACATTAGAAAAATCAGGAAATTGGATAGGGTGGAGATGGAGAAGGAAGAAAAATTTCAATTTTGCATACAATATCTACTATTGGGATCTCCAAGTAAATATAGTTGTATGGAGGAAAATGAAAAATATCAAGTGAGATGGGAATAGTTAGAGTTTTATTCATTGACATAGATTTGATCTGATAGATTTGATAGACATAGATTTGAGGATGTGAGCATTAATTCTCTAGGGTAGTGAGCACAAAGCCAGGAAAGCAGATATCTATGAATTGAATGAACTCTAGTGGGCATCCATGAGAAAGGAGAGACACCAGTTATAGCAGGTAGAGAATAAAAAAAGTATGGGAGAATACAATGGCACTAGAGAGGATGGAATAGAGAATTCCAAAGGGAGACTGGCTTAGTTAATGTAAGCATCAAGTAGAGACACCACAGAAATTAAGATTTCATGAGAATCAGTTAATGCAAGTTGTTGTATATATGTTACCAGGCATATTCTATGACCACAACACAGGAGGATTGATAAATAAATAATGATAAATTCATACAACTGTGTTCATGTGACAGCAATAAAGATTAATGAACTATTACTATACACCAAAACATGGGCGGATCTCATAAAATATTAAGCAAACTCCAGACTCAAGACAACACATAAGTGGGATTCCTTTGTATAAATTTAAACATTTAAGGCAAAGTAAACTACAGACTTTATTAATACACTCTTAGATGTCATAGATTTGCCACTAGAAAGAACAAGATAGTTATTTCCATGAAATTCAGAAGAGTACTTATCACTGAGTGGGTGGGAGGAGAACAGTTAGGGAGGGGGCTTTTCAGGGTGTTGGTGATGTTCTATTCCTGGACATGGTGGGAGTCATGCTGATTTTCCACTTGTGATAATGGATTGAGCTGTGAGTCTTAATTTTGGCCCGATTCTGTGTGTGCTATGTTGCACGATTCAAAAAAAAATTTTAAAGGAAGCAAGCTGATTTACTGTAAAAGTGGGTAGAGGTCTATTGCCTGGAGGATCTCTATTAATCTGTTAGTGGAGTGATCTTATTCCACCTGCTCTGTGCTAAATAAAGGTGTTTCTATAGCCAGTGATCGGTTACAACTTGAGTGCCATTGTCCTGGTTTGTAGCCCTTTGATTTATATGCACTGAGAGGTTGATGATGCCTAAAAGGATGTTGTTAGTATTTGTATGGGAATAACTGCTTTGGGTTATGGCATCTGAGACAGTGGGCCAGGAAGAAAAGAAAAATAAGGAAGAACTATATATATAAGGAGTATCACTATTCATATATATATTCATAAGAACTGTGATCCTTGAGCAGAATGTTTAAAAACACAAATGGCATGTTTTTCTTAATATTAGCCTAAAGTTCATTATCTCACTTAAACTATTATTTTTATTAGGCATTATTTAAGCAATCATTTTAAATAATAGAACATAAAATAGCAAAGGGAAACTTCAAGAAGAAAGATTTGGAAATTTCATCAATACTTCTTATACCAATGTAAACTCTTTCAAAAGATTCAGGTATATTTACAGGTATAATTAAAGCACATTTTAATGATAGGCATGAAAGATTTAGGTTCCACCCTTTGCAGACTGAAATCAATAGTGAAAATTCCATTCATAAACAAGTTATGAAACCACTTGTGAATATGTTACTTATAAACACACAAACCCACCAATTCCCTAATTTCTAATTACAGCTTGTATTTGATAAAAATAATTTCATCATTACTCTCCAAAGAATAAACACTCTTAAGAACAGAAACATTTTTACTCTTGTAGTGGAAAATGCACTGACTTAGAACTAGGAAGTTCTGAGTTCAAATTCTTGCACTTACCAGACAGGTCTTTAGATTCTAGGAGCCTCAGTCTCTGTACTATGCAAGGACGGTTGCATGGATCGAATGATAAGTGCATAAAGTACCTAGTGCATGCCCTGGCACACAGTTATTGCTTAAAACAAAACAAAACAAAATCAGAACCAACTTCTTCCCACATTTCAAATAGTTTCCTCTACTTATTGTTGATGATTATAGCTGAGTAAATAATAACGTTCCCCCAGGAGTTGTTGCTACTGAATTCTGATGACCATAACTATGTCGTTCCATATGAACACAGATTATGCTTAATTAGTGCTCTCCATTACATTATTCCACACAAAAATTTGTCAGTGCTTCCATGTCTCATTTTTTAAAAGCATCCTATATATCCTGAAATCTTCCACTTACTTATTTTTAACTACTGCATTTTTCTCTGATTTTAAGCTTTATCATTAAACTAGTCTATATTTTCCCCCTTACATAACTGGGTACTCTTTCATTGGATTGTTCTAGATCACTCGTCAAGCTATTAAAATCAGATCCTTACTTTCATTTGCATATGGCTGTCAACAGTGAATTCCATGAGATCAGGGGACATATCTGTTTTGCTCACGAGTAAATCCCAGTATATATCACAGTTTGCTGCACATAGTAGGAATTCCAGTTTTGTTTTGAAAGAAAGAGAAAAACAGCTTAGCAAAGGCCCTCAGAGGGTTGTATGATCTCTGCCAAGCTCTGCAGCTATCTGCTTTTCTGTTTCTAAATAGTGTAAAAGGGTTAAATAGGCTGAGAATGAATATTTTCTGGTATAAGAAATAAAAACAGATATCCTAACTGAAATTATTGTAAAAATATCCTTTCTTAAAAAAAGAACCATTGTTCTATAAAGTAAAGGAACATATGTCGGCAATAATTGTTCATTTAAAATTTAGAAAATTATATATAATTTTTATGATTTTTATATACTAAATATCCTTTAAATGTATATTATGTCTTATTATCTCCCTAAGTTGAGTAAGTCTTCATATTCCATAGAAGTCTACAGTGCCTGTCATCATTGCATGCTCCTATAGCAGGCTGAGAGACATTTTACAGTAAGTAAGGTATAATGTATATACTATCATTTACTTAATAGATATTGAGGGGCTACTGTCTAAAAATGCTCTGTGCCTGCTGTCACATAATTATACAATTTTTTTGAGATATCAGTTAATGAAATAAGACAAGAAAATGTTTATGTTACCAATTTATTCCCAAATACACTTGGGAAGAGAAAGATTTATTTGAACATGATATACTTGTATCCTTAGAAAGCCCAAGTATTCACAACTGAAACACTACTAAAACCAACAAATGACTTTGCCAAATGGGTTGGTATATGATAAAAATACAAAAATAATAATTATGTTATTAACACAGCCAGTTTGAGAAACAATCATCACAACAACAAAGGTAGCAATACATTCTTTTCTGTTAAATTGACCTGATGCATTCATCATGGACTTGTCTACCAAATAAGCAAGAATTACGAGTTAGGGGACAGAAATGGGGAGATACAAAATTGCATCTTGTCACATGACTTGTGAACTATAAAGCAACATAAGAATGTCAATTATTATAATTACTACTGCGTGGCTTTTTAAGGCATTTCTCAAATAGCGTTTGTTCTTGGTAGAATCATTAGTATGGCAAGAGACTTCTCTTCTCCTATATGATTCTTCTTCAAAGCTGAACCAAACACTGCAGTCAGTATGGAAAACAGTATGGTGGTTCCTCAAAAAATTAGTAATAGAACTACCATATGATCTAGCAATTCCACTTCTGGGTATATATCCAAAAGAGTTGAAATCAGGATCTTGAAGAGACATCTGCACCTCCATGTTCATTGCAGCAATATTCACAATAGCCGGGAGATGGATACAACCCATTGACAGATGAATGGATAAAGAAAAAGTGGTATATTCCTGCAATGAAATGTTATTCAGCCTTAAAAAGGAAGGAAATCCTTCCACAGGAGACAACATGAATGAAGCTGGAGGACATTATGCTAAGTGAAAAGAGCCAATCATAGAAACACAAACACTGTATGATCCCACTTACATGAGTTATCTAAAAATAGTCAAAGTCACAGAAACTGAGAGTACAACAGTGGTCACCAGGGGTTTGGAGGAGGGGAAACAGACAGTTGCTGTTCAATAAGTATAAAGTTCCATTTATCCAAGATCAATAAGTTCTAGGCATCTGCTGTACAAGATTGTACTTTAGTTAACAATACCGTATGGTGCACTTAAAATTTTAAGAAGGTAGTCCTCATGTTGTGTTCATACCACGGTAAAAAAAAAAACCCTAAAAACCAAATAAAAAAGCTAAACAAAATTCAATAATAAAGATTTACTTTGTTCTGTGTCCATTAGTTTTATTTGGTCAAACCAGTAACCCCTTGACTTATGGAACACGGCTTCCCATTACTTCCTTAAAAAATCATCATCATCATCATCATCAATTTGAAAAAGAAAAAACTCATCAGCGAGGTAAGGGACAAACAGAAAATTGAAATGAGTAATTAACTTACTAATGGAACATCAAATCTAATGTGGTGGGTAAATTTCTAATCTATGATAAATAAAAGTGTTAAAAATTCAGTGCAACTTTTAAAACAGACAAAATATCTCTATTTAAATAATAACAGTTGGCATTTCCTTTCAGAGCTAATATACTATCACAAATTGCTTAAAGATTTAATTTTCTGATCCTTCAAAATCTAAATACTCATAGGATACAAAATTATTGGAATGAATTTCTCATTGATCATTCAGCCTTGCCTTTTGAAGAGAGAAGTTTGTTTCTAAAACTTGGAGTTCAGTATAAATGTTGCCACTATTTTGCTGAGTGAATTCTTGAGGGTTGAGTTTCTTTATCTGCAAAATGAAGTCTTTGGACAAAACTCTAAAGCTATGAGTCTATGACTTGTAAGTCTTCTTTTCACCAAACTATGAGTTGCAAGTGCAAGGAAAGCAATTTCCTCTCTGATAAAATGTTTAAAGGCTGAGTCATAAAGTATGAGTTTATAAGAAGTTACACTGAAATTTCTGAGAAAGAATCAAAACTTATATTTTTAACCTCTAGCATGTTAAGAAATATAAAGATGTTTTGATAAAATTGATAACTGCGCGAGCCTTTCTAGGAATTGCCAACACCTCAGTAAGCGTCTTTTAAGTAATTGAAGTGGGGTATGGGGAGCTTCCTAGATGTCTATTGAAATGCATCATAAGCTAGACTATGGTTCACAGACTCCTTTTCTATGGATAAAGTCTTGTTCAATGGAGAGAAAGTAGAAGTGATGAATGCCTCATTTTAGACCTACACCTCTCACTATGCTATTTCCCTTCTGCTGTCTGTTTGCAGACAATGAAACAGTGGACGGGGGTGGGAGAGTGGCTACCAAGGCAAAGAACCCGGATCCCTGAAAGGTGCACGGAAGGTGGATATTTCCCTGATCTAAACACCACCCTGGACTCTTACAGGAGCAAGAAACCATCTTCTATTTAGTAAGACCCTGAAATTTCATAATCTTTTTAGAGAGCCCAGACTCCACTGAATAATATGGTCGGCTTCTTCATTTTTTCAAAATGTATTGCTCTATCAGCTTAAATATGGTTAAATAGGTATAAACACTTTAAGTAAACTTTCCCAAAAAGGGCAATCTCTCATTTATAGATAACTGCACATCTTTTTAAGTAAGAAAAAAAAGCCATGTCTGATAGCTATAAGTATGATCACGCTATAAAATAAATAAGGGAGCATTCAACTGTTGTCTTTCAGGTAGTTTTTCTGTCCTTAAAACATATGTAGAGAAATGATCAAATACCTTTTGTTTCTAAACAAAATTGAATCAATTCAGAAAGTTCTAACAATACTTATCTCAGATATTCTCATAAAATTTTGCCTTTTTTATGAGGAAATAGCATATATTTATCAACGCTTATTTTAGCACTGTGATTCATTTTTATTATCATACACTTCAACAAATTTCCTAAGACTAAAGTTTTACTCCAAATTTCTACAAGTCTTGTGAAAGAAATTATTGCCATTTGTTTATTAACCAATCCATATAGAAACCCTTGTTAGCAGATACCCATGTAAAATTTAACTCAGCGTATCATTTGTTCTCTATAAAAACTATTTATATTCAAATTCTAGTTAAGCATCTCCCTCATTGAAAAATAGTTGTTTAATGAATTCCACCCTATTCCTTTCACAACTTTTTCCCTTCAGATAATGTCGGTGCTATATACAGCAGACACTCAAATTTATTTGTTCTATAAAGATTACCAAGTGCTCAGCTGGTGCCAGGAACAGTTCTTCACTCTGGCTAGTGATTACAAAAAAAGCATAAGACGAGTTCCTTACCCTCAGGAAGCCCATGACAGTGCTGGGGAAGAACATATGAATTTTTAATTTCCATGCATGCATATATATATTGTAATAGTGGCTTATACAGAAGGCCACTGGAGGGAACATCTGAGACAAGGACCGTTTCACAGAAGCAGAGATAGTTGAGAAGGGCAACGGAAGATGGATAAATACTTGCTGGATGGAAGAGAGAGAGAAAGCATTTTCAAGCTGAGAGGTAGACCATTTTATCAAATACATCTTGATGACTGTCAATATGAACTGTAACAAGACAGAATTTTCACACACGTACATCTGTCTTAATGATCAAGGGTTTCTTTGGAAAGGAGAGGAGGTATATGAGACATCAGTTAGTCTTAGCCTAACATCTTTGAAATGTGAGTGGAAGATATTTGGAATTATGTGAAAGAGAAGAGAAAGTAGTGTCAGGAGGTAACATATACAGGCATGACAAGAGCGAGGACGCCTAGAACACAGACAGAACTGAACTTTTCTTGGTTACCAGACAGCAACTATAACTGTCTCCACAGAAAGGACATCTGGAGATTGAGAGCTACCTAGAAAAGAAAAGAAAACACTGAAATTGCAGATCTGGGCGGCAGAGGAAAATAAAACTATTTTATTTTTCAGTTCCCAGGAGGTGTAATTTTAGCATCTCTCTGATACTACTTAAACTCAGTCCATTCAACAAACATTTATTTGTTATCATTTGTGTGTCTCGCTTTGCTAGATGTTCTGGGGTCAGATAAAGATGAAAATAATTCACCCTCTTACCTTCAAGGCAGCTACAAGAGTGTATAGGATGGAACTTCCAGTTAGTTCCAATACTCGCGTTTCTGATTTTGATATAGAATCAAACGTGTTATGTTTTGCTATGCTTCAAAGTCAAAAGAATCCAATTAAAGGACAATGAAATAAGCAAGAAGTTTATTATAGAATTTAACTCAGTAATATTTTCATTCTTTTTTAACAAAATCACCCAAGTCCTATAAATTTCCAAGTTGGACTCTACTATATATTAAAGAGATCACAGAGAATGAGTGATATGCCATCTTATCTTTTATAGATAAATGAGTCAGGGGATTGAGAGATGTTGCCCCTCCCCACCTGAAAGAATAATCCTTATTCACATAGCAGCTGGTACTGGGTCTGGAACAGTTTTTAGCTGCTTCAGAGAGGAGTCAGATGTACTTAAATGTAAAGATGTAAAACACTCATAAATTATTTCAGTGAGATGTCAAAACAGTGAGTCATGATATGTCAACTATTTAAAAATATTAACTTTTACTTTCACTTATTTTTTTTTTTTAGGAATGTAAAGATTTCTGGAAGCTTTCCATAGCATCTCTGTCTTGGAGAAAATACCTAAACAGCATGAGGTGCACTGGGGTGTAAATCCCACAGGACAGCCTAAAGGTCAGATGCAAGGTGAGTTTTCGAGCTTTGTCTGCTGTGGCCTCATGAGATACAGACGGACGAGCACGGGAGGCCCTGGTTCTCCTCTGTGGACTTTTCCCACTTGGCCCCTGATAAATCAGCTGCACAAGAAAAGCGATGGCCCTTCCCATTCTGCAGAGAGTTAGCAAGAGGGAAGAAGCCCCTGCTTATGGAAGGAGCCAGCACTGCAGTAGACCCTGCACACTGGTGTCCTCATGGGGAGAGAAGACAATGGTGCGATGTAAGAACCCCAGCAGTGGGATGAGAGAAGAGTGAGTTCAGTGACAGAAGAGGGCAGTGGAAAATAAGGCCAAGGAAAAAGAGAAAATACTGGGAAAGAGAAGTGGAGTGGGCTAATCAATGGAACTGTTTAGGAGAATTAAAGCGACAGAACAAACAAGCTGATCTCCTAGAGATTTGCAGCCAAGGCAGCAAAGGTAGGCCAATGCGGTTCTTACCAGACAGTGCAACATCTGCTACCTCCTCAAACTGAGAGAAAATGGCTCAGAAATGGAACGGATGGTGCCAGTGAAGCCAGTAGAGAGGAGCATAAGCAAAAACGCCCCGCCTCACTGCCCTGGCCGGACACTTTATCAAGCCTTTTGTGAGGGGGACTGTGTGGAGTACTTGTTTGGGAGGTGATTTAAGATGTCTGCAACAGGTGTGCAATGTTTAATTTGACTTTGCAGATGTGTCCCTTTATGTCTCTGTCTCTAGTCTCTTCTTATTATGTATATACTGAAGACATGAATTTTGATGACCCTTTGAGACCTGAACTGAGTCAATCTGGGACCATCATTCACTCAGTGAATAAGAATCATCATAATAATATTAATAATGGCCAACATTTTTGAAGGCTTACACTGCCCTATTCTAAGTTCCTTATATCTAACATTTTACTTAACACAAAAAAATTATCATCACTACCACTCCCCATTACAAATGTGGAACCTAGAGCATAGGAGAGTCAAGGTGCCCCAAACCTCACAGCTGGTACTTGGTGCAATAAGGAACCAACTCTTCTCCTAGCAGGGTTTCTGTGTGGAGGACCTGATATAGTCAGATGAAAGCATTAAATTTCTACATCTCAACATTCCCCAGATTATCCTTGCAGTCATTCTTACATTTTTGCAGTCAAATAAAAAGCACCGTACATGGGAAAACAAACACATTTAAGTTGTTCCAAAACAAATTCTCTACTAAGGGTCAAGAGAAGAGAGTTCATGTTCCATACATTTTCAGATGATAATTAGCTTCATTAAAATCTTTTCACAGCCATACACTTCCCTCCCTTCTTTTTTCATAGGGAAGAGATTATCCTAGGTAATCTCTAAGGGATATTTCAAAGTGTCCTTTATTCTATGTGGTTCTCTCTTATTCTTTTCTCTCTTTTTGAGTTTCATTTCTCATAACCACCCCTCAGCCTGGTCAGCACCACCCACCACTGTTCAGTTCCCAACATGAAACACCAACATGAAATTTAACAAGTTCTCAGGAGTTTGTTAATTTTTCTTTCTGGCATAGCCAGTCTGCAAGAGGGTCCAGCCCATGTCCTGACCCATTTTTAACTTGTACTGAAAGAAAGTGTGAATTCTCAGGATTGCCTTGGCACCAGCTAAGGGCCACGTTCCCAAGGCTGCGTCCATTCTGCCTTACCTCAGCAAATGCCCTCTAATGCAGGCAAAAGAAGTGACTAGTGGGGACACATGAAGGCTTCTGTCCTTTTCAAAACAAGGGAGACTACCAATCGGCCCTTGTTGCAAACTTGCAAGTTTCTGTTTTTTGGTTTATACAAAATTATTTATTTTTAAAGAATAGAGAAAGTGGCAAACTTAAAAACTACAGCACTTTTTCATTTAAACACAAATGCCCAAATATTACCTGTGGAATGTTTTTTTTCTTTTGAGGAAGATTAGCCCTGAGCTAACATCTGCTACCAATTCTCCATTTTTGTTGAGGAAGACTGGCCCTGAGCTAACATCTGTGCCCATCTTCCTCTACTTTATATGTGGGATGCCTGCCACAACAAGGCTTGACGAGCGGGGCATAGGTCCACACCTGGGATCTGAACCTGCGAACTGGGCTACCGAAGCGGAATGTGAGAAATTAACCACTGTGCCACCGGGCTGGCCCCTCACCTGTGGAATTTTAATTATACTAGTGATCACCTTTATATCAGTTAATAGACTCTGAGCCTTCCAGACTCAGGAGAAGGATGAAATGTCTAAACTAGAGCATAAATCCTTTGTGTTTGAGAGGAACTCTTGTTGTCTGAAGTCATGTTGAGAATCAGATCAAGTCACTACATGTTTAAGTACATTAGTCCTCAGTGGAGGGCAAAAAAGAAATAAAACAAGAAGAGGAAAAGTGAAGGACAAGGAAGAGCACTGTGCACCCGTACTGCAGAGTTGCAGAAACATACAATTTTGTTTTCTCAGGCATTTTAAAGACCGCACATAAACACACACAAAACCTACTACATTAGTGAAAATATAAGTTTTGATTAAAAAAATACTTAGTTTTATTAACTTCAGGTGGGCGTTATTGGTTAAGCAATGTGTTCTCGATGATGGACTGCTCTCAAAACCACAGCATTTTTATTCATTATTCATCCGAGAAGAGAAGCCTGATGACATGCTTGTTTCATAAGCACCCAGATGATTGTCAAGGTTATGGCCGCATAGGAATTACTGAAAAGGGGAAATTATGAGTTAAGAAGTCAGAAAAGAAGAAGTAAAATCCAATCCACCACTCAGCTGCTAGGACCACTTGACCCAATCAACCTCTATAAATCTTGATTTTCTTAGTTTTTAAATATTAAAACCAGTATAAGCCCTATTTAATAAACAGAGAAACCTCAATTTCCCAAATCCAGGATCTGGTACCTAATAGACATAAAACAAATTAGATCTAATATTATTAACTTCTTCAAAACACAATTGTGGACACTAAGGACATAACGGATAGACAGACTCGTTAGTGATTGAAAGGCTGTTATCTCAGGATGAGTTGCTATTATTATTTTTCAACTTGTGCCAGTAGAAGAAGTCCACCTCCTGGCCCACAAAACAAGCAGACTGAAAACAAAGAGAGCTCTAAACAGACTAAGTAATAAGAATGCAGACCCATTCGTTACAAATCTCACCCAAGAAGCAGATTTGGGGCTTTTCAAGCCACATTAGAAATAATTTACTGTTTATTTCCATGGTAGTTTTCCATTCTTAAAAAGAAGCAAATTCAAGCACCACTCTGCATATTCAGAAAGCAAATGATATTTTATACCGCATCCTTTGTTATATGATTTACAACAAAAGCTCTGGACAAGGAATTTGCTGGTCAGTGTGGCCTGGATGCTATTGTGTCTTAGTTTGGGAGCAGCTTCTTCACTCCGTTCATTAGCTCAGTTGAATGAGCACCTATTACCTGTTGGGTTATTTGCTAGGAAATGGAATTATCTGCAGAGACCACAGCCCCTGATCTGACGTAGCTCATAGATTCAGGGAACCACTTATGTAAATAAACAATAGTTATGCTACAATGTGGTAGGTGCCATGATGTGGTACAGAAAGGTGTTAAAAGCTGTGGGACCACAGAAGATAAGAAATATTCACTATGCTTGAGAAAGTCAAGGTAAGTTTCACAGCAGAGTTAAAATCTGAGCTGGATGTAAAAGAATGTCCAGAAATGTGAGTTTAATGAAATATATAGTTCTAGTAAAAAATTCATAGAGTTATTCAAAATTGAGTAAGGGTAAACTTAGTTAGGGGCCGGCCAGGTGGCTCAATGGTTAGGTTTGCTCGTTCTGCTTCTGGGGGCCCAGGGTTCCCGGGTTTGGATCCCAGGAGCAGACATGGCACCGCTTGGCAAAAGTGATGCCGCGGTAGGTGTCCCATGCATAAAGTAGAGGAAGATGGGCATGGATGTTAGCTCAGGGCCAATCTTCCTCAGCAAAAAGAGGAGGATTGGCAGTAGTTAGCTCAAGGCTAATCTTCCTCAAAAAAAAAAGAGTAAATCCAGTTAAATTCAAGTCTGGATGTACTTAGCTTAGACGACACATCTAAAGTGGTGTTGGGTGAGCACAGGAGAGCAACATTTTACTAATAAGCAACAACAGAAACAAAGTGAAAAGAGAACCAATTCTCTTTGGTGTGCATGCAGGTTGTAGGCAAGACATGGCAGTCCTACGGAGCTAGGGGTTGGTACTGACAAGCCCTGCACCCACTGTGCCATATAAACGAGCAAAGATGGCCTCTGCGTATTGGCCCCTAGGCTGTTTATTTCTTCACTATAGGCTGAGAACTGTTAGCTCAAAAGCTCGCTGGCAACATACTCAAATTTGGATGCATTCAATTATTTTTAAAATAGCCTAAATGAGTAAGTTTTTAGCCATTTAGAATCTGCTTGCTTTGCATACCCTGCAAAACCTCACCCGACAGCTGTTACCCATCGATAAGACAGGGTCTTGTCATTGTAAGGCCGTGTTACGGGCTGGACTGGGTCCCTCCAAAATTCCTGTGTTGAAGTCCTAACCCCTGGACCCTCAGCATGTGACTGCATTTGGAGACAGAGTCCTTAAAGAAGTAATTAAACTAAAAGGGGGAGATTGGGGTGGGGTCTAATCCCATCTGATTGGTCATAATAAGAGGCACTTAGGAAACAGATTGCACTGTGGAAAGACCATGCAAAGACACAGGGAGAAGGCAGACATCTTCAAGCCAAGAAGAGGGGCCTCAGGAGAAACCAAACCTGCTGACACGCAGACCTTGCATTCCCAGCCTCCAGGATTGTGAGAAATAAGTGTCTGTGGTTTAAGCCCCAAGTCTGTGGTATTTGCTTATGACAGCCCCAGCAGACAAGGATAGACCTCAAGCCACTGCTGCCATTTAGAGACCTTGGGCCCAGAGACTCCTCACTGTGCTGCGGTGTGATATCACCTAGACAGGCAAGCGCCATCTTCCCTCCTCCCACCCCATCCTGGGCGGTGGCCCGCTAGCCACTGCTATGAGCCTCTGGATGGTTTCATGCATGAGTGACATCCTCTGTCACGTAGCCCAGTCGAAGCCACAACCTGTAAAGCCTGTTGTGTGTTACAGCCAGCCTCTCACGGTCATACCTTTCTCTCCGATCAGCCCCAAATCCGTCAAACTCCCTACACACTATCTCGATTCTTTGAGAATTAGTGTCTCACTACAACCAGGTGCCTTCACATTTGGATAAATTCACCCAAATTTGTTGTTGACAAACCCAGAAAATATTAAATGTGTTTACTTTTGTTATTTTCAGTAAAATACAGCAAAATTCTTTCCTTTACAGTAGCTCTAGGGTGAATACAAATGTAACATTTTTATGTGAACGTGAATCTCATGACTCAGAGTGATTAATTCAGCGTGCTATTGCTTTTCACTATGAAAAATGAAAACCTAAGATAAGTGAAAAAAGTGTATCAGATATAGTTCAAGATTTGGAAGACTAATTATTCAGATTTCTATTTTCCTGCATTTTATTGAGAATTCAAAAATTCAGATTGTACTTCGGGCTTTTCGGTATAGATGTCTTTAAATGAAATGAAGAAAAAATAAATGCCTGTAAGTGTCCATTATAGGAAATAATTCATATAAGAAAATACCTAGTTTGTGAGACATGATAAAACATTATGATCAGCTTCTATAGGTCAATTATGAAACTTGTTATAATTTTAGATTAATGTAGTGTAAGAAATGGCACATCCTTTAAGTGTCAAGCAAATGGGCTGCTGATTTCATCAGTTACTGACTTCCTATCAGTGTAACCATGGGTTAAATAGTTAATCTCCCAGAGCACTAGTTTCCTTACCGGTAAAATGAGAATAATAAACTATTTCACACAGTTGTGAGAATCCAGTTGCATACATAGATAATGCTCCTAAAACAATAACTGTGACATAGTAAGTGTTTAATGAGTATTGATTTCTAACTCTCTTTACTCCTTTATCCTAAAGCATTTTCATTTTACAAAGCATCAATACCAAATATTTATAATATATTTAACATGCTTGAGCCTTTGAAACACCTAAGGGGCCAATATGTTATTCAAACTGTATATAAATCGGTATGAATATGTTTTAAGCATAAAACATATTCAATATACAAATACCTAACCTTAAAGGACTTCTTTATACAACATGAAGGGCATCTCAATGCTTCAAAGAATTACTTATCAAAATCAAATCTAAATGTACACAATAAGAACTCTAGTTCCCAAGTGATTGTGAAAATACATACATTCAATAGCTTTTAAATGAAAAAGCACATATACTGCATAGTTCATAGCATTTGCATTAAGTAAGGGGCTTATTTGCAGCCTAAGAGTATATATGACACTTGTATGTTTTAATGTATTTCAAGCAGCCATTGTAAAATTCCAATCCTGTTCCAAGCAGTATATATTTTCATTAAATTGATGCATAAGTTATTTAAGAAAGGAAAATATTGCATAGCTCACTGCAAGCTTTATTAGGATTTTTAAACATCTAAAATCATACAAAAATCTAGTGAAAACATTCTGAATTACAGTATTATGTTTTACTGGAAATATAATTTGCCACAAGACAAGAAGACAGAATATGACACTAATGGTATTCACGTGGGTTGACTCAATGCATCATGTTGTCGTAAATCTGGCATTTTCATTTCTCTCTCCCACAGACACAAAATAGCAGCATCCAATGCCCTGTAACAGCAGTGAATGGAGGTGGGAAAAAGCATTAAAGCTTAAATCTTCAGGACAAAGGATACTTTTCATAAGGCAATTTGGAATTCTCTAAAAAGATGAGGACTGCACAGAAACTACATTGAATACTAATTTTTGAATGTGTAAGGGAAGTAAATAAAAGATAAATTTGATGGCCTTTCCCGAGATGAAAACATGCCTCGACTATTTTAATATATCAAAATAAAATCTGAGTAAATTATAAAAGCTTGTTTGGCATGGTCTAAAGGCAAAGCTGTTACTGTTCAGAAGTCTTCAAATAAATATTCCTGAGAACGAGTAATGAAGGAGTTAAAACATGTATCAACTTAATAGTCACATTATTTATTTCTTTATTAGCAAGAAACTTCTTACTTTCTCTCTTGCCCCACTACAATTCAACTTTTTTGTTGTTTAAGTGCTCCTTATGGCTAGTTTTTTCTCATCTCTTTGAACACCAAGAGTCCATCTGGACCAATTTACCTAATCAGGCTCTCCTTATCCTGTTGTTCCCGATTACAGCATCCTACTGACAATCTTAATAATGTTTGATATTTTATAATATTAATGCATAAAATTATTTACCTCTTGACAGTCAGGCTTCCCCAATAAATTACAAGTTCCTTGAAGGTCAGGAATGTCTGTTTCACTTCTCAATGCATATATACTCAGTGCCTGCCTGACAAATGGCATAGGATCCATAAAATACCTATTGAATGGATATGTAAATAAAAGCATGGATGGATGAACTCATGGTTCAGTGGTGAAAATATCAAAAACAGAAATAAAAATGGAGAAAATAATAAATATGAAAACAAATACACATACACAAATTAATAGATACATAATAAATAAAAAGTAGTTAACATAATGTGCCCTATGAGCACAGGAGAGGGAATGGCTCCTTGCATTTTAGAGCACAGGATAGCTCCACAGTGTAAGATAAAGTTGAGATAGATCTCACAGGATGAGGGAGTTCTCTAGATCTGGATTGTGGGGAAGAGAATTCCAGGCAATGGTGTGTTCTCTCACACTGGTATATATTTTTTGTCTCTTCATTTTAATTATACCAAAGTTTAGCAGAGAAATGATGAGGAAAATGCCTAGAAATAAATTAGAATACGTTCTATACTTCTTCAACATTCAAAAATCTTTTCAGATAGGTTTAAAAAAAAATCACATTCGCTCATGATGCTCTGGTTTTTATTTTTACATGCATCTGAAAGAGTAAAAATAGTAGAGCTAAAATCATTTAGCTTGAATTTGTTTCTATATTCATAAAAATACAAGTATGATAACAGAGAGATCATTGTCCTCTTTTCTATTTCACCCAATCTTTTGAGATTTCTCATGGGAGTAATTACAAAATAACGCTCCTGAAATTTAAGTTCCACACAACTCTACCTTAGAGTATTTGCTATAGATAATTGTCAATGAATTTAGTACTTCACTTCACACCCTAGAGAAAGATATTCCTTCATAAAACTTTGACTAGACAGCAGTAAAATCAAGTCTTTAATGGATCTCCATTTGCAGTGAATAGAGAATTTGGATTAGAGTAAGTCATGAGAGGATAAAGTAAGTCAGAATCACTAAATCCAGATGGAGCCATCTCGTAGGGAATCCCATAACTTAAGAGAAGGAAGATGTCTTACAGGTCACTTAGCCCCTCCATTTTCTAATAGATCATCGTCAGACTGGTGAAGTATTGGAGGCAAGGACACTGCTGAATCTCAGGAGTCCCTGGTTTAGTAAATGATCTCCCTGTCGTTGTAGTAATATGCCACGAACAGACTTGACTGGTATGTGTGAGTCAGAATCCTGGAGATATTTTGCCCTCTGTCTCTAATAGTCCTACAGTTACTGAAGATTTCCTCCAGGTAATATTGTCAGAGGCCAGAGGGGAAGGGCTAAAGCATGACTTGCAGCTGGAGGACTTAGAAACTCCCTTATAATCTTCATCTTTTCTCTAAACCACACCAAATGAACATAAAACCTAAATCAGTACAGCAAGAAGGGAGAAAATGCAACTTCAATAGAAAGACTGTAGCAATTTCCTCCCTATTCCCCCAACCTCAGCTTGCAGCCCTGAACCTGTCCTATGTGAAGATTCTAGAGCTGCCCCTGCAAAGAGTAAGAGCCAAGGTACAAAGCTTTGGGTCTACTGAATCTCATTTTTAGACAAGACTTAGCCAATTCCCAGAAGATTTGTTCTTCAGAAAGGGCACCAAAGCACAAATGAATAACTCTTCTCCAGAAAGTTGCAGCTTTTCATTGTTTGATTTCTCCAAAACACTAGTATCATCTTTTCCTTTAGGGGTGGATATTGTAACACAAGCCACATGAGTGACAGTTATTGGAAGTAGAATTTAACAGAACGTAAGAAACATCTTCCTAAATTAGCATTATCTAAAAATGGAATGGATTGCCTCATAAGTACTGCCATGGTGGGTGTTCAGAGGTTCCTCAAACACTTATCAGAGAGGTTTTTTTACAGATATGTTGGCTTGCTAAAGTGACTACAGAATATTTTACCCCATTTTCCCTAAGAAACTATTTGTTCCCATCTCCACCACCATTAGTGCCTCATGCCCACATGGAGCATTATGTCTGATGACGTCTAGCCAACTGTCTCCATTTTCATGATGAATTCTGCTCCCCGATCCCTGTAAGGGGAAGAACTTCTTGTCTCCTGTTCTGTAATTTATTTGAAAGCACAGTATGTGCGTATCACATTCAGGGCATTATTTGTGAATTAATTGGAACCTCTTTGGTCTGTTTCTGAAAAATTCCCACACCATTTCCTGCATCATTTCTTGTGGAGATGCCAACAGATCTTCACTCTTCCCCACCCGCTTCCATTCTAGATCCATAGGATTTGGTCATCCTAGCTCATACTCCGTTTCCTGTCTCTCATTCTTCTGAGAGGAAATTCCATTCTGTCAATCAAAAGCTGTGACTCTGATTCATGGCCATAAATCAGGTTCTATTGTGGGTTGCTTTGCCTCAAGACGCCACCATTTGTCCTGTTTAGTTCAGCCTTTCTAGACATTCCTGGAGAGTAAAGGAGTCAAGGGAGAGCAAATGATGGTCTCTACCTTCAAAATTGACAACCAAGAGAAAAGAATTGGAGAGCTGGCTGGGGGTATGGGTCAGAGTTGAGTGATCAGGGGTACAGATTTATAAGTTCGATCATAGTGTATATGCTTTCCCTCATTCCTTCTGCACTGTTTTAAGTTTCACTGAAAGATTAAGTTGACTTTTTCTCCTTTTTTAATCTTCTTGTCACAGGTGACTATTGAGCACTTGAAATATAGCTGGTGTAACTGAAAAACTGAATTTTCAATTTGATTTATATGTAAAATTTAAAGCTGATATTTGATTCAGATTTTGGGAAACTTTCAAAGAGTATGTTTGAAAGAATGTGAGTAAATGCATCAAATCTTTTAACTCTAATTTTTTAATGAATTCTAAATATTGATCAAGTTTTTTCAATGAAAATTTGAAATTGAATTCAAATATGCTGTAAGTGTAAAATACACACAAGATTTTGATGAGTTCTTTAAAAAGAAAGAATGCAAAATATCTCAATACTGAATGCATCCTCAAAGGATATTTTGGACACATGATATTAAATAAAATAAATTATTAAAATCGGTCATATCTTTTATGTTTTTTAAGTGTAGCTACTCATTTTAAATTACACATGTTGCTCTCATTATGTTTCTGTTGGACAGTGCTCCTTTACCTATTCCACATAGAATTGTTCATAATCAGAAGATTATAGATATTAATTCCTTTCCAGAAGAATGAAGAAATGGAAATGAATAAATGAGCTGAGATTACTGAAAGAACAAAAAATGGTGCAAAAATAGACACTTAAAAAAATATTGAAAATAGCATGCATTATTTTCTTTTGTAAGAACGATATAGCTACCACATTCTTATTATATTCTTGAAGAATTTGCATTTCTATAAGAAAATTCTACTTCAAAGATTTAATTGATGAATGTTTCCTCCTTGTTTATTATTGCAGTGATAAATGATACAAATAAATAGAATAATGTTTTTCATTTTATTGTCTAATGGATACAAATAAAGAGACAATAATAACATAATTTCAAGATAAGTTTACCTGGGGAAAATGTGGCCCTCAGGTGTCAAGAAAAACTGTCCATTTGATTACCCTTGTCTGGTAAAAGCCAAATATTTTGATCGGCATAGTTCACACAAATGGAAAAAATATAGATTAGATAAAGGTAATAGCTGGATATCTGAATAAGAAAGGAAGGACACAAAAAAACCTTGAAAGACCCACTGTGTAGTTTCCTATGTTACTTGCAGCAAAGGTCAGGCCTCACTCACTGAGGAACTCAGTAAGTCAAATCTTGTGCCATGACAAGCACATGATAGAAGGGTTTATATATCTTTACTAAAGTTCTGAAATGGCCTGTTCTTTTGTATCCTAGTTTTCATTAAATTTTTAAAATGAAGTTAACTCAAAAAACCACTAGCATCATCTATCACAAAGGTTGTTACAAAGCTCACCCACAATCAGATGGGCAAGGACATGACAAGAACAGCAAAGGAACAAGATCCAAACTGGGTGAATTAAGAACATCTGATTTATCCTCCTCTGCTTCAAGGATCCTCGAAGGTCATAGAACTGATAATTCTGTAGCAGTAACTTACAAATTCTCTCTTTTGGTAAGAATATAGAACTGAGCACCTTAAAGCTGTCGCTGCTTGAGTAGAAGTTCTAAGTTATTTTCTCTGTTCTCTGGCCCTTGCTTGCTCTGTGACCTCAGTTATCAACTTGATGGCATCAACCCCAACTCCCATCGCACGCAGCCCCAAACCCCTATGGAGTTAACTCTAGCCTTTTAGAGGATGGAGTAGAAGCAGTGGTGTGGTGCTGATGACTCAAAGGAGGAGGAGGGGGAGGAGGGGAGGGAGGAGGGGGCGGAGGGAGGAGGAAGAGGAACAGGAAGAAGAGACGGGAGGGGAGGAAGAAGAAAAGGAGCGCTCCCTGACCACTTAGAAGGCTCTGCTTTCTCTATCATCCATGTACTTCAACAACCTTACAAAGCAGGGCATTGCTATTATCCCTACTTTTCTCACGGGGAACCTGGGAGTGAAAAAATTAAGAGCTTTCCCCAAAGTCACACAAGTACTAAGTAGTAGGACCTGATTTAATGATAAAATGTGTAGATTTTCATCACCTCTCCAGATCCTCGAACTCAGGCATGTGGAGACTGCAAACTCCTAGATGGAAGGTAGAGGGCCAATATGATACTCACTATACAGCTTTTCGTTCTTAGTTTTGATAATGATAACAATCTTATCCATTTATTAATTCAAAATATGAACTAAATGTCTGCCATATTTATAACCTTGTATAGGTGTTGCAGGTTTAAAGACAAACGCACAACCTATGCTTATATGTGATAGGTGGTTTTTATGGTATCCTTCCTATGTTCCTTTAAAAGAAAAAAAAACTTTTAGCATGAACTGCTTTCTCATCACAAGTGAGTTTTTGTTGTAGTTGTTGTTTCTTTATTCTGGTTGATATTCCCTACTTCTACATTATGTGTACTGGTTTCCAAGGCATATAAACTAATAAAAATATATTTAAAAGTATCTACTATAAGAAGAATGTGGGCTATTTGCTAGTTTTCCTTCTCACACGCACACACATACGCACAAAGAAACTATGTGTAGCATTGTAGTTGCATCAACAGAGGAGTGGCGTGCTGGCAGCCACATCCCAGACTGAAAACCTAGATCCCCGCCCTGCTCGTGAAGGTGGCTGCATGACCGTCTCTTCAAGATTTGCTTAGAAAACGGGCTCATGATGCCTTCCTCTCCGGTGTCTTGTGAGGATTAAATAAAATACGGTAAATTAAAATGATAATTATACACAGGAAAATATTTTTAAAATATCATATTATCATTAAACCTTCAACTATTTTGTTTGTGGTGCCATCCTCAACCCACCCACACTCTCTGTCTTTGGTCTTTAAAATAAGATTCTTCTGAAAACCAATTACGTTGTCTGCATCTAGTTCAGGTCTGCCCTGTCAGCGCTCCATAGGTTTCCAGACACTTCCCAGCTAGCACTTCTCTCTCCGCAAGTGGGTGCATGTGGTGTTAGATTTTGTATCTGCCACACGAAACTTAGTTTCTGGTGTGGCAAATCCCCCATGTATGTTTTTAGAATGAAAGAACAAATGGGTTCTGGAATATCCCCGGGAAATAACTCCTCAAACATTGAATTGAAAAGGAAATCCAGTCCTATGTGTGAATCTTTCACTGTGTACAGAAGCCAGTGGGTGGAGCTACAGGAAAATAAAAAGGAAATATTAATATGGAAATGTATGCATTAAAGAGGCAATTAAGACAACACTGAAACTAAAATAAAACATTCCTTTAGTCCACAAAGATGTGTTGACTACCTGCCGGATGGAAGGTCCTATTCTCCTCTGCTAGCAGACAGAGATAGCAGTAGAAGGAAGAATTATTCAGTGTTTTCAAGGAATAGCATAAAATAAATACTAGTTCTCAACCAATGATTTCTGTACAGATAATGGGTGATACTTGTGGTTGGAAATTGCACTAGCAAAGCCCAGAAAACCTACAATGGGACTACACAGGTGAAAACACCATCTGTGAGCCTTCCATTTTTATGACCATTTTTCAGCATACTTGGTAGTTTTTATTCCCAAGGCAACATAGAAAAATATTTGTTACCTACAAAATTCTACGTTAGTGAAACAAATATGCCTATCTCATAAGGCAACATACAAATAGATCAACTCTTTTTTAAATCAAAGCTGATGTTTAACCTTAAAATACCTCCAAACTTATTCCACATCATTCCACTGATAATTTACTTCAAAATTACCCAAATAACAATGAGTGAAAATGCTATGTTTTTATAATTTTCAATAATCAATTGTTATATAAGAAATAATTTATTTAATAGTAAGAAGTATATTTTATGTATAAAATAAATAGTATTATATAATACAAAAATCCGAATCTATTCTTCTGGTGCTACTGTGGAGTCTAAGTATTCAAAAAAGCAAAACTTCAAGGGCCGGCCCCATGGGCTAGTGGTTAAGTTCAGTATGTTGTGCTTCGGCAGCCTGGGTTTGGTTCAGGCATGGACATACATCACTCATCAGTGGCCATGCTGTGGTGGTGAGCCACATACAAATTAGAGGAAGATTGGCACAGATGTTAGCTCAGGGCGAATCTTCTTCAGCAAAAAAAACAAGTAAAACTTCAGTGTCACCATTTTTGAAACCATGTTATAAGAAAATGAGGGCAAATGACATCTCAGAACAACTTGACAGGTGTTTCTGTAGACTGAATTGAGAAGTTCAATATCTTCCCCAAAAGATGCCAATTAACCTGCAAGTCATAGACATCAAACTTTCTAGAAAATAGCCGAGGTGAAGTGCGAAATTTTCAATCAACTCAAAAATAATTCTTTAAATAAAGGTGACCAGCCAAAAAAAAAAAAAAAAGACATTAAAAGAAAAAGAATTGGTCTTTGAAGAAAAGCATCATGCACTTGGAGAGAGAAAAGCAACAGTGTGTTGTTGTGGTCAGTAAGCAGCTATGTGACCATTTTCATTGCATAGAGATATCTCAGTAGATGATGAGTAAACACTTGCAATTTTAATGCTTTCCCTACACTAACAGAAGGAGCATCACCCATAATTCCCACTAATGCATCTCAAGAATGGGACTGCTTTACCCTAAACTTGAGTGGTAACGTACTACCAATTATCACAATCACACAATATGTGTCAAAAGAGTAATTAAGCTTCATTTCTTTAGTGAAAGAATATTAATTCTTCCTCCTATCATACACACAAAAATATTTAAAATAAATGATTGCAAACATATTTGTAACGAGAAACTTTAATTCACTGATGCATAAATGATGGGAGTCTTCCAAGCAAGTCAGGTGTGACCCCATCGTCACATTTGGCAGTGGTGAGTTAAGAGGTGACAACAGCTGACATATCACTGAGACTTGTCAGTTACTATCTAGAAGCAGCAGGTGTCCCTGGAGACACCCATGACCCATGGCTAGACTTTTGCTGTGGTCCTACACTCCAGGCCTCCCCATTGACCTCAGACCACTCGTGGAATATCCCTGATAGAATCAGATTTGATCCTGGTGGCTGCCTGTAACTGTTACTTCATGAGAACAGCTGGGAGCTCTGTTTTGCTCAACAAAGAGTGGGGCGAGTGGTGAATTCATCTTTGCACTAGGCTATTCTTTGTCTTTGGGACACAATTTATAAATAGAGGATTATTTGTAAAATGAGAGAAACCAAATAAGAACACACAAAAAGGAAAAGTGTGGTTTTAGGAGATAATCAACATTTGTAATTTTTGAGCACCGACTTTGTACTTTAGAATATTCTCTCACATATGCATGTTCTATGTTAATACAAGGAGTAGATGAGAGATTAAAAATAAAACATCCTCTGTAAGCACCAAGCTATACCTAATATGCAACATATTGTTTAATCCTGGAAATACTTTTGTAAAATAATTGAATATTAAATAGACTATTATCACGAAGAGTGTGATCTCCTCCTTACGGCAGGAATTGAATCTTATGTACACCTGATGCCAAATGCCTAGTACTTAATAATCACATAATAAATTCTTGATGATTTTTTTACACCAAGTAATATTTGTACAAATAGAAATACACCTTGATGAAAAAGGCAGTGGAAACCAGCAAAATAATTGAAATATTTTGCATTCTATTGGTAAAGCAATTGGCACCAACATTGATAAGCATCTATCATGTCTATTCCAACAAGTTGACGTCACTTTTGGGTATAAAAACAAGAATTTCATCTGAGTTTCATCTAGCATAAATACGCTGGAAGCAACAGAAAACCAAAAACAGAAGTTTCATTATGTGTCACTGCTTAAATATGCATTCAAATTTGATAGATAACAGGTTATGTTATAAGAGGAGACCTGGAATTTCTATCAAAATACTGTAACCCTGGAGAATAAATTTGCTAGACAATTTTTTTTCCAAGGAGACATAGGACAATTAGACATGATTCCAGAAAATGACCGCAAATGATCAATGTTCAGCCAATTTTAGACAAGTTTTTATTTATTTTTTTAAATGGCACTCTTTTTTTGTGAGGAAGATTGATTTTAACACCTGTTGCCAATCTTCCTATTTTTTTTCTTTCCTTTCTTTCTCTCCCCAAAGCCCCAGTACATAGTTGTATATCCTAGTCATAGGTCATTCTAGTTGCTCTATATGGGACGCCAACACAGCATGGCTTGATGAGTCGTGTGTAGGTCTGTGTCCAGGATCGGAACAGGTGAACCCCAGGCCGCCCAAGCAGAGTGCAGGAACTTAACCACTCAGCCATGGGCCAGCTGCTAAACAAGTTTTCAAAGAACGGTTTCTAACTCACATGTAGATATTGTCTATCCACTTCCTCCCGCTTACCAAGTCATTCTGGAGCCGCTGAGAATCTCACATTTGTCTTTGCCTCCTCTGTGTGTCTGGATCCAAGCCAGAAAGTTTTCAGAACAGTCTAACCTGCTTTCACTTTAGATCTTTCTCAGGAAAGGTAAGTTACCTGATGACTTAGGTGCATACATAATTTCTACTAGATGCTTCCCAAATCATAATTAGTTGTTTTAACCATTTTGGTGACTATAATTTTATGAAACATCAGAATAAAAGATTTTTGCTCAGCATTTATGATCAGAAATGAACTCCACGACTATCCCTTACGCACTGCATGACGTTTTGCTCAGGAACTGACTGCACATACTACCATGTTCCCATAAGATTAGTACCATCCCGGCCAGGTGTGTAGTAGGCTATCCCATCTAGGTTCGAGTAAGTCCACTCTATGATGTTCACACAATGACAAAATCACCTAAAGACGCATTTCTCAGAACGCATTCCCTTCCTCAAGTGACCCATGACTGTATTTGGCTATGCAAGTCTTCCCCTGTCCTTTTACCCAAAACAATAATACCTGACCTGAAACTACTTTTTGTTTTAATACTGTCAGATTGTGCCTTTTTCCTGAACTTTCTTTCAGGTCATGCAATAACCTCTAACTATCCTTCCGCAGATTCTGTTTGCACAGTTGGTGAGGTATCAGTGTCAAGGTATAAAGAATGGGTATCATTTTTCCAAAACACAGATTCTCTGTACCAGCAGGTGTTTGTCGAGATAAGTTTTCCTTTGTATAAAGATGCATCTTTTACTTCAGAAGTTGGTAGGGTCTCATATTGTAGCAGGTCCTGTAGAGATACTAGAACTAACCAAATTTGAATGCTGAAAGTACAGAGCAGAATAGGGAATCTTATAAAGTGTACCGTTGTCCCTAGGTGCAGTGATAATGAAATTTTTCCTATTAATGTCTTTGGACACACTTGGATCATGGCTGTTCTTCTTGCTGATGCATCTTGGACAGCCTGATGCAGAATTTGGAAAGATTGATTTGGTTGCCTCAGTCTGTGTCTTGTTGGATCCTACAAGCTCTTAGTTCTATAAAAGCAGATCCAGTGGGGAAGATAAGCCGCCCCAGAGTGCACACTTGCTTTCTGAGCCTGAGACTATGCCAGTCTGTCTTGTTCTCATCTTCTTTGGTCTCCATTGCTCTCACTTAGGACCCTGGCGTGGGACCATGTAAATGCCTAGAGAAGAGGCACCAAGCCCAGACTTTCCCCACTACATTTGCTAGCATGTGTTAACATGATTTAACATTTTACTTCCTAGTTCTGACTCTCCCCTTCTTGAGGAAGATTCCTAAACTGTCTCAAATGTTCTTAATAGAGGTACTGGTCAACGTCCCTGTTTTGACCTTGATTCATGGATCCTGCCTCAATTTTATATTCCACCTTCACAGATAAGACAAAGCTTATACACCTATAGCTCACCAACTCCATGGATTCCCTAGCTTTCTGGAGAGAGAGCCATGAATAACAACAAAAGTTATTTTATAAGAATAATGAAGGTGGGATCAAGGAAGGCAGAGATAGGTATTCCAAGAATATCATCTATTTCAGGAGGTAAGTGGAATGTGAAAAACACATGGGGCCTATTACCATACTTACCAGAGATACAAAGATGCTATGTAAAATGAGAATATTGTTATATTTTCAGATGAGACATCACACACAGTAAGATATTCTACCTTTCAAGAAGGCTTCTAAGAAAAGACGTAATACCAAAACTGTCCTGAGCTGTGCATGGTTGGGACAGGCAATCGACTTGAGTTAACAAGTCTGATAAAATACCCAAGTGAACATCTTGTGCCTTTGTTAGGTCTTTGTGAGATTTATTGATGAATGATAATTTTTGTAGCGTCATTATTTTTCTGACAGTGGATGCGAGAAGGTATATTAAAAAAGAAAAAGATGATTTGAAAAGTTGATCAGAGGATAAAGGACTCTCTACCATGAAGAATAAATTAAGTCATAGAAGAGTGATTCTCAAAGTGTGGTCTCGGTACTCATGGGGAGTCCCTGAGATACTGGCAGAAGTCTCTGAAGTCAAAACTGTTATTGTAGTAATATTAAGATGTTTTCTGCCCTTTTATCATTCTCTGCAGCGTGTACAATGGAGTTATCTAAAAGCTTTACAATGCACAATATTACAACTGATTAAATGCAAAAGAAGTTACAAGAATCAGTCTTCTGATAAACTAGGCATTCAGAATTTTGCCCACGTGTAAACCAATACCATTCCTCTTACTAAATGGCTTTAAGTTTGGAAAAAAATAGTTATTTTTCTTAAAGATGTGTTATTTCTTAAATTTATGTTAATATTAACATTTGTTGGATTTAATACTATTACTTTTACTATTATTTTTAAATTAATGAATAAATATTTAAGAATGTCTCAGTCTTCATTTATGACATGTTAGATAAAACTTATATAAGCAAAAGCTCTTTGAGTCAGGGTTGCCAGATTTAGCAAAAACAAAAAGAAAAACAAAATAGGATGCCAAGTTATATGTGAATTCCAAATAAACAATAAAAAATTTTTTTGGTATGTGTCATAAAATATCTGGCAATCCTAATTTAGGGGCCTTAACACATTTTTCAGACTATCATGTGGACCTGACACCTAAGGTTTAGAAAATGCCGCTGTAGAAAACATTTAGGTGCAGACATAAACGCAAATCAAACCTGCATTTATAGCAAGGTTGGTGCCCTTGCTGCCGTCACTGCTGCGGGCCATGCCCTGTTTGGTGCCTGCATCTCCCAGATTCAGGTGAACCGTATGGATGATAATCTGCTTTATGTCCGGTGCCCTCCTCTCCTTATTTCCTCTTCACAAAGCAATGAAGTAAGGTTCATTCATCTGAACCCAGTAAGCAATGCACAAGAACAGACAGACCCAGAATCAAACCATGTCCTCTGACTTCAAGCTGTAGGACTCTGTTTAATGCTGCCCACGCCCTCTGCTTCTCTCAGGTAGGCTCATGTGGATGACACGAAACTGTCATTTTTTTTACTGGTAACTATAGAACCAGTGGACAAAACCTGGTTGAATGACCACACATGGAAGAGAGATATAGGACTTGACAAGGTGAGTAGGGAAGTCTCTATAGGGTCTGTGCCCAAACTTGTACACAGTCACGTAACCAGTGTTGCCACAGTTGATTTGCCATTTTTAGCCACATTGATAGATGATCTCCTTGTAGGCCATATGACAATCCATTAATTAAAACAACAAAAATAACTAAACCAGATGTGCTGTGGAATTTATTCAGGTCATTTCCTCATAAGCTGAAGGGTCAGAATCTGTAACTGTTATCTCGTATAGTGGAAAGAGAAATGGTTTTAGAGTAGGTAAGTTTGGGTTTAGTCTTGACTCTATCTACTCCTGTTAGTGAGTCCTTTAACAGCTCACAATCTCTATCTATGTGGGCTTTATTTTTTCAGCTATGTCATAAGCATAACACCCCCTGCTCCACCTATCTCAGAAAGTTGGGGTGACGACATAATTAAATGTGAAAGTGTTTTGTCCAATGTAGATCTCTACAGAAGCTTAAGATATGTTTTCCATCAAGTTACACTAAAACTGAGGTGGTCTTGTCTTTCTTCTTTAAGTCAGACGTAAGATAACACATTTCTCTTATTGACATAAAAGTCCGTAATTTATTTTCTAAGTCCTGTTATTTATTTATGTGTTGTTTTAAAGATTTTGGTTTATTAGAGCAGTTTTAGGTTCAGAGCAAATTTGAGGTGAAGGTACAGAGATTTCCCATACACCCCCAGCCCCTACACGTGCACAGCCTCGCCCACTATCAACGTCTCCACCAAATGGTACATTTATTGCAATTGATGAATTTACACTGAAACATCTTCATCACCCGGAGTCTATAGTTTACATTACAATTCACTCTGGGTGTTGTGCATTCTATGGGTTTGGACAAATGTAAAATGATATGTATCCACCATTATAGTATCACACAGAGTAGTTTCCTGTCCTGAAAACCCTCTGTGCTCCACCTCTTAGTCCCATTATTTTTAACATAAAAACATCTTTAAGTCTATGAGATGCCAAATGAACCTATAATGTGCTCTTCACCTGGAAGATGCATAATCTTTACTCTAAAACTGAGTACTCTCATGCTTGTAACTCAGTGTATTTTGTCTGTTAGCACTGTTTCTCAGGAACCAACGACTCATAATTTTAGATTGAACTTGGGAGTTCAGTGTGTTCCTGATGCTCTCATGGTGCCAGTGACCCTACAAAGCTCCGTGTGTGATTAACCAGTTTGTTAGGGTGAGCACTTTTGACATTTTTTATAAGAGCTTTATTCAGACATAATTCCCATGTCATGTAATTCACTCTCTTAAAGTGTACCACTTAATATTTTTTAGTGTACACACAGAGTTTTACAGCCAGTAAAACACAATCTCTTTTCGGAATTTTTCATCACCCCAAAAAGAAATCACATCCTCTTAGTCACTCTCCAGTTCCTCCTCCCTCCAGGTCCTGGCAACCAGTCTATTCTCTGTCTTTATGGATTTCCCAGATCCAGACATTTCATATAAGTGGAACCATACAATACGTGGCATTTTGTGACTGGCTTCTTTCAACTAGCACAATGCTTCCAAGGTTTTACTATTTTGTAGCGTGTCTCAGTGTTTCGTTTCTTTTTCCTATCTTAAACACTTAAAGAGTTCCACAGGGCCCAAGAAGCCAGGCTTTGTACAGACTGTTGCTTGCTCCAAATACCATAGTAGGAAGGCAGGTTGCCATTACCTAAAGCCACTTATTGTAAAGAGTTCAGAGTTAATTCATTTGGAAGGCACTTGGAGCTTTGGGGTGCATATGCTTGGGATGCTGAGATAAAGTGGGGTCACTTTTCTGGTTACCACATGAGTCCTGATGGGCAGATGCTATGGCTGAATTCTGCTAATGTTCCCATTTCTGAATAGCATAGCTAGAGAACTTTTGGGAAGACAATATTCTCAGGAATTTTTTCACATTTTACTTAAAATGAGTAGTAGGTCTGAGAAGAAATGTTGAGAAAGGGAAACTGACTACAGGTGATTACCTGGCAGAAACTGACGCAATGTCATAGTGAGTATTCTGCAGGTTCAAAAGATAAAAGTCCTCTAAACATTTACAAATTATTCACAGATGAAAAACTAAAAAGGCAATGGAAGTAGCAATAGTATTATACTTTGGCTTTTTAACAAAAGTACTGTGCAATTTTTCTAGGTTTCAGCATTAAATATATATACATAATTCCTCTTAATTATAAAGTCCTAGAAGGCAGATTTGTCAGTTCGAATGTATGAAATGTGTAGATGAATAGACCAATCTCCCACTTGATAGACATTTAAATTTGAGAAATATATGAGGACATAATTGGATGGATGGATATATAGATGATTGACAGATAAGTACTATAATGTATATAGCAAGCTTAGTCTATTATTAAGCTATGTTAATGATATTTTTCAGGATGTTTGAGATGAAATAAATAGAAAGAGCAGAGATTCACCAGGAAAGACAAACAATTGGTCACACCTACTATCTTAGAATAAAGGATTTTCTGTGTGGGTCATCTCCAAGGACAGGCAGGTTAGGTGGTCATTCTGATTTATATGACTTTCCTTTTTTCCATCCTCTGGCTTACTTTGAAATAATCATATTTTTACTGTAAAATTCTGCGTGTGCATGAATGGTCTGTGAGATGAAACTTACTTGTTTTCAATACTAGTCTTTTTTCTCTTGCCAACTTATCTACAACTTATTTCTTTATTTTTTTCTTCCTTACAGGACTAGGTCAGCAGATACAACTTGAAAAGCATGTCCATCCACACCGGACAACTTTGAAAATTATAGGATGCAGTGAAATCTATATAAGGTACATAAAGAAATACTTGAAACACCATTAGTTTTAAAAATAACTACATTTTATTTTTAATGTTTCTTTAAAATTTTTATGATATGTAATGGTTGCATACTTATTTGCTGAAAAATTAAGCTTGCATTAATGCTTTGCATATCTGTATTTATACCGGAAATCAGTCACAAAATGAAAAAAAAGATAATTCTCCAAAACCCCCCCCAAATGTGCAGCTTTTAACTCAAATGAGATAGGAAGATCTAATAGAAAAACTAAAATTCAGGGGGAAAAAGAATCATTTGGCTATCCTGAAAAATAGTATGTATGTACAAAAAAAGCATCTTATGTTTGTTTATTCACTGCTGTTTTCAGAATAATGAATTAGTTCCTCAGGAACTTCCAAGGATGACTGATAGAATTCATTTGTTTATTTACTTGTCAATTTCTTTTTAGTAGCATTATGAACTTAAAGATTTTGATAGATTAGCTGTGTTTCAATCCATTGCTATTGGCGTTCCTTGCATGCTCACATTCTTTGATTTTAGGGTAAGGAGAGCTGCTCAAGATTCCTGTAAGTCAGACCTCAGTCACTCACGACAGCTATGCTTTGTCAAATGACCATATAGTCTTGAATCTTCTTGTCCATTTTTTGCCAAAGGCCTGCATTCAGCCACTTTGCAGGGAGCCCTGATCTCTTTATGTAGAATAAGGTATTTAGAGACAATGATCTGGGTGCTGGGAATGCTAACTGCTAATGGGTTAATGATGCTAGGCCTTTTCAGTGGGGCTATAGAAGTACATTCCTGTTTAAAGGAAATAATCCAGCGTTCATACTGACATTTCCAATTCAAATTTAGAATTACTGAGTTTGTACTTGTATAATTTCGTAATTCTCTCTTCCTCTCTTGCTTATACTAAGAATTGAGGAACTAGGATTTTTAAATATTAATGTAATAATTTGTTTTTTTCTTAAAAACACATAAAATTCACAAAATACCAATGTCAAAATCACTAATAGTATTTTTGAAAACAGTTGAAAATTTCTTTAAAGCCTTTTTATTTGGAGGAATTTGCCCCACTAAGTCAGCAAATCTAATTGCTATGTTTCCAATTTCCACTAGACATGATTCTTTTCTGCCTGGTTAAGCCACCAACTCAACAAATAACTAGGTTTGTTCATTTCATTCGGCTTTCAACTTTGAGGATGCTATTGCATTTTGTTTTGGCTCACACATATTTCATGATTATGTAAAATCATTGATAAGAGATTCTACATAAAATCTACAAAGTATGATCTATTAGAACTGCAGCTTTCATCCCTGTTCACAGAACCCTGTTCTTCCCTTTCCTGCACAGAATATTTTTCTTGTTTTTATTTATCCATTAAAGTTTAAACTTAACCATATATAGACATAGACATCCCCTCACCCTCTGTAGATGCGTAGCTTTCTCCCATATATGTTTTTCCCATCTTGTCTTCTTTACTTAACAGCAAATCTTGAATGTTACGATAGAGTATATAGGAATACTTCACTTTCCTTTTCAAAGCAGCATATTGTGAGAAGTAGCCCTTTTTACAGAACTTCACTGTGGAGGTACTCGAGTTTAGTGGCTCTAGAAGTCGATATTTGGAATATGTTCAAGGCTTTTTGTTTATTTATATTTGCTATCACAAACAGTGCTGGAATGAAAAGCCTGGAATATATGACTCTTTTACTCTCCCTAGAATATATTTTGGGATGGATTTCTAGAAGTTAGTTTGCTAAGTCAAAGCATAATGACTATGTAATTTTACTACATGTTGCCAAATTTCCACTCAAAGGGGGTGTAACATTTATCATTCTCAACAACAATATACAAGAATACCCGTTTTTCCAGAATCTCAGCAGTAGAGTATATCATCCAACTTTGTATGTTTGCCAATTAGATAAGTGAGAAATGGCATGTCATAATTTTAATTTGCATTTCTCTTAATACACCATGCAAATTTTGACAGGGTCTTATTTTAAATACCAGTAGAGGCTTATTTAAACCAGATTTGGAGATCAAAGAAAGTTCAATGAAACTCAACAGCAAATTTTAAAATGTGCATTCGTAAGTGTGATTTTATTATACTTTGGGTCCTATTGTACCTTTTAAAAATAAAACTGTTATTTAAGCATCATAATTCAAGGAAAAATAATTTATTAAAAGATATTTGTTTTAGAGGCAACTTATCATGAATGCAACAGGTATTTTGAAACATTAAGTCTCTTATGCAGTACGGTGCTTTCATACCTTTATAAATACTATTACTGATATGCCTTAAGAAATGTTTAAAAGAAAGGATATTATGTTAAAGTGTATCCTATTTCTGGAAGACAATGTAATATTGTTTACATTTTTTCTGTTTTTTTATTGTTGCTGTTTTTGTTACTATTATTTCTAATGGTATTATTAGTCGGCTAATATTTGTATTTTCTAGAATCACTATATGTGACCCCAGAATAGTTTGTAATTTACTCTGATAAAAAATTAGTTTTTAGATTCTGCCCAAGATTCTGTGGTCTGGGCTTTTCTTGGACCATTATCCTGTACTATTCTATGAGCAGCTCAAGCTTGCTATTGATCTGTATTACTTTCATCCTTGGTTGAGGATTCAATCAGATTGTGTTCAGACAAAAGTGATGATCTTTAAGCAAAGCCATGGAAAAGTCAGAAAGAAGAGCTACCCGGGCTCGAATCCGTGGGCCAGTGCTTACTTCCAAGGCTATATCTACCCCACAGAGTTGTACATGATTCCAGCAAGAGCAGTGCTTTTGCAATGCTTTGATGAATCACATAGGGTTTAGAAAGCTTGGTTCCTCATTCGTTATTCTTTTTGTGAGAAGAGCCTTAAGTTCACTAACTCGCCTTGACAGACCAATTTGCTTTTCACATCCGTACTCAGAGCCAGATACCATGCTCTTCAGTCATGGCTTGAATCTTATCACTGAAAACAAATATAGCTCTCAATTACCTCATATTTCCAATAATGCTGAAAAAGATTTTTGCTATGTGTCAATCAATCTTAAATGAAGTGACCAAGAGACTGTTATGGAGTCATTTGGTATGGGTATCTGATAACTCTGATGTCACCTTTAGAGATAGCTCCGTTTTCTTTCTTTTCCTTACATTTGGCACCTCAATTTATTGTGTCCTTATACTTTCCTTGTCCTTCTTGTTCTGAGTTCAACCCCTGCTCCTACCACCATAATATGGCACATGTTACAGCCTCTGTAGGTTGCAGGTTCTCTCTGCAGGTCTAGAATGAAGACAAAGAAATAGCAATCCCCACCTGATGCCAGCCCCCGGGTTAGACACTTGACATACATCTTATCAATTAATGTTCCCAGTCATTTAGGGAAGTGATTATTTTTGTCTCCATTTTACAGATAAAAAATAAAGGCTCAAAGAAATGACTTGTTTTAGGTTACTTAGCTAATGAGAGGGTAGAAATGATTTTCAAATGGACATCCCTCAGTTACCAATTTCCTCTTTATTTTGAATAATATTTATTTCATGATATTGTAATTCATATCGAATATATAAAGCTTTATTTGTTCAGCAAAAAACCCTAATTCTCGCTTCAATTCTAAATTTAGCTAAAACAAACAAAAGAACCCGTTCCCCTCTCAGATATCGTCATCTTTTATCACCAGTGTTAGGTGCCAGCTGAAAAATGTTTGGCAATTTTTTTCTTTTAAGGAATGCTATATGATGACCTTTAGCTTAGTGTATTCTCTGGAAGAAGCTAAAAATGGGTTTTCTGTGAATTAGCATGCAATTTGAATTATTTTGCAGTATCTCCGCACTCGAGCTTTGCCAGTGTCATAAGTCACCAGACATTAAGTATTGCTTTAAGCTTTCACATGCCGTATTTCTGGAATGTAGTATGCATATGTGGGGTGTAAAATATATCTTTTGAGACATTTTTAGACTAAATGGACCTACAGTTCTCTTTCACGAAGCCCATGGATCAGCAGTAAAGTTTTTGGAGTGTGCCTATAGAACAATCATTTTGTTTATGAAGGGATTACATTTTTAATCAGCCTCCAAACATCTCATCTTTAAAATTGCATGAAAACAATATTAGCAAACAGCTTTCCCCAACTTTTCTACCAATGAAATCTCGATTTCATTAGCCTTGTAGAAGGAGTTAAGACGGTACTGCAAACTTCAAACATTTTTCTAACCTTACACTGGTTCATAGTGTTAAAAGAGACTTAGGAAAAGATGAGTTGATAAACCATAAGTGCACGGTAAATATAAATGATTAAATCATAGAAAATGTTGCTTATTAAGACTGTTACAGAAAAAAATAACCTCACTTTTTCCCTAAATTATTGAGATCTGTGGGGGAAAAAATGTTTTATCTTTAGACATCTAATCTACAATATTTTAGTTTGCTTTTATTCTGGTTTCTTTCCCATATGGGTTTAGGGTGATACTTATGAAAATTGAAATGGCTATGGTTCGAAAATAGAGTGTGAAATATTTTTCTCAAACTCTCTTTTCCGGGTCAACTTCTGCCTCAGGACCTGGGCTACAGAAAGAGGCTAGGAATGCCCAAACCTCAGAGCTGCTGCCTGTTCCTTCTTTCCATCCTGACTGCCAGCACCGTTCAGGGCGTTGAAATAACACACCTGGCTCTATTCCTCCTCCTGGTTTTTACCCAGTGGGAAGTTGATCATCTCTTTGACTTCTTTCTTACTCTCTCACCCTCCAAATCCATTTAGCAGATACTATCTACAGATGCTACCAATAGTTTCCCAACTTTTATCTCATGCTCTCCATTTAATGCTCATTAATGCTAGTCAAGCTTCAATTAACACAGCAAGGAGTATTTAGGTCAGTCAATGCTTTTCTCTTCCTCTGTTTAGTGGCACATCTCCAATCTACTCTGTACCCAAATTTCTGCAGTCTAATTGTTGACGTATATCAATTTTTTGCCCAAGAATCTTCAATGACTTCACATTGTCTACCAAGTACCATGCCAACTCCTTCCCCTGAAAACCCAAGTCATCCACGATCTGGATCAGCGGGAATGTTCAATGGTCTCTTGTCACAAACTCTCTCAAGTAAGATTACATTACTTATTCTCTATTCTCTGCAAATGCTCTCTAGGTCTTTATTCCTCCTGTATCCATTTGCTACTTTTATTTCATAGTGTCTTTTCTGTTAAGAACACACACATTTATATCTTACCATACATTAAAACCCAACTTAAATTGCACTTTCTCTATACGGTCACCACTCCCACCTGGAGGGAAGAACTCTTTACCTTGAAAAATATCAGTGCTTTATCTGTGCTCTACATGTGGCACATATTGTGTATCTTGTAGTTCTTTATATATGGTAGTCTAATTGGCCAGAAGAAGATTGATGAGGGTGATGGCTACCGCTTATCTATCTTTACATCCTCGGTCACTGGAGTATACTCACTCAGAAAAAAGAATTTGAATAGATGAATATATGTTGTAAAAGCCTGCACAACTATAAAACCCCCAAATTGCCAAGATTGTTATATAAAGTATTATTTTCTCTTTTTGTGTAATTAACATAAAAATTTTAGTTTTATTTATAAAATTTCATGTTATGGGCTGAATCGTGTCCCCTCAAAATTCAAATGTTAAAGCCAAAACTCTCAGCA
Source organism: Equus quagga (assembly GCF_021613505.1). Taxonomy (NCBI): domain Eukaryota; kingdom Metazoa; phylum Chordata; class Mammalia; order Perissodactyla; family Equidae; genus Equus; species Equus quagga. The sequence goes on along the minus strand of NC_060288.1, from coordinate 34,456,898 downwards.
CATCAGAATGTGATCATATTTGGACATAGGGCCTTTAATGAGGTGATTAAGTTAAAAGATGACCTTAGGGTGTGCCCTAATCCAATCTGACCGGGGTTCTTCTAAGAGGAAATTTGGACACACAAAGAAACACCAGGGATGCATGTGCACAGAGAAAAGACCAAGTGAGGATGCAGCAAGAATGTGACCATCTGCAAGTCACGAAGAGAGGCCTCAGATTACAAATTACAGTTTGCATCATGGAATAATTTTTACTATGTGGCACTTATCCCAATCTTGTCCAGTAACGTCCTCCACTTTTTGATAGTTCAGTGGTCCCAAACATTTCTACAAAATATATGACCCTCTCCACCAGACAGGCAGCATAGCATACAAGCATTCTCCTTTACCAGATAGGTGATTTTTCATTCATGCTTCTCTCTGTTTCAGTATCAGTTTTAAAAAATATAAAGCTGACATTGAATAGAGATAAAAAAAGTCACCACCTTATTATGTTTATTATTGTGTTGAAAAGAAAAAGAAACCACTTTTTCTTTCGAAGATGTTAGAATTTCAGGGATGGAGATATATTTGAAAACTTCTAGAATGCTTTTCCATAATTATTCCCATGTACTATTGCTTTTGCATCCTATATCAGCTACATGATTATATAGAAGTAGAAGTGCTAGGGGTCCAAGGTGAGACACCACAGCCACCACTTAAGTTAGGGAGAAAAAGGTTGGAAGGAAGTCATTGGTTTTGAATTTCTCCTGCACATCAGACAATCCGGTAGTTTCTGGTGATGCATAGGAGAGTAAGATAGGATCCCTGAGCACAAAAATCCCAAGACCTAATGGGATGGGGCAGAAATGGAAACAGATCCAGATCCTTTTAATTAAAGATAATAAGTGCTGTAATAAAGGTGAAAACAAAGCTTTAGGGGTGCCAAGGAAAAGGCGTAAGTAACCGTGTGAAAGGGTTGGAAAGGCTTCACCAAGCTCCTGAATAATTATGGGTCCATTACAAAGGCTGGCATTTATCAAGCTCTAGCATGTGCCAAGTAGTAAGTGCTGTCCATTCACCTCATTTAATCCTGCCAGCCCAGTAGAGTAGGAATTATTATTATTCCCATTTTACAGATGATGAAATTGAGGCAAACAGAGATAAGGACTTGCCCAAAAGGCATCGACACAGGTAGTCTGGCTCTTAATTGTGAAGCTCTTTTGCCTTTAATTGAATGAGACTCTGGTGTAAGATAAACAGGTATATAGATCCAACATCATATGGCACCAACAGTATAGGTGTAGGGTCTTGGGGAATCTGAAAGATGAGGAGATAAAACTCTTTAAATGCTTCATATTACTTAACAAAATGTTTCGCAAATTTGACTTCTGTAAACACTAAGAACATTTTTGTGTCACCAAAAAATACTATCTGGAGAGTTGAAAAGTATGTGAATTGATTTTCAGCCATCAAAATGAACCAATATTGGTACCTGGGCTCAACCTCATGAAATGAAAAACTACTTCCAACTGCTAACCTAGGGACATGGAAGGCAGGTCCCAGCTTTGCCACTAACCAGCGTATGATTTAGAATAAATCAGCTGATCTTCCTCATTCTCGGTTTCTTAATCTGAAGCTACGGGATGCTGTTGATAATTACTTTGTGCAGTTGTTCTAATGATGACATTAGGTACTTCTTTTGAAATTATCTTTTTTAAATGTATGTTACAGTGTTTTTCTTTATTTTGTTTGTTTTGCCTGAAATTCCAAGTGGGCTTCACTGGACCAAGGTGTCACATGTCATAAGAAATAATTTCATAACATCTGGTTTGACAGATATTAGCAGATTTCTCAATAAATCCTAACCAAACTGCATAGCTAGCTATAAAAAATGCCAAGGGAGGGATGGAGACACTTTACTTGCAGTCGCACTCCATCTGTTTTTATAGGATTAATGTTGGCAAGCCTAGGGTGTCAAATTGAGGACTAACTGCCTGGATATGGAAGAACGGCTGCTAAAGACCTCACTCTATTGCCACATTGAAGAAATGTGGTCCCAGAGAGGGCAGCCGATGGGTGTAATGGGGCACTCTCCAGTTCCTCACCAAATGAAATAAATACTCTTCTGGATAATGAACTCACTACTTTGGGCATAGAAATGCCACAAAGAACCCCAATCCTTACAACATTTAGCTCTAAATCTTTCTCAAACTGTGTTTCTAAATGAAAATATACCACAACATGAATTCATGGAAAAAAGATTGGGGAAATATTAGGATAAAGAAAATCGAGTAGAGCCATTAATATAGTAACATAAATTGTCATTCTCCAAAAGAGAACAAGTGTCTCTCAACTTTTTAGTTTCTTAATTGTTTTAACTTCCAGAAGAATAACTAGTAAAAAATCTCACAGTTTTTGGAACAATAGGATAGAAAATGCCCCACATTGTTAATAAGACAGAGTGAGGAAAGTGAAGTTGAATAGATCACCAAATGATCCTTCAAAGCTGTCTCTGAAACACCTTTCCTGAAGACTTAAGAATGCTATTGTAAATTAGAGGATAGAGAGATGGTGTCAATTTTGTCGAGTGTTTTATGTATATTATTGATGCATTTTTATGTGAAACTTCACTCTGCTCCAAGACAAGTTGATAGGAATAAATATAAGTCATTATACATCAATAGTATTTGACATCGTAGAAGATAGTTTGAATCAATTAGAAGTAAGCAAGCAATGATTTCTATGAGAAATAATTCAATAATAATTCAATGGATGATCATGAGAAAAATAAAGCACAACATAAACATTTGGCAGCTATATATATTTTAAAATATTAAATATCACTTTACTAAATATTAGCAAGTTAAGAAAAGAGAAATTCATGCATATTTTCACAGACCTAACAAAAATAATTAGCATGTTTGTATATTTCTTTAGTCGGTTTTTCCAGTGCACCTGCCTCCATACGGTTGTAATCATAGTATATTTGCAATTTGTGACTCACTTTTTAAAAATGAGTGACTATTTTACAGCAGATTTAGGTTTACAGAAGAATTGAACAGAAAGCACAGAGAGTTTCCATGTAAGTCCCTCACCTCCTTCACACCGTTTCCCCTATTACTAACATCCTACATGAGATGAACCAATATTGATACATTATTATTAACTGAAGTCCATAGTTTACATTAGGGTTAACTCTTGTTCTACCATTCTGTGGGTTTTGTCAAACGCATAATGTCGTGTATCCATTACAGTATCAAATAGAAGAGTTTCACTGCCCTAAACATCCTTAGTATTTCGCCTATTTGTCTCTCAGTCTCCCAACCCCTGGCAACCACTGATTTTTTGACTGTCTCCACAGTTTTGTCTTTTCCACAATAGGGTATAGTTGGAATCATATAGTATACAGCCTTTTCAGATTGGCTTCTTCCATTAACAATATTTATTTAAAGTTCTTCAATGTCTTTTCATGGCTTGATAGTTCTTTTATTATTATTATTATTGAATACTATTCCATCGTTTGATGAGACCACAGTTTATTTATCCATTCACCTACTGAAGGATATCTTGGTTGCTTCCCATTTTTGGCAATTATAAGTGAATCTGCTATAAACATTCATGTGCGTATTTCTATGTGGCTGTAAGTTTTCACCTCATTTGGGTAAATACCCAGCATTGCTGAATTGCATGCTAAGACTGTATTTAGTTCTGTAAAGAACTGTCAAACTGTCTTCCAAAGTGGGTGTACCATTTTGCCTTCCCAAAGCAATGAATGAGAGCTCCTGTTGTTCCACATCCTTGTCAGAATTGGGTGTTGTCAGTCTTTTCAATTTTAGCCCTTCGAACAGGTGTACAGTGATATCTCACTGTCGTCTTAATTTGCAATTCCCTAATCATCTCTGACTGGAGCATCTTTTCATAGACTTAGTTGCCATCACTTATCTTCTTTGGTGAGGCACCTATTCAGATATTTTGCCCATTTTTTAACTGGGTTTTTAATGTTCTTATCATTTCATTTTAAGAATTCTTTGTATATCTTGAATACATGGCTTTATCAGAAATGGGTTTTGCAAATCTTTGTCCCAGTCTGTGGCTCGTCTTTTCATTCTCTTAACTTCATCTTTCACAGAGCAGAATTTTTAACTTGAATGAAGTCTAATTTATCAATGTTTTATTTCACCATTTGCACTTTTGGTGTTTTATCTAAAAATTCATGGCCTAACCCAAGGTCACCTAGATTCTCTCTTATATTATCTTCTAGAAGTTTAATAGTTTCACATTTTACACTTAGGTCTATGATCCATTTTGAGTTAGTCTTGTGAAAAGTGTAAGATCAATATCTAGAATTTTTTTTGTTTTTGCAAATAGATGTGCAGTTGTTACTAAATCAAGTTTTTTTAAAAAAAATTTAGTCCTAATAATCATAATTGTAATAGTTATAAATGTCCTAATAGTTGTGTTTACTTAACACTGTCCTTGCAATTTGACACAAAAATTGTCTTCAATTTTTGCTGATATATATTACGTTATGATCAACTGATAAGAGAAGAAAAACCATGTGAATCCTAAAAACAAAAACAAATACCAAATACACAAATATTCATCTAGAAATAAAAGAATGTACCTTAATTACCCTTGTAAGACGTATTCATGTATTCTATGTTCAACTTTAAACCATATGAGCTACCATACACCAATTTAAATGCATTCTTGGACATAGGTTTATCTTAACCCAATTAGAGTCAATCCATTTTTTAGAACTATCACCTTGGTCTTTAACTTTCTACTTATATTTAAGTTCAGAAAAAAATAATAAAAATTTAAAATAATAATTTGCCATTCATTATTCATAAGCATATGTGTAATGTATTTTACTTTATGTTTAACCATTATACACATAGGTTTCTAAATGCATATACTCATTTAAACTATACATGTGTATGTGTGTGTACTAAGTATATAAAATCATGTTGTTATGAGGCAACATGGCATAGGTTTTAAAGTCAAATATGCTTTTGATTAAGTCATATTTTCAAATAATAACTGTTTGAATCTGAACAATTGAGTTTGAGTTTTATTAGCTATAAAATGAGAAAAAATTTACCGTTCCTTCACAACATTATTGTCAGTATAAAATTAAATGCCTATTGCAATCTGACTCAACAGTTTCTAATACCAGGAAAGCTCTTAATATATGTATTCTTCAATCATTTCATTCTCCCCCCAATATCCACGTGGAATTTTCAGTCAATGAAATTTGAATTTATGCATTGACTAACCAGAATACGAAATAAGAGAGCTTTGAAAATGGGAGGCAGAAGACTTAGTACATATCTTTCAAGATTTTTTTCAAAATAAATAGTCGGGTAGACATTATGAAAACAGTGAACAATCAACATACATAACCATCTAACACAGAGAGGAAAGGCTCTTTGGGTCAGAGAGATGCTTGTAACAGTTTCTGGAGATGGATGAAACGAGTGTGTGGTCCATGGCTAAGAGTGGAAAGACATCTTCAGAGATGCTAACTGAATTGTGAGATATGCTATCTTCTCCAGTAAAATTGATGTCATCAGATAGAAAATTCTTCAATTTCACAGTTATTCCCTGAGAAATGTATCTGTCCCTGGAACTATCCACCATGTTCAAAGACATTTCACAGCAGCGATGGTCTCCCTCTAGCTGGTGAAAATTTTCATCATTGTCTGGACCACATAGTGTATAGTTCCTAGGAAGTTCATTTCATCAGGTATCCCCTCTAGTTTTATTTCAAATGTCTCCCTCTCTCTTCCACATCACCTATTATATTCCCATCCATGCCTTCTCAATAAGAAAATGTGTCCCATGTAGCCTGCATCCCTTTTTGATGGCCACCTCACCTGTCTGCTTCTGTTCACAGGTGAGCCTGTAGAGGCATCTCTGCTTGCCTCCTCCTCTTCCTCACCCTCGGCTCAGTGTAATCAGTTTACCCCGTCTCATTTTCTACTGACACTTTCCAAACCTCATTCAAGACTTTCTGGAAGCAAGATTCAATGAATGCTCTTCAGTCTCTAAAGTCCTGGACTTCCCCACAGCCTGTACCTCCACAGTGCTCTCATCCACTTACATGATGTAGGCATCCATTGGCTTGCACTACATCCTTATCTACTTTTTATGTGAGCCATCTTCCTTGAGCTCCAAACTCATATCCAATTTCCTTTGGGGACTATCCATTTGCACATTTTATAGTCATCTAAAACTCAACATATGAACCTCCTTTCCCTAGTTTCAAAATGATACCATCAAAGCTGCCATTTCCCTGTGTGACAATCCCAACCCACCAAGTTTCCCAGTCCTTCATTTTGCATCTATAGCCCCATCCCCATGGCTGCTGCCTTAGTCCAGGACGTCATCATTTTTCACAAGATAAATTACAAAAGCCTCATGATGAGACTTTCTCTGATCCATTTTCCATAATGCACAGCTGTGAACTCCCTAAAAGAGACACTTGCAAATATTGCTCTCCTGCTTTAAATTTGAAAATGGCTTTTAGAATAAAATACACTTACTTAGTATAACATTAAAAAACCCTTCTTTATAAGTATCAGCCCCTAACTCCATCCTCATTTTTCAGCAGTCTCCCTAGCCACTCTCTGCTCTAGCTGTATTAAACTGCTTTTAGATCCTTGGATAGACTACAATGTCTTGATTAATGCCAGTTTCATTCATTACTGTTTCTCCAGGGTCAAAAAACAAATACTTACACATATTGTACTTGATGAATGTTTGCAAAATGAATGAATGAATGAATGAGTTCTGGATAAGAAATGGCAAAAAGTAAAAGTATCTTATCTAGAGTAGAAACTCTAAGTAGATGACTCAGATAAGTGATTTTGAAAGGAAGCAGTTGAATCCTCAAAATTTAATCTTCTAGAAAATAGAGAGCTAATACACAAAGAAAAGAAACAGAAATAGTTATGTTTTGTTGTTGTTGTTGTTGTCGAATGGGGATTGGACCGGATATCCTAGCAGAAATCTGAGATAACAATTCTGTCATGACAAAATAAAGGCCTAGAAAACAATTTTGTTTTAGGTTTGGAAAACAAAGGAAGAATAATTATATTTATTGAGCAAATGTAGGCCATGCACTCCCAAGCAATCCTCTACTCCTTATATAAAACACCGTGGATTATGGCCAAGCCTTACAATTTATTAAATAAAAGGCGCAGTGTAAAGAAAGAATTGGAGCTATTCTTAGTGTATTTGCTCTGATGATGATAGTATATTGGCTAGGACTGAATTTCTAGGATTGTAGACTCCTGTGAGAGCCTGTGTTGGGCCGTCCCATCGGAAACAGGTATTTAATAAATACTTTATACTGAATACAAAAACGAATAATCACGTCTATGAAAACCATTGAGACCCTTTTCTATCTACTCCTGTATATGTCTCATTTTTATTTTAATATCACCACCCTAAGAAACAAACTCTACCATTTTTTGTTGTTCATTGAATATTTATGTTATTCATTTAGATGCAGACTCTATTATTTTGTTATGCTATAACATTTCCAACTTTCATATAAATATAAAATCAACCTAATTGCATTCACATAAAGCAAGAGATAAGCCCTCAGAATGGCAATGCCGTTCAAAAAATGAATACCTCTCCTTTCACACTGAGTTCAAAGCACAAGCTTTTCTTTTTAAATATATAATTAAATATGATTTGATTAGTAATAGATGCAAATGGCCTTTTTTCCCCACTGAATGATTTAAAAAAAATCATTGCAATTAGGTATTTGATTTTCCATCTACCTATCCACAAAGCATTTCTCTTTTTTAACTGATCCCCAATTGTCAATGTAATTACAGAACCATTTTGAAAGCAGCTGCATTCCCAGGTGCCTTCCTGTTAGTTCCCAGGAAATCATGCAACAACCTGATACACTGGAAGCACACCTTATTGGTCCTGGAGGAATATGTGATGTGGAAATGAGGTAAAATATTTCTCAGCCCCTTAAAAATCAACAAAAATCCTGCAACCTGGGAAGTTTGTTTTACCCCCAATTTTACCCCTGTGAGGTAATTTTGCATGAAACTGTAAGATACAACTTTACTTTTGTTTTCAAGTTCATAAGATTATGATCGATTAAGTAAACTTTGTTCTTCTTCACTCTTTATTGATTTCGTTTGTTTCATAAAACTTTCAAAAACTTGCTTAACTTTGAGGTTTAATAAAAACAAATGTGAGTTAAAAAATCATTATGTCTCCAATATCTTCACATATACTGAGTCAAGAGGAGCTCACCAAGTTGGCTGGAAATTTGAAAAATATCCTATGGGTAGTCATGTAATTTTATCAATCATGTCATCTTTTAGAATGCCAAAAAAAATAAAAATAAAAGCAGAAGACCAAACATCAGAAGTATTTGAGAGAACGAGAAGGAGAAAGAAGAAATCATTCTAGAAATAGTAAAAAGAAACTCTTGGTCTTATTACGGGATACATGAATTAATCTGGACAAACTAACAATGCTTTCCTAACTCTAGCTTCCTTAAGTCCACCTTTTTCTGCTTATTTCAACTGCTGCTATTAAAGAGTCTTCCAGTGACTCCCACACTTCCAACAAGTCTTCAATCTATAGGTGAGTTAGTCAATCCCCACTCAAGATGGCAAACAGCTGTGTCTGTGAAACTTTTGCGTTAAATGCTCTTGGTGCTTTTTGGATCTCGGAGAAGACGTGAACCTATATGTAAACGGTATATTTACAACACACTCTTACAACGGTAGCTTTAAGTTGTGTGTGTTAATCTTGCACAACAGTGGAGCAAAAAGATGGTTGGTGTCAAAATATAACTAAGGTCTCACCACTAGGATGTCACAGGGAGTGATGTGTACAGCTTTTATATCACTGCTTGAAATGTTATTACTTAGCCTCCACTTTTTCTTTCCTCCCATTTCCATGGATGTGGTTTGGGGAGCTAACTTGGGTCATGCATTGGAATACAGCACCCTTTGGAAATGAAGGAACCACTGAAGAAAAGGATGCTGGATCCCTGGATGGCCCCATGAGCTGAACATCTCCACCAGCCTTGGAGGGCTCACTTCTGGACTAACATTTGAAGGAAAAATAAACTAAAGCTACTGTATTTTTTAGGTCTCCTTGATACATTCGCTGAACTTATAATAAATTAAGAGAGAGGTATTAACTGAAAACTCGTATTAGTTTTGTGGGATACATCATTTAATTTTTTCAAGCACTTTTAAAAGTCAGAGACCAAGAAAGTAGGTGATTTTTTTCTAGGTGATAGAACCGTATATTTCTGGATTGAAAAAAAACTTCAATAGATTATCTAGTCCAGCATGGCAAATATCTAAGTTTTCTTCCTCTCACTCTCTCCAGTATCCTGCCCATAGTGTCAGATACTTAAAATCAATCTTGACAATTTTCCCTTCTGAGTCTGAAGGCAGCTTTATCATCATTCTCAACATGTTGCTTCATGGTACCACCATCGATTGATTGCAATAGGCGCAGAAATTGAAAAGTAGCTTCTCTCCCTGAGTTTGATCTTGTCATTTTACATAAGAGAAAATGGAGACCAAGAGTTCAGTTCAGGTAAGTTTCTTGAGTTTCTGAATATAAGGATACCTAGCATTTCATCTTAAAAGAGAAAGAGACCAAATAAAGTCTATATGAATGAATAGCTGAATCTATATAATTTTGACCTTTGAAGTAACTCTTGAAGTAACTCTTACCTAAAGAAACATCTGGCCTGGATCTGGCAACATGTATGTGGAGATCTCCTGTATCTGGCCCTCCACAAATACAGCTCAGGAATCTAGACTAGCTCCATCTACATGCCTATAACACTGAAAATCCAGTAACACCGAGGCCATGCTGTCTTTTCACATCTAAAATTAAATTGGCCCAAGGCCTACTCACATTCTTTGTAAAATCCAGTCTCTTGCCTTCTCATGGTTCCTCTGGCTTTGAAAGCCTATGTGTGTTGAACTTAAACGATTTTGGTTTGTGTCCCTCGGTTTTCTTGTCTACCAAGCCCCACATGGACTGTAGCCTTTCCTATGTCTTCTCTCAGATCCTCTCATACTTTTTGCATTTTACTTAAAAACACTTTTTTGTGAGATCTAATAATATAAAACATTATATTAGTTTCAGGTGTACAGCTTCAAAATTTCTATATACTGCTAAATGGTCACCACAAAAAGTCTAGTTAACATCCATCACCCATATAGTTACAATTTTTTTTTCTTGTGATAAGAACTTTTAAGATCTACTCATACTTTTAAGATCCTCTCATACTTTTTGAAAGGGTTTGATCTGATGGTGATATTTCAGTTTGCAGAAAAACAAACAACTTGAAAGTGATTACTGGACATCCAAGATGTTGACGGACTTAGAATCACACCATACCTGTGGATTTCCTACTGCCTGATGCTCTTTCACTCCCCTCCCTCATGATATTACCCCTCACTTCCAGGCTACTTGATTTAACATGCAGGACAATGCCCTTCATAACATTTCTCTAGGTCACGTCCTTCAGCATTTCTCTAGCTCACATTTGTTCTTCAGTAGAAAACTTTGAGTCGGTTCAATTTAAAAATTACTGTTCCCCACAGTTCCCTGCAGTGGCATGAAATAGACAAGTGGTACCTTTTCACACTGATATTAATGCTGCATTGTAGAAGGCAGAGGATCTAATTTCTAATGTTTTCCACATTATTTTTATTTTGATGTACTGACCATATGTTCATATTTGACTAGCTGTATGTGTGCCCCTTCTTTTTAAGGTGAGAAATTCAAAAGCTCTATTTCTGCTCTTGAAAGACCTGAAAAAATCCCTAACTGAAACTTTATCCCAACTCTAGGATTTCTAATCCATTGTTTTGCCTTCTGTGTTCCTTAAGTTAGGAGACAACTGAAGTCCAAGAGCCTGTCTGGAATTGCAGAGTCCACTGACCTGTCCTAGAGGTTCAGCACTTGCAGAGGTGTAGAAATGGCACAACGCACAGCAGAGGTATTTGGTGGGCTACTTCTACCTATGCCTAGCCAGAGCTCTTAATAGGATTGTGCCCTGTGTGCATGGAGCATCAGTGTCTTGGGCAGACATTCAATTCTCCTGAAATATAGTACTTCCTTTGGAATCACAGTCAGTTTCAATGGCTGGCGGGCGGGGGGGGGGGGGGGGGGGGGGGAGTTAAAAAAAAAAAAAGAGAGTTGTTTTCTGAGGTACCAAGCATAGCCATAAATTCTAGTGATGCAGGTTCATTCCATGACCACAAAGAGTGCTCAGAAGTATTAAAATTTAAAGTGGAACTAGATAGGCACATTTTTGAACACCCTTCTCATGAGTGCAGTAAAGTGCTTTTCATGTCTAAAGGCAGGACCGTAATGTGATAGCCCATTTGAATTATAAAACCCAGCCAGGATGCTCTAAATTAGACAGCTTCTCTGGGAACAGGTTTTAAAATGCAAGTTCATATTCTTTTAAAGAGCAGTGTATACCCTCCTCTTCTCACTCTGTTCCCTCGGTACCTCGATCATCTATGCTGGCTGCTGGTGACATTTCATAAAGTCAGAACATGAAGCATGTAAGGAATAAGCTCATATTTTAAAAATAAAACCCAAAAACACTCTCTAGGTACCGCCCACTTCTTTCAAAGACAATTTGCTAGGTACCTTTGTTCCCTTCACCTGTGACAAGAGCACTATTGCTGCATATTTTCCCTGCTGCATTCTCCCTTCCTACCACGTCAGACATATCATCATTAAATTCAGCTCTAAGAGTCAGGTCAGCCTGCATCAGCATGTGTCCCTCTATGGGTAGTCTAGTTCCATATTCCACTTAACTCTGAGCCTATGGTTTCATGTCTGAGCTGTTGGCACTACTGCGTGTAAGGCTGCCTCACTTTGTATTGTTTTCATTAACTACACGTGAGAGGCCTTTACAAATTGCAAAATATTTTTGAAAAATCCTTGAAGGCAAACCAGACTATTCAAAAGTAAGAGAGGGAGAGACTGGTAGAGAAAGAAAAAGGGAATTCTGATTTTCTTCATAGGACTAAAGTTTTAGCGATCACATTTAAGAGCATATTGACAATTCTAAATTAGATTACTTTTGACCTAGCATTTTAGAAACCAGGTTAGCTCTACCAATCCAGCATGAGGAGCATCACTGAGATCATAGCTGTCTTGAGCTCATTTCCCAGTATACGGAGAATCAAGAGTGACGTTAATTTACCCTCATGGCAATGCTATTAGCATATACAATGCATCCAACTGCTCAGAGCAACATATTGAACAGCCTTACTTCTGCATCAAGAAGACCTCTAGATACACATTGAGAAGGTTTATGAGGGACTTGAATGGGATCTTGCAGGACTAGGTCAACATCAATCGCAAGAAGTTGGTAAAAACTAACGGGAAAATCAGATGACTGGTTCAGCTAGAATTGACTTCAGTGTTAGGAGGTCCCTTTAGCTGATGCTTGTCAATGAGTCTGTCAGCAGAAATCTTTGCCAAAGGTCAGTATTCAATTAAATGTAAGAGGCCAGTGCTGCTTATGTGATTGTCACCCTCCCAGTCAGTGCTAAAATTTAGGTTTATGACATTCCATAATTCATTGTGATTATTGTAATCAGTCACTTCTGAAAGTTATTTTCTCAATTATTTTTCAATAATAGAACATTCGTTTATTTTTATTATGTATTATTATTCCTATATTATTAGATAGTATTATTCACATAATTTGTGGACCTGGCACAAATTTCCCTTTTAAATACTAATTTGAGGCTTTATAAAAATAACAATCAATGATAAGTTAAGCCATACTGAAGACTTAAATGTCATGAGCTGTTCCCTGTATGTGTTGATTTTACCTTATTTAAATATTAATATGTTCAACATTTGCCTTAAATGTTAAATACTGCATATTTTATCATTATATTATGTATATTGTCATTAGAAACACGTGAAAATTAGATTCCCAAGTTTTTTCTTTCACCGATTTATTCAAAATCTGTTTAATGCTAGTCATGGGTAAGACAAAATCATGAGCAAGCTGAACGTCCTCATTTTGCCTATGGAGGCAGCAGCAAAGTCTTTTTTGAATGGTGGGGCTGAAACCTCAACATTAATACAAAGTAAGTAGGCAAAGTGGTGATAACGGCATATACGTGTTCAAGGATGTAGGATTTTTTTTCCCAGAAAAAGAGGACTGTAACATACAAACACTACCACTTGTGGTATGGAGCAAGCCTGGCCCACAGGAAGGGCTCCCAGTGCACTTGAAGACCTTACAACAGAGATGGTGGGTGCACGTAAGATAGAAACGTCAGTAGGAGCCAGATGATGAAATCCCAATTAAGACATGGTAGGGAATTGAGTCTTTATTTAAGGAAAGATGAAACGTTTTAAAAAGTGAGCAATAAAATGAGTGAGCAATATGATGGCTTTTACAACTGGAAGAGATCATTCTGACTTCAGGGGAGAACAGATTGGCAGGGGTGAAAATGGATGTAGGGAGACCAACAAATAGGATATGGCAGAAATCTGCGCAAGGATAGGTATTTGGAGATGGAAGATGCCAGTAGAGAGGGAAATGTAAGGGGGCTTGCTCAGAAGGGAAAGCCATTGGAGTTGGTAACAGATTGAACATGAGTAGTGATGGAGAGGGGAGTGTCATGGGTGACTCAGGGTTTTTCTGGGTTGTGCCGTTGAATAGATAACAGATTTGTGCATATGGTAGTTGCAGGCATAGCCAAATCAGGGGCCAATTCTGAAATAGAAGAAATTCGCCTCCTCTCCCCAACCTCATCCCGTCAAGGATTCCTCTCCCCTCCACCTGTATCAAACCTCCTTCTTCCTCTTAAAATTGTCTCCAGGAATGATCACTGGCATCTCACTTAGAGTTTAAGTTAGTATGTTGTTATTTCTCCCTGGGGTATTTTAATTCTTCACAATAAAATGCCACCCTTGTCAAGAGAATTCAATCATCAATGAAGATAGACCAGACACTTTAGGGTCAGAGTTTATTTTTAGTAGCCTATACTTTCTCAGTGGCCTACACTTCTGAGTAACACTAAGACAGAAGAATACTCTGTTTCAGTTCACAAATGTTCAAGAATACTCTGTGACTGGAAAGAGAAATACTTAAATACAAAAGGCCATTAGTTTTCAATATGATTTCATCCAGAGTTATGGAAAAGAAAAATTGTACCTAAAAGACTAACTTTATTTAAAGAAGTTTTTGTTTATTGTGTAAAATATGATGAAGCAACTTTAAAAAATCTCTTTAAAAAGTAATTTCTTCCTCTGTAAAACTAGTCCCTTTTTAGAGCAAAGTTTCTATTTTGAACTCCAAAACGTTTCCACTAGAATCCAAGGATTAAACATATATTGTAATTAAAATAGTGAATCTGTCTATTGTACTTAGGGGATGTTTAACTGAAATGGGGGAAAAAAAAGAACTACTACATTAACATTGCATTAGTATGTTATCTATAGAACTCAATTTTGTATTAATTCTTTTGAATTTGGGACATTTTATCACACACAGACTTTTTTGTAAGTCACAGAAAAGTTATGATTTCTCTTGGGAAAATGAAACTCATTATACCATACTTTTCTCTAAAAATGAGTCTTGGCCATCCTCATAAAGTTCAATAGTAAAACAGTTTATAACAGCTAGATTAAAATAATATTGAGGGTTATGAAAATGGTCAAGAATGATTTCACAACAATTTTAAAAATATTGATAGCTGATAAGACTACAAGAGAGCCCATGGTGGCAAAGGAAAGACCACATTCATCCTGTTTTTATTTCCCATGGTACAGGCTCACGAGAAAAGACTTGAGCAACACCCTCAATAACTGAGTTATAGCTCAACATGGGTTTCTTTACTCTAAAATAGAGAAAATAATACCTGTTTGTCTAGGTAGGGAAGAATAAATGGGCAGTGTTCAGTAAAATAGTCTTATTTGTTTTTTACCCAGAAATGTTTAACAGAATGTTAATGATGGAATGCAAACAACCAACAAAATTTTTGTCACTAAATTTATCTGATGTAAATACTTAGCCAATAAAAATATTTATTTGCTCTATCCTGTCTTAACTAAGCTAAGATGCATGATTAATCTCCAAAACTGGGATGTATCATGCAGCATTTTTCAAATTTAACTTCCATGAACCATTTTTTAAACAGAGTCACTCATGGGTCATAAAACACACTCCATAAAATGCTGCTATAATGCAATTCCTGACATATCCTGGGCAATTAGTAAAGGTCAATATTGCTTTTCCTTCTCTGGTTAACTCAATTGATTAAAATTTGGTGATGAGTTTGAGGTCTCAAGTTCAAACCTGATACAGGACAGCTACCACTCAATGCTATTCTTATAATTCTTAGTTCTTTTAAGTTAAAGGTATCAAATTGGTCTATAGTCACATAAATGAAAATGAGTAGTTTCCAGTTTTAAAGAAAAGGAAAAGAAAACCTGACATATACCTTGAAATGCCAAGATATGATAATATAGGGGCATTGTCTTTGAATACAAAAGATACTGAAACACCTAAGATACTTTTTGAAATGAGATATGTTTTTTTTAAAGGCACATCTAGTCTATCATTTAAATCCTTGAAGAAATATTCTCAGTGGAGAAATGAAATTCATCTTTCACAATATGTGAATGAAGCCAGAAAAATGACAAAACCAAGATGCTTAAAATTGGGGTGGAGGAGGTGAGAGGGTGTCCCAGGTGGAGAAGAAAGGAAGGAAGGAGGAATAAGAAAAGGGAGGAAGGAAGAGATTAAATAAATTTGCATACAGCAAAGAGTCAATTTCAAATATGTTTAAGCGTAAAATTGGCACAAGACCGCACTTTGAGATTAGAATTTCCTTCTTCACTCCATTCACCCCTTATTACATTTCACGGCTCTACTTCACATTCACACTTTGTTATATATGGAGTAGGAGTCAGTGGAATAAGGGCTCACATTTGATGCTTATATTTTTTTCATCCTATCTTAGAAAGGCTATGAACACTTCACAGGAAGCTGATCACAATGAGGGGACTTTATTTATACTAAGGGGACCAGTTGCCTTTGACCCAGAATGCAGATCACTGAGCTAAAGCTAACAAAATTTTATATTATACTGACTGAATGCTTAACCAATTAATTCATTAAACATTGACTGAAAACCACCCACAGCCCAGGTAAGGAGGATGTCATGTGCCATAATACAGAGTTCATCTTGTGGGCAAAGAGGAACCGTAACAACATCTACCCTGGGATATAATCTGACGAGGTTTGGCCAGTAATCACTATTGTGGTGGGTTTTAATCAGTATAAGTAAGTAAGACCTGATGAGTATCCACTTTTATACATAAACACACTAAGTATACACATTGGAAGTGTTTTCACCTACAAATATGATTCCTTACTTTTTTTCTGATTTGAGACCAAACATAGAACTGTGTTATGAAGCATAATCAGTAACCCTTAAAACTTCTCCCATTTTTAAGACCTAATAATTATCTTAAGAGAAGGATGCAATTTGACTAGAAAATATCTAGTAAGTACATAGATTTTCTCTTGAGAGTCAGTAGAAATTAATACATGAATGAACGTAAAGGAAGCACTGTTCACAAACAATGCCCACCTGGTTCCCAAGGTTTCAGCCAGTCCTCACGTCTGTATTTCCGAGTGCCTTCATTAGACTCCCAGATCAGCTACTTTACGAAGATTCTATTGTTTTTTGATTTAATATGTATGCATCTTAGAACTCTTTGCATGCCCCCAATCTATGCCCTCATCTGTACTTGAGGCAATGAATAGTAAATGCTTTACTCTGCGCCTGCAGATGCACACTTTACTGGTAATTAAATATTTAAATAGGCACTTGCTCATGATCAAGGTACAGTCGCCATATTGTCACTTTATGAGCGTATTCTGTCTTTATTCTGTTATGATCTTAAGTTGGACAAACTTACAATGGGAAAAATAAGTCCATAAAGATAAATGTAGAAATGATAACAGTTTTAAGTAAGTTGAACCGTGGATTTATAGATGATTTCTTTTTCGGTTCTCGGTTTCCCTTGTTTGCTTATAACACAAAATGATTTAAAAAATATTCACATAATCTGACATCAAATACAATAAAATATGGCATTTGGGAGGTCATATTAATAAAGAAGTGGTTAAGAAATATGGCCTTGTAAAAAATAGTAAGAGATAAAATAGCTTTAGGGAGGTAAAAGATGAGAGTTCATATTAAATTCCTAGAAACTTATATCCAATTTTGCTAGGAAAGTTTTTTAATTATTATTTTTAAGTAACTGATAGGAACTTACATAATTACTTCAATGTTGTCTAAAAGTTATAACCTCTATGTCCAAGGATATAATAAAGTTATTAATAATTCATATAACCTCGACCTGAAGGTCAATAAAATTGAAAGAGCAAAGATGATGAGCAGGGATTTCCATCAGTCTTCTTGGTCTTTCATAAATGGCCACTCAGTCCTTGTTTTCAGCGCACTATTTAAAGTGAAGCCATCGTCCTAAGCACCAGCTTTATAACCAGCTGTTCTTCCCTAGGATGAATTGTACTCCTTGCATAACCACCTGGAACTTATGTGGCCACCCAGATCATAATTTCCAAAGACAAAAGCCAACATACTTTATTTCAAATCCATCTACTGAATTCCAACCCATAGGATTAGCCACTATCATTTCTTGCTTGAACCCAAACTCTTCCATTTGGTCTTACTCTTCTCTAATCCATTCTCCACCAATAACCAGAATGAGCCTTACCAAACCAATTCCTAATAGATTTCAAGATTAAACCCCTTTAAGGGCTTTCCTTGTCCTTTGTACAAAATTTGACGTCTTTAACACTGTTTGCAAATCTTTCCATGACCTACCCCTAAACACTTTTCATCCCTGTCTCTCCTGTTCATGTTCCTGCTCCAGAAAATACTTATATAGAATCCCTTAAGTTTCCAAATCTAGCATTATGCCACAAGCCTCCAGCCCATCATTTCCCCTTGCTTAATTTCTGCCTGAAATACCCTTAATCTTAACTTCACTGCTAAATCCTGTTTATCTTTCCCTTCTCTACTTAATCTCACTTATTCAGGGAAATTTTCTAGAGTCTGTTTGAGTGAGGTAGGTCCCTCAGCACCCTGGGTTTCCCTATTGTAAATCATCGGACATTATTGTGATTGCATGTTGTGGTATCCATGGAGGTGCACCCTCCAGATCGCCTTTGAGAACTTGTTGTGGGGAACGTAGTTGACTGACAACCCCCACCTACCACCCCTGTGTATCTACCACAGTGTTAATACTGAGGTCACAGTCCCCTGAACCACCTCCAGTCAACGACTGCAAACTTATGACACCTTCACTAAGCAACACTTGCTCAGGAAGCCCTGTCCGCTCTGACTCATTCTCTCTCAGAAGTGCAGTGTGGTTTGAGACATTTCCTGACCAATCCTTTCTTCTGTCTCTCCTTACAGGTGTGTCAAGCCTGCAATGTGATCTGAAGGTGCTTCCCAACTGCTCCTTTTTTCTCCCTTTCTATCCTTCACAAGAGGGGACCCCAGCACATCTCTCACACATCTAATCTCATCTTGGTATCTGGTTCTCAGAAGACTCAGACAGATCCACATATCTAAGATCTGTTTTCCCTGGCACATTTTGCATGGACAAAGAGTATGTCTTTCTCTTTTTTCTTTTAATTTCCAATGCTTTATGAAATGCCTTGTTTGTAGTATAAATTCAACCCATACTTATTTACATGAATTACAAATGATATACTATCAAAAATGATATCATAAATACCAAACATCAGTGAATACATACTACTTTCCAGACACTGTGTCAGGCACTTTACCTGTATTCTTGCATTTGACATTGTATGGCAGTTGCTACTATGATTATACCTATTTTACAGATGGTAGGATGGTGGCACAGAGAAATATGGTGACTTGCTCAAAGCCACACAGTCAATAGACAGTGAAGCTGGGATCATAACCAGCACTGTATCCGCAAAGGCCAGACTCTTAAACATTTGCCAGGTCTCCCCCCAACTCTCACCTTATAAACACAGAGAACTAAAGAAGTTTTGAAGTGACACAAAAAGAGAAGATCATATATATTCAATGCCACCTGAAAGGAGATGTCAACTATATAGGAAGATGGAAGGACATTTCCTGACAGAACAGTAGAGAGCAGAGGGGAAAGCTGCAGATGGAGTCAACCAAGAGAAGTAAAGATACCAGTAAGCACAAGGAGGAGACACAAAGACAGAAGAAATTGGGAAAGAAAACCCCAGCTAAGTCCCAGAAGTAAGCACATATCAGTTTCCCACCGAGGAAATTCATGAGTTTAATTACATGAGCAGAGGAATGCCAACCTACTGCAATGAAAGCATTAACAACATCAATGGGAGAGCCCTGAGAAACGGAAAATGGAAAACAGGAAGAAGATAAAGCAGAAGTCAAAAGATTGAGAAATAAACCTAGCGCTCAAGTTGGGGAATTTTTTTTAACTCTTTAATCAGAAGAAGCTGAGGCAATAATTCAACTCATACTGTAGAGATGGACTTAATTAGAAATCTATCTATTTAACAAGTGGAGAGGCACTTAGCAAGTGAAGAATAACTTAGTTATTAAAAGATAAGATAAAAAATTGAACAAAAATGTGCCTAACTTGCCTACAAAAATAATACCCAAAAAGCCTCAGTTTAGGAAATACAAGACATATCAGAAATGTCAGATATATGGAGATGCAACTAATTGGTCCCCAGCCCCCAAAAAGACGTCTGGGGCAGAGTCAACCATCAATCCTACCTTGACCTTCAGAAAAGGCCGTGCTGTTGGCATTAGCAGAGTCAACATTATTCATCCTAGAAAGTTTATCATGTAAGTGTTAAAAAAGCGCACCATTAGGGGCTGGCCCCTTGGCCGACTGGTTAAGTTCACGCGCTCCCCTGCAGGCGGCCCAGTGTTTCGTTGGTTCGAATCCTGGGCGCGGACATGACACTGCTCATCTAACCACGCTGAGGCAGCGTCCCACATGCCACAACTAGAAGGACTCACAATGAAGAATATACAACTATGTACTGGGGGGCTTTGGGGAGAAAAAGGAAAAAATAAAATCTTAAAAAAAAAAAAAGCAGACCATTAATTACCTTAGAACATCAGGAAGAATTTGTCTGCCTTCTAAAATGCCTAAGAAAAACAGTCAATAAGTTATCCACCTTCCTTCATACTAAAAATAAATGTGTATAAAGAAATTAATTTGATTTTCTATTACAGAAGTTGCCGCATGTAGGCGAAGTCTGTCCTGTCAACATGGTATGTTCGGCCTGTGGGGAGAAGCTTCCCGCAGTGCTTTAAACACCCTTTGATTTGCTTTAGCCAACTTAAAAATTGGGAGATTTCTCACATGAATCTAGATTTCTGGAATCTCTTCACCAGTGGCCATCCCACATACGCAACGCCAGAACACACACCGTCCAGTTCAGTACCCACCCACTGTGCCTCCCTACTCTGTCGCTCCTTTCCCATTTATCATCACCCTGGCCTTGCTGTGTTCCTTATACATGAGTTAGAATCAATGAAGTGTTTCTTGAAGACAATTAACGCTTTCTTTACTCAGAATGTAAAACCTAAAAATAGTTGGAAAGTGCTGCATGTTACAAAATTTGGAGGCAATTCTTCCTTCTTTAATATGGAAACTATGACTGTAGAACCTGTGACTTGTTTACTCGTTACCACCACCAGACCACTCCTGCAGGCGTTTGAATTTGTGGCCTTGTCCTAAATGTTAGGAAGTATAAGGATGTCTAGGATGTCTGCCAATGCGCCTTTAAGTTGGGAAGGAACAAAGAAGGGGAATTTTATTTAAAACGTTTCTTCCATAGCACAGTTCCACAGAATGAATTCTAGCAGAGCAGAAAACACATTACATTGTTTTAGTCGGCTGCTATCCGCAGCTTCACAAGTAAACTGTGAGTTTCTCTCAGGTTTCTGATGATTGTAGCCCCATTATCCAACACAGCACATCTGACGTATGTCAGAAGCATGTTTTAAGTGAATGAATGCACGAATCTCCTCTGACTTCTATCTACATATATATATATGATGAACATACAGGAAAGGTTCAGAAGATAAATCATGGCTAAGCTTTTTAACATTTTTCTTCCTTTCCTCCCCCTACACATTCACAAAGAAAACAAAAACAAAATCCTTAGGGATAATATTTTTATAAGTTTTTAATTTTGTAAAATTTTTGATTAGCATATGAGCAGAAAGCATTTTACAGTTTATGTATTATAACACAATTTGATGTTGGAGATACAAATGTTTCAAATTTTAGAAGTATAAATAGAGATGGTCCTTATGAAAGTCAAGGTAAGAAACTGCTCATGACAATTAAGTTTTGTGGCATGCAGCAAGCTCTGCCCCTGTTTCTCTCAGGGTGCATCTAGTTCTAAGGTTCTGTAGCACTTGATTAGGGTAAAAATATACATGTATCTAGTAATAATAGTAATGGTATTTTGATACAGCTGAACATAATAATTACCTACCATAGGAGTATGACAAAACAAAACAAAGGATTAGAAAAATATGAAACACTAACTTCTACCAGTACCCAGAACCCAAAATATTTTGGTGTTTTTTTTCAATTACAATGGATCTAAAATTTGCTTTGCTGTTTTTTCCTGTCTGTCTTGTTTCTAAATGTAGCTTAATTTGCTCCTATCTCAATGCTATAGTTAATAACCACTTTCTACATTTATACATTTATACATTTTTGAAATACTATACTCCAAATAAAGAATGAGGGGCTACACAGCGTAGGGAATCTTGGAGTTACTGTAATGATAGATATTTTCTGTCTTTAAGAAAATGTATTTTGAGGTCCATATTTAAGATATGCACTAAAAAATGTTCACTAAGTGTTTTCTGTCCAAGAACTTTCTTAGTTTTATTATAAGTGCGGCTCCTTATCATTTTGCCTCAAATTGATTTGACTTATTTCCAATGATGGAAAACAGCCACAATAACAATAGTTTTCTTATATATGTCTTATGTAATAACTTCAAGGAAATTAAACTAAGAATGCCTCATTCATAGTACTTTTGCAGAAAATTGAGAGTAAGTGAAGTGTAAGTCTATAATTTTCTAAACCAGTCTTCGGCAGCTGTGGCTAACCAGTCAGCTGAAAAATGGTTTGTAACACGCCGTGCACAGCTGTGGGATGCCCACACTTACCTCTTCATTTTAAACCACAGTGGAACTAATTCAGGAGGAATTTTCCAAGCAAAATATAGATTTTAAAACTCTTTAGTCATTCTAGATTTTCTTCTTCTGTTGGAAGACATATTAATTTTTCCTTTTAGAAATAGTATATTGCTACATTGAGTAGAAAATTATTGTTCTTTAATGTTTCCAATTTTTCACACTACGGTCTATATTTGGGTCTATCCAAGTCTGAATTTTTAATTCCACTTTACATATAGGGGTTTTAGGGAAATTGTCAAAAGGTATTTTGCCTATTATTTGTGTTAACTTTAATGTTCTTTCAAGCAGTTATCCAAAATTGTAATTTCCAGGAATATACATCGCCTGAACACAAGCAATCACTTTGCTATTGTTACTGAATGATGTTATGAATTCATCTACAATAGAACATTCTATTCAATATATAGATTTTCAATAATACAGTTATGAAAGTTGCCACTAAAACACCGGTAGCTGGCACCATCTAATAAGATAATGGCAAACAGATGTTTTAAAAAACAGGGCATATGCCTGTTATGAAAATTATGATAAGACTCTGTGAAAGTGGAATATTTTATGAGAAACTTTAGTATTAGAATTTTGGAATATGAAAAAAGCCTGGTCCAAAGACATTGGATGGAATATATGGTTTGATTAATATAATAAATCTATTTATTAAAATCTGGTTATAAATTTCTTTGCAAATTGTGATGTCATAGATCTTTGGGTCTTATTGTTTGAACACAGCTCAACAATTTCTTACAAAAAGTATTGACTGGCCTGAAAGTTTTTCAAGAATAAAAAAATTGAGTTTGGTGCTATCTAAAACCTTAAGCTAACTCTAGCAAAAGTATGACTTGAATCAACCATAGAAGAAGCATGATTTTCCCAGATCAAATCCTGTATGTATTATTCAAGGAACCAAGAGGTACCTTATGGCAAAAGTATTAGAAAAAGGGCTTGAAATAATAGCTTAGAAAAACTAATACTTAAAAAATAAATAGTTTTTTATACAAATCACAGCATCCTGGCCCCACTCAGATTGGCCCACGAATGCTTATAAAATTATTTGTACAGTCACTTTTGTTTTATTTCAGAATGCACTAAATAATTGAAGGGATGAATGGATGAATGAGTGAATAAATTATTTTATTAACTACAATTGTAATCATTGCGTTATTTCTCAGAGCTTGTAAAACCCCACAATGTTTATTAAAAAGAAAACAAACAAATCAGAACAAGATAAACATTTACTTGGAAGAGACTAGAAATTGGAGACAATGGAGACAGAAATTGAAATAACCAGGGGTCCTTTCCTCGCATCTCCTTTCTTAAAATGGGGAGAAAAAGCAGATCCAACTTACTTAATCTTCCACCTATGACTTAGAAATCACAGGTAAGCTGTGAAAACATACCTTCATTTTTCAACTAAGCGTCTGAATTTGTCACTGAGTTTAAAGATCCATAGAAAGAGTGTTCTCAACAATTACTGTGAGGCTATGTCCCTGTGTTGTCCTGATGAAGGATAAAGTTTCTTTTGGTCAGGCATTGATTTCACAACACAGTGTAGCTGGATTTATATAATGTTAATGATATGTAAAATCTACATTGTACTTATTTTAAAATATTGCTGGTCATAAAATTGTCATATACTAGGAAGAAAAAAAGGGAGATTGCATGGGCCAATTAACATTTGCCATCAATTCAGACTCTACATAAATGTGCTTAGTAAGAGCTTTTATTCTTTTTATTTTTAATGGGTTCAATTATTCAGTGACCTAAAATTATACCTTTATTTCCACCTGAGATTCCCAGAGCACAAGGACTCTTACTTAACATTGGATCTCAGAACCTTGCACAATGCTCACACAGAACCCATTCTGAAATGTGCAAATTACATGACTACTAGTTTGTAAAATGTGAATGCTCGGTTAATGCAA
This sequence comes from Equus quagga, assembly GCF_021613505.1. Lineage (NCBI taxonomy): Eukaryota > Metazoa > Chordata > Mammalia > Perissodactyla > Equidae > Equus > Equus quagga. The sequence continues at coordinate 34,432,684 of NC_060288.1, read as the reverse complement.
GCATAAAGTAAAATATTCATATTCAAAAGTATTTTCAATCTAAGATGTTCTCTATGTCTTAATTTTTGTGTTCATGAATACATAAATGGGAACTGTATAAAGGATTCTAGATGTCTGAACTAGCTAAACTCACTAACTCTTCCAGATTTGTGGGAAAAACTCTTCCTTTCAAAACTAACCCCAGCAGCAGACCTTCATTGTGAGGTGCGCTGATGCATCACAGTGAAAGCAGGACATGCAATCTCTGCATTGTGCCATCTAAAATCAAAGAAGGAAAAATAAAAACTTTTAATAGTCAATTGCCTCTCAGTCCAAAATTTAATCTAAATAAATCTTTTCTATGACAGAATAATATATACCCTTTTAAAACATCATCTACTACGCATAAGCTCTTCTTACCAATCTCTAGAAGATTAGTTAAGTGAAAGTTTGTTTTAATATTAGGAGTCGTCAGGAACCACCAGACAAAATGGGCCCTGGGGAACAAAATTCTTTAAAGTATGCTTGTAATTTATTATAGAATAGAATCTGGCCAAAATCCATTAACAAGGAAGGTGCATAGTTCATTCTCTCATTCAACCTACTCTGAACCAATATGGCCAAGAAGTGTCCCTTTTTATTTCACCTCCTCAGAGATTATTTATGATTCTCCTGAGTGTGCAGTTAATGCCTCCCTTTGCAATTAAAGGGTGGAGATGATTTTCATTAATTCCACAGGCAATCGATGTCACTATCCTTTCTTTTCTGTTATGACACCATTCTATGAAGTGGTAATAACAGATGTAATCAATTTTAAACTCGAGGTAAGAAAGGAAAGTAGATTTTAGAAATATGCATCCTGGTTTGCCAAACCATCTCCACTACTTATTATGTTTGTACGACTTTTGGCAGGTTGTTTAACTTCTCCAAACATTGTCTGTAGAGTGAGAATAATATCTTCAGGGAGGCATCAGGGTGCAGAGGAAAGAGCATACACTTTGCAGTCAAACCGCCCTTCAGAATGAAAGCTGCCACCATTATTAACTAGCTATGTTACACTAGACACGTTGCCTAACCTCTTCCAACTCCAGTTTTCCTTGATTATGAAATGAAAATAAAAATTGTCTAAATACAAAGCTTACTCTGAAGATTTAAGTGATATTAACCGATTTACATAATCAAGAGTAGTATTTCTTGATTTTGCTCTTTTTCTTGTACTCCACACCCACTTAGCGACAATTCACCTTGATCTCTTCCTTCAACTACCACCTTGGTCCAAAGCCATCCAAGTCTTTAGATTAAACAAGCTCCACAGACTTCTAAGTGCTGGCAAACCCATTTCTCTGTAGTTTATTCTTCCCACATCAGCAACAGTGGTCTTTTAAATCTATAAATCACATAATCCCACATCACATCACCAATTTCCTAAATCTGTTCACCTCTATCTACTTCCACCATCTCATCCCCAGTCCAAGCTGGCATTCTCTCCTGGGTGGACAGCAGCAATTATTCATTAAGTTATCTTCCAACATCCACTCTCGGTGTTCACTCACGAGTCCTCCACAATGCAGCATAACTTGATCGTGTCTCCTCTTTATTGCTGTGCTATCACTCTTCTTAGAATACAGGTATTGAAAGAGTATGTGTGATCCCGGAGCTCTGTGTACTGCCTCTTAACTCTCGAGGCTCATCTTGCTCCACTCTCCACCTCACCTCTGAGCTCCAGACATCTTTGCATTTCCTCTATTAAGTACCAGACTTCCTCGTGCCACAGGATTTTGCCTGGAGTCCCTCTCCTCATTCTTTTCTCCTAACTTTGCTCCTGTTCATCCTTCAGCCAAAGTCAGAAGGCACTTTGCAAGGAGAGATCTTTCCCCACTGCACTGCCCAGACTAGATAACGTCTTTTTGGTACATCCTCTTAGAGCTTTTCCTTCATAGTCCTTAAGGTGGTTGGAAAGTATATGTTTATTCACGTAGTTTCTGATCAATGACTCTCCCCCACTATACCAAGAAAGGAAGAACCGCATCTGACTTTTGTTTTGGTGGTAGGAGGGAGGTTCTTGTATAGCTAGTGTCAAGCTTCAACTTCACATATAGGAAGTACTCAATAAATATCTTTGAATAAAAGAAAAAAATACATACAATAATTGCTTTCAGTTTTAAGTATAATAGCTAGAAGACTGAAAATCACTTCCTAAAATTTAACTCAGCTTTTTATAAATATACGCTAATATCTAACCACATACATCCTAACTCAAGTGATATTAAGATATTTATAGAAATTTACTTAAATATTAATACTTAAAACAATCTAGTTTTATTTCAATTACTTTTCCACATTTTTAATCACGTATTTCAGTTATGATTAAAGGTTTTTTCCAGAATTAACTGGATGATTATTTAGACTTATGCATGCATAAATCCCCAAAATTCTCAGCTAAATTTTCTAATTCAATGAACACAGTGTGGCTACATCTCCGTAGTGACAGATATTAGATCACAAATTTTTTCTCTTTAGTATTGCTTTGATTATTATGAACAGGTCAACAAGGATTACATGAAAATTTTTATTTTTTATATAACATGCATAAAATATATGCTAATCTTCTCTGTTTATTTTCTTTTGCAATGATTTTTTTATTTCTTGAACTCAAGTGTATCATTTGATACATTTTAAATGCATCAAAGTCAAATATACAAGGTAAGAGGAGGAAAAAATGAGTTAATAGGCTGTTAAGCTCTTCAAATTGGCTGACTTCATAGCTGTCCTCTTGGAGAGCCTATAATTTATTATAATAACGATGCCCCAAAATATTCTGGAGTCTCTATTTCAGAATTACCTTCTGAGTTGGTTGCACTTTTCTTTAAATCTCCTCAAAGTAGGGGATCTTCGTTCTTTGAGGGTGGGTTTAATTTTGGACACATGTACATTGCACTCAGTTATACATCTGAGCTCTTCAGGAGCCAGAGAGCCCCTGGTCACCCCTTTTCCTCCTCTCTCACTCACTGCCCAGTGGGCCAGCTTGTCAATCACAGTCCACCCAGTGCTTCAATACGGCATGCCCTCGGTGGGCCCAGGATCTTCTCTTCCTCTGCAGGGTATGTCTCACTATTCTCACCTCAGTGCAGACCTCGTTTCTTTTCTGAACGTTTCCCCTGAATTCTAAGGCAAGAAAAACTGCTTCCTCAAAGTACTCTCACTGCACCTTGTGGAGCATTTCTATGTGCATCATCTTTGATTTTCTCTTTGACTGCATTTGACTGAAAGCTCATTGAGAATAAAGCATAAGTCTTCTTTAGAACTACATCCCCTGGCCTTGCAAATTCCCTGTTGGTGGAGACCCCCAAATAAATATGCATTTAATGAACAAATATAGGGTAAACTTATCAAATCACAGGAAATGAGCCTAAGTTTAATTATGGCATTTGACAGCCAGAGAAAAATTAGATGGATCTAGTCTCCTTGCAAAATCTGGGATCACACACTTGGTGAAACAAGAACTTGGCTCTGGAACTGACCATTAATCAATGTCCATAAAAAAGCATACTTTGCAAATTCTCACAATTTAACTCAAAGAGTTGTTTCTAGCATTTTTTTCCACCTATGTTCAAAGTTTCTCACATTTTATCATAAGCTGAGAAAAAAAGCATTTTAAACTAACTAAGCAGTGTTCTCTTATGTGAATTAAATAAACCAAATTCATCCAAAGTATTCAGAAGATTATTAATTTTCTATTGTGTTATAAAATCTATCTCTATCAGGAAGAACGGGGTCATGATAGAAAGCACATTTTACAAGATCATTGCTTTTAAATTATCTTGTGAAAACTATTTAGTTGAAATATATTAAATCAATTCATTTAATTATAATGATTAACCTTCTAAAATAGCATCTTCTCATTAATTACATTGAATAATGTATTTAAGTGTTTATCATGTACAAGGCACTATGTTAGACGCTGAAAAAAAACTGTAGTTTTCCATTCAAATAGTTTGCAAAGAGCAGGGAGGATAAAACATGTAGGAAAAACTCTAAAAAATGTTTTAAGTGGCACAAGAATGTAGACTGTCTTACGTAGAATCTCTTATGTAGAGTAAGAGAAATGTGGAGGAAGGTGAGTTTGCACTGAGGTAATCAGAAAAATCTTCATGAAGATGACCAAATTCAAACCTGTGTCTTAAGGACATGTCTGTAGGAAAATATTCTGAAGAATCCATGTCCTAATCCCGATCTGAGTTCCCAGTCTTACATCCAATATGTTTGCTCTGTGTTTCTGTCCAACTCTAGGATTCAGTTCTTGGTTAAATATTTTCCAACTGTACACCTTCACCTAATTTGCATAAATTTGCTAATATTATAACTAAGTACAAAACTCCAGGTGTATAGCTCTATTTCACCTTTTTTTAATGTTTGCATTTGTAAAAGTATACTTTACTTTTAATTTTATTAATTGTGTATTGCTGTATCCTCGCAAGCTGTCATATATTTTTTCAGTAATAACTTAGACCAATATATATGTGAATGTGTTTTTCTGTTTGCTTATGGGTGTGTATGAAGAGACAGAAAGAGAAACTAAATATTTAATGTCTTTCTCAAAATTTATCAAACCCTTGTATGGCACTTACTATGTACCAGATACTGCTTTAATTCTTAATGTAACCCTAAATTATAGGTACTATTTCACCCATTTTAGAGGTGAGAAAACTGAGACTTAGGGGAGTTATGGAAATGCCCTAATATCAGACAACTACAAAGGAGCAAAGCCAACTTTCAGGCTCGGGCAGTCAGACTGGAGAGTCTGAGTTCTTAACCACAGGGGCTACCTCACAGAGGTTCCTTATTCCCCCACTCACACCTCTTACGCATGGCAGCTCTCTCCCTTCCTGTTTCTCCATCCTTCCTGTGTAAGAAGTTCTCGCCTTCCTTGGCCAGCAAAAGGCTACATGTCTTCTAAGGCAAATGTTATAACTCTCTGAAGCTTTCCTTGATTATAACAATCAAAATTAGTCTCTTTCTCTTTGGCGTTCTCCTAACATTCAATTTCCTTGTGATGGCGTTAATTATATACCACCTTAGAAGATGGCTGTCTTATAAATATTGTCTGCTTTGTACTGAATTGTAAATTTACTGAATGCAGATAACTTGTGTTTTTCCTTACTATCATGTCTAGAATCTTCTTAGAGTCAATGTAAATTGTCAACTTCACTTTTCGTTGCTAAGATAGACAGTTATTGGTCATCTCAGTCCTTACTGTGTCCCCAGTACCCAGCACATAATAGACATTTGATAATTTCTGGGTAAATGAATCAATGGATTAAGGAATGAACGTGAAATTATTTTTAAAACTATAATTTGAGGCAAAATATTCAAATAATTTTAATTCTAAAAATGAAAGGTCAAAAGTAGCTTTATTCAAGGATAGTATCTATGCAGCAAAATTCTGTCTGCAAATTTTCTCAACTCACTGATAGAACTAGTCTGGTAATGAAAAAAAGTTTTATAACAGAATTGAGAACACCAAGGCGCATCTAGATGTTTATCTTATGTACATAAAAGAACAAGGGAGATAAAGAGGGCAGTCATAAAATATCTTGAATTTGATATATACTCATTTTACTTCATTGGCTCTCAATATATATTTTTAACTTACATGTGTAAGACATGACTCAAATTTTTATTGTTTTTAACTTGGCAGATCTTTTTAGGAGTTGTTTTCTATTTTGTAAACTTGATGGTTTTGAACATAAGATAGTCTTTTATGTAAAAATGTGTGAGAAGCTTACATTTAATTAAAATATATAACAAATTCATTTTAGCAAGCACTGGAAAAACACTCAATATTTCACTGAGATTCATACTTTAGAAGGGAGTATACTTAAGAATTGATTCCTCAGTTTTACAGGAAAGTTAGTAGAAAATGGGATTCATTTTATTCAGTCTATGCTCCCAATTGGGGCCAGATAAGCAGGTGAGTTATAGCAGCTTCCAGAGAACTCTTAAAGGGCACTTACATCAGACCAACAAGACCGTCTCAGTAGCTAGAAGCTTGTGCAGGAGGAATTGCTATTGTTGGGTTCTGCAACGGAGCCAGGAAGCCTGAGAGACACAAAGCTCTGACCCAAATCTTCTGACTCCTCAAACGTGCTCTGAATGGGCCCTAACCAACTATCCACTCATTCACGTAGTACAGTCAGCCAAGGAAAGAGTTTGGATGAGGAAGCCTTAGACGATAGCTGTAGAATGAAAGTTATAATCTCAGTACCAGGAAGTTCTCAGCAGGCCAGTATGGTGAAACAGAACAGCATAGCAGAAAGAAGAGGACACACCTGGGTTTGGGTTTTGACTCCTTTATTGATCAGCTCTGGGAGTAGAACATGAGTACTAATTCCTTCATTGCATGGTTGTAGTGAAAACAGATAGACATGATGTTTCTACCACAGCTGTCACATATTAACCCCTTAAAGATGCTATTAATAGGAGAGGGCATGTTCTTCTGTCCACAATAGAACACCCTGCATTGAACCAAGACTCTGGCTGAGCTCAATTAGGACAGCAAGAGAAAAATGTAAAAAGACATTAATACCTGTTTTCAAGACATGGGAGAACTCATGGCAGCAACAATTTAAGGAGCCAAAATGATGGAGAGAAAGAAAACACAGAGTGATGAGTCCAATGCAAGTCTCCTTTCCCCCATGGCATTTGCCAGTTGGTAAATGTCTATCGAGAAGCTGAGCAGAGTTTTCTGAAGTCTCACAGGAGAGAGGAAAAGAATAGAGTTTAGAAATCATGAAGCAAGCTTTCAGTTGAGAATGCCTAAAAAGGGCTACACCCTAGTAAGGGTGCATCTGGAAATAGACCAGTGCTCACGACTGAAATCCACTTTATAATCAGTTCAAATTTAGATTGGATTAAGATGATCTGCTGCATTCAAACTGCCTGCCAAAATGAAAAGTAAATCCTCTCCGGGGCCATCTAACCTCAACCAGAATCTCAAATTATCCTTACAATTTTTCACTCGGAGGGTCCTACAGTCAAAAAATATATATCCAGCATCTCAAGGGAAATGACAATTGACCAAAGATGGTTCAGAAGAAGTCACATTAGAAAGAGATTCACAGAAGCCCAGATATTGAAATTATCAAAAGTTGATTTTAAAATAACTGTGATTAGTGTATTCAAGGTAATGCAAGATACGATAAAGAATGCCAGGAGAGGACTGGCATCAATTAAAAATGAAGTCAAACTCAATTTTTCAATTAAAAAGGCAATAACTGAAATTAAAAATTGAGTTAATAGCAGTTTAGGCAAAGCTGAAGGGAGGATTAGAGAAGTAAAAGAAAAGTCAGTCAGAAGAAATAGATAAAATAATGGTAAATGAACAAGTGTCAGAGAAATGTGAGATATGGGGGAAATATTAAAAAAGAAAGAAGAAAAAGATGGAGCAAAATTCATGTTTGAAGAAATAGTGGCAAATAATTTTCAATAATTGATTAAAGTCAATGAGAGAAAACCAAATTCCAAAGGATAATCTTAAAATCAGTCATAGAAAAAAGATTGTCAAAGGACCAACACCAAAACTGACAGCTGGTTTCTCCCCACAAACATGGAAGTTGGAAAGTAATGGATGGCATCTTTAAGGACCTGTAATCAAATGACTGCCAGTAGAGAAGTCTACACTTTGTGAAAAATACTTTTAAAACCATGAAAACATTTTTGGATAAACAAAAAGTAAGGAAATACTTGTGGGACATTTCAAGTAGAAGAAAAATGATATCCAGTGGAAGCACAGAATAAGGCACAATGCAAAGTTGATGGGTAAATATAAAAGGATACCGCCCTTACGTAAAGATAAAATTGATATTTTATGGCATATAAATATATGAAAAAATAACTTAAAATCCATTTAGCAAACTTTTAATGAATATTTGTATACTTATTTTTGAGTCATTTCTTGTATGAATATAGACTTGTATACATTTTGTATATATATACAAATTTACTATATTTATACTATATGTTGTATATACATACAATGTATATTGTATTTACTCTTGTATAAAGATAGACTTATTTTATACAATGTTGACATAGAGCTTAAGCACTCACATTGCAAAGACCTTCATCTCAAAACTATTTTGCCCAGCCCTATAGTCTCTTCTGAAAATATGAACAGTTTTGAAATATATAGTTATCATAAGCTATGTTCTGGAAATGATCTTTAGTCTTTATATGTCATTATTGATTCTCAAATGAAAATAGATATGGAAGCAAGAATCTGTTTGCATACAAGTCACAAAATAACCCATTAATTTAAACTTTTCCTGCAGTTTTACACTAGTACGCTGTTCTATCCATATGCTCAATCACGTTTCTATATGAATGTGAAATTTACTGGGGTAATGATCAAAATCATACCTAGTTCCTCTTTAGAAGATGACAAGAGCCTGGTCATTTTGCAAGAATATTTTTAGGGACTTATTCTTTCTTAGTGTCTTCTTTCATAGTTTATTTCCTGTAGGACTTTCGATGAAGACAGTTCTCTCCTGGTAATTTATATCATTAAAATACAGCACCAAAATTCCTTTTTAAAATTTACCAGCATTCATATCAAATACCACCACAGCATATTCCCTAGAGCAAAGTGCTGGTGAAAGAGACATTTCTTTGAGAGATTTGCACTTTACTGCTGCACTTTATACGCTTCTCTACAATGACATTGTCTTGCAGATTTTTTACATGCAAGGTCTATCTTGCTATAGTACTATGGCAAGGTTTTCAACTTTGTATATCTAGTACCTGGCACAGGATTTGATAGAAGAGCTTGATATATTCTTTTTGATGAATAAATAAATGAAGACTTGCATGCATGAATGTGCGCTGTGTAAGAGAGATCTGCAGCTATACAAGAATGACTAAAAAGTAATGATCTAGATATTCATGAAAAGTTTGCTGAATTCATTTTTAATTAGTTTTTCACATATTTCAATCCCACCACACATCAATTTTGATTGTTATTTGTAATCAATATCTTATGGAGGTCAATGTAATCATTATCTTATGGAGGTCAATGTAATCAATGGTCAATGTAATCAATATCTTATGGAGGTCAATGTAATCAATATCTTATGGAGGTCAATG